>NC_092418.1:6289305-6656955 GCF_040894005.1 Engystomops pustulosus
CTATGCATTTAATTTTTCTGGAGGGCCACCTACCCGGTCCTCTGTTTTAAACAATTTTTGGGACTGCCACATACAGGCACTCAATCTATTCAATTTTTCTGGAGGGCCACCTACCTGCTCCTCTGGTTTGAAAACTTTTTTGGACTGTCACATACAGGCACTCAATCTATTTCATTTTTCTGGAGGGCCACCTACCTGCTCCTCTGGTTTGAAAACTTTTTTGGACTGCCACATACAGGCACTATCCAAATTAAATTGTCTCCATAGCAGCCTCCACACGTTGTCTCCATTGCTACCTCCAAAAGTCGTCCATATAGCTGCCTCCATACATCGTCCCCTTATCAAACGAGGTGTGTCAGGCAGAATTTTGGGTTGTTTTCATGGATTCCACATCAAAGTTGTTAACTTTGTCGCCACCCTGCTGTGTTATCCACAAAATATACTGGCAAACTTTTATGATTAACCGATATTATTTCAGCGCTTCTTGCGCATCTGTTTACATTCCCCTCAACCGCCATATCCCAAACTTATAAGAACGCTACTACACTTAACTTGGTGGAGGCTGGGACCGAGTCTGACCCTGGGGCTGGTCATATACTGCCGACGCCGAGGATTGCGGGGCCTACCTCGGTCCAGGTCTCAAAGGCCTACTATACCTCCTCCTCCTCCCACCCCTCCTCCACCTCCTCCTCCTCCGAATTACCATCCGTGGGCATGGCGCCATCAGTCGGTAGCTCTAGGCACAGCAGCAGTGCCGTCGCTAAGCGACAGCAGGCGGTGCTCAAACTGCTGAGCCTAGGCCAGTGATGGGCAACCTTTTGAGCTTGGTGTGTCAAATTTCGCCAAAAAACCGAGCATAACTCAGGTGGTGTGTCACCTTGACAAAAAAAAACATAATTTTGTGATATTTATAGTTTTAAATAACAAATATGTATAATTATTTAACTTCTAGGGTACTTTAATCCTAAGTTGCGTGATTGATCCTACCATGTACTACAGTATGGCAGTATATGGGGATTTTCCACATCATCTATTTATTACAATGTGCTGGACAATCTCTCAGCCTCCCGGCTACTGCACCTGGCCGTATAGGAGCCGAGGATGAAACTTAACTCTCCGGCGGCCGTGTGTCACTGAAAATGGCTATGCGTGTCAGCGGTTGGCCATCACTGGCCTAGGCGATAAAAGGCACAACGCCCAAGAGCTATTACAGGGCATTCCACATCAAACTTGTTAACTTTGTCGCCACCCTGCTGTGTAATCCACAAAATATACTGGCAAACTTTTATCATTTACCGATATTATTTCAGCGCTTCTTGCGCATCTGTTTACATTCCCCTCACCCGCCATATCCTAAACTTATAAGAACGCTACTACACTTGATCTTATACAAAAGGTTCTTAGAAGTGCTGTTTGGGGAGTAGCCTAGAGACAGGGGCTTGGATTGGCGAAAGCTCGCCTGGCAGCGGAGCGCCAGCTCCATGCCAAGATCCAACTAACATAGTTTTAACTGCAGCACCTTTAATCTACTACTAGTTCACTGCCTCCATACATGGTCCCCTTATCAAACGAGCTGTGTCAGGCAGAATTTTCAGGTGTTTCACCAGATACATAGTGGAACTCGGCGCGTCTGTCGCCGCCATGCTGGAGACCTGCAGTTGCAATCATAGAAGCGCAATATGAATGCCCCATACTGTCGCTCTTAATCATGGAAGTCCTCTCCATGGCTGCCTCCAAATGTCGTCCCCTTATCAAACGAGCTGTGTCAGGCTAATTTTTCGGGTGTTTCACCAGATACGTTATGGAACTTGATCACTATGTCGCCACCATGCTGTGTTATCGACTAAATATACCGTCAACCTTTTGTTCACAGAGGAAATAATTTCAGCGCTTCTTGCTCACCTCCTTTGGTTCCTCTCTGCCACCCATTGGTTTGAAGCCTGAGTCCATTTAGGGTATGTCGCCATGCCACTCTCTAGCCTGCCGCTGCTGCCGCTGCCTCTGCATGCCGTCCCCTATAGTGTCAGGGTCAATTATTGGATGTTTTAGATGCTATCTAGCCTCATTCGGTCACTCTGTCATTGCCATGCTGTTGCCCATAATTTTGGCATAATGGTGCGTTTAAGCAGCCTCAGAGGCATCCATGCATGCTGCCCCTGCTGTTTCCTGTCCATTTCCGTGGTGTTTCCATCCTTTTCTGAGGTTTCCAGGTGTTTGGCCAAGCTTCCCTGTGCAGAGCCTTGGTCCCCTTGAAAAATGCTCGAGTATCCCATTGACTTCAATGGGGCTCGTTATTCGAGACGAGCACTCGAGCATCGGGAAAAGTTCGTCTCGAATAACGAGTACCCGAGCATTTTAGTGCTCGCTCATCTCTATTCGCCACCACTGTACTAAGGGCTCCACTTTCGGTGGGCTTCCCGACTTTTCCGTTTTGCACCGAATTCCGCCGGGATTTTGGCGCACAAGATTGGATCTTGGACTACAGAGATTGGGGGCGTGGCCGACGGAAAAGCCGATGGATTCGGAAAAAACGCGGAATTTAAAAAACGAAGTGTGTTGCAAAATCAGGCACTCACATGCATCGGGAAGAACTAGGTGAACTCCGGCGGACCTCGGCGCAGCAGTGACACATGGTGGACATCGGGCGCACGACCTTAGTGAATTGCCGGAAGACCTGGATCCACGTTGGAGAGCGCGCCGCTTGGTCGCGACAGGACCGGGTAAGTAAATGTGTCCCAGAGACCGGTAGTGATGGGCGGCACCGTGGGAGCAGTGGAGGAGGTGAGTATATGAGGTTTAACTAATTTTACCACCCCTCCAGAAATATAGCATTTATTAAAATCCTGGACAACCCCTTTAAAAAATGATAAACATCGGTTACTCACTTTTCCTGTTCCCCTGCAGCAGTTCTCTTCTCTCTTCTTGCTGTGATGCCGACAGGCGTGATAACATCATCACCTTGCGCTTGTCGGCCTCTCCTGTACACAGCCGCAGACGCACAATGAAGTTGTATCTGAAATAGATGGTCGAGTCATTGGAATAGGAAGAAGAGTCTATAAGTGACAGAAGCCACCGGTGGATTTACTGGTACATCATTGGCCCAACCAGAACCTGGTTTGAGTATAGGTACATTTTAACACTCAATAAATTTCTATATAAAGATATTGGGGCAGATTTACTTACCAGGTTCCCTCGCGATCCCGCAGTGTGTTGTCCGACGAGGATTCGGGTCTGCCAGGATTCACTAACATCGTGCGTCAGAGTTCCTGCATGTGTCGCTGCTGCGCTGAGGTCCGCCGGAGTTCACTGTCTTCTTCCCGGTGCATGTGAGTGCTTGATCTTGCGACACAAATCCTTTTTTAAATCCCGCGATTTGTCCGAATCCGTCGGGTTGTCCAATGGCCAAACCCCCTGATTTCAGTCGCGTGAAAGCCGGCACCGATGCGCCAAAATCCGATCGCGTGCACCAAAATCCTGGGGCAATTCGGCGCAAAATTGAAATATTAGGGAAACCCGATGAAAGTGCGGCGTTCGGACCCTTAGTAAATGAGCCCCTATGTGGATGGTTAGTTATAAGTTTGTGGTGACATATTAGGGAAGACCCATTATTGTTCCAGCATGGCTGTTCCCCGGTGCATAAAGTAATGTCCACAAAGGTGCGGATGATGAACCTGGTCAATAAAGGAATGTTTGAGGGAAACTGCTGTGGAAGAACTCGATTGGCTACATAAAGCCCTGTCCTCAACTGTATCCAACACCTTGGTCCAAACCAGAGTTGGTGAGCTAGGCCCCCTATCAGTGTCCGGAATCATGGATGAATGAGAAATGATTCCCACTTCAGCTGAGGAACATCTTTTAAGGCTGGTGAGATGAACCCCCCACTCTCCAGTTACATCATAGGCTGTGTAATGTCGTGGTAGGAACCCATGAGATGTGGAAGGAACATTGGATCACTGGTTTGCAGGTTCAGAGACAACTTTATTCCAGGCTTCTCCTTGCTCTGTCTGTAACAACTGCCCCAAACCCACACACACTCATTAGCAGAACACATATAACAACATCATAGGGTGCACTTGCACTAGGGAGCCTCACAATTTTAGTACATAAAACACTGCAAGATGGCGTCTTAATGATAAGTTCCACTCCAGAGATTCACGTGAGCCCAAGTGTCCCCTCCAACCACCCAAATACCACTGAACCTGCTGTGTCTTCCCCTGGCAGCCCTCAAAAAACTTCTACCAAACTCAAAAGACTTCTACCAAAAACATTCTGAACTGAAGTCACACGAGAGAGGGGAGGGGAACATCAGGTAAGTGTTACGTAAGTGTTTTGCTTAAAGTTATCTGATCACAATATAAGAGAAGAGAAGACCATTTATGGAAGAAGTTTTACCGCTGCTCCAACTGAAATGAGAGAAGTTGTAATAGTCTCCAGTTCTCTAGTCTCCAGGACTCTCAGAAGAAGTCACCCGAGGCCAGAAACATCAAGGTAAGTTTTACTCTCTAAAGCCAGCAAAAAAAAAACAACCAATTTCCTTGACCTTCTGGTTGGATGTGGTTGGTCTACTAGATGGTGGCCCCTACGACATGTTCTTACCGTGTAGTAGGTTATAGCACATCTATTGGTCATAATTTTATCATCTCTATTATACCCAAACTTTTTCAAATTTGCCATAAAATCTAAAACAACTTTCTCCTTAGAAGAAGAGTCAAGGCATCTCTCACACATCAAAGCCATATACATATAACTGTAAATTTCCATAATTCATCCCATCTCTCTATGGCACCATTTTATCCCATATCTCCAGTCTGGACAAACCTCTGTGTCCAAAACTTAGCCTCCTGTAAGTGCTGCTACATTGTGTTACCCTGCTGTCCAGAAAATCATCTAGAACAGTGGTGGCGAACCTATGGCACGGGTGCCAGAAGTGGCACTCAAGCTTTTACCCCAACATGGAGTTTGGCAGACACGACTCAAGGCCTCATCCTACAGTCCCAGACACCCCAGGACATGCAGCATACAGACTTCAGAAGGAGTGAAGAGTAGACAGAACTGGATTGACATTGGGGCTCCTGCTCTGAGCCCCAGACTTCTTCTTATTCATGGGACCCTGGAGGGAAGCTACAATGATAATTAGAGAATTTCTCTTCCTTTTTATTGTATTGGTGTCCTCAGGATGCCAATACAATTGAAAGCTGCGACAGAACAGTGTGCAATAAGTTCCTGCTTAAATTGGGGTGTTGGCACTTTGCAAAAAAATAAGTGGGTTTTGGTTTTAGTTTGGGCACTCGGTCTTCAAAAGAAATACATCATAAAAAGTCCTGAGCGGCGAGAAGACCATGTGTGCTCCGCGCCATTTTCTGTAAATCTCATTTTTTTTAAATAATTTTTGGTGTATTTACAAAAGGAGAGAATTCAATCTGCATCTTAGAAATTCCTCATATAATGCGTCATACTTCATAGTTGCACTGACACTCCACTCCACTACTGTTCTTTTCGGGAAAATAACCCTACCCTGCAAAATTAGCCCTGATTACAGACACCCATATCTTCTGTACCATGACACCCACGTACAGTATAGAGCTCACACTCCTGACTTTATCTGAGGATATTTCTGGTTTTGTTGCACTTAGAAACACAATCCTAAAGCAATATCACATGGGAGATTCTCCTCATTAAAATGAGACCTGTATTTCTGGTTGCCAAAGTCCAGAAAATATCACAGTTTGAAGTCTGGCAGCTGAAGGTAGTGAGGAGGAAGAAGCTGCAGGGAAGAGGGAGCTGCAGATGTAATGGCTACAAGCAGCTATGTGCACAAGTGGGGATTGTGTAAGGAAAGGGCTATTGCTAGACCTGAGAAGTTGAGTTGAATGACTTTACGACCTTTAGGACATAGGTTCACTGGAGAGGTGGAGGGATGTGTGCTGCGCACCCCTCCCCTATCTATAGTGAAGCATAGTGCCCATCCTTAAACACAGCACGCTTGGTGCGGAAGGTGGCACTCGTGTGCTTTCTCCGTACTGCTGCCGGGTGCCATAGCTGTCTATGTATATACGGCACCGCAACATCCATGTAAAAGGGTCTTTAAGACATCCCCTAAAAAGACCCTATAGGAAGGTATAGAAGTGTTTAGTAAATTTCTATACAATCTGCCGATTTTGAGTAGATTTCCGCAGAGTGAAGTAATGGTCACACGTTCTCTGCTCTATTACAAGCCCTCATTTCATTTCTCTCGCTGTTCCCTCCACTATTGTCCTTGTTACACCTTTTTTGTTGTACACACATATTTTACATTTCTGATAAAACTTTTTTTTTTTCAGGATGTTCTCAGTAATGGACAAGAAGCTGGATCTTCTCTTCTGGCTTCTTCTTCTTCTCCATCATCAGACGCCGTCTATGAGCTCTCCCATTCTTAAATATGGCTGTAGACCCGGAACACTGAAAGAATGTAAGGAGGCTCGATTTGTCCCCGGCCACACCTTGTTGGGTGAAGGCATTGACATCGTCACTATGAAGACAACCGGCTCGTTTCTTTTCGATCTACAAGAAGTGGAGAAGAGATGCACCGTGTGTGAGAACCCTCACAACCAGAATGTTCTGCAGAAGCTTCCTAAGGCGCTGGTGGACTGGAGACCAGAGTCTACGTGCTCCAGAAACATACAAGGCTCAGTGTCTGAGTCCAAAGTGTCAGTGGCCAATGATGTAACCACGACAGTGGAGAACGACTGGAAAGTTGGTCTGAATGTGACAGCCTACGTATCGGATGGCATCGTAGCTGTAGGAGGCTCTCACAGTAAGATGGCCAAGTTTGCCGATAGCAAAAGCCTCACCGACACCTACAACTTTCTGAGCCATAAGTTAGAATGCAGCTTTTACAGGTATTACTTTCTTGTGGGGTGGGGGGTAACTAACTGTGGATGTTTTACTAACTGGAAAAACTTTACTAAAAACCTTTGTGTTTATATTGTCTCCAGTTTTGGCCTGGGATCCAATGCTTCCTTCACACCTCACTATGAGAAAGCTTTGTCAGAACTTCCAGATTCCTATAATACGATGACCAAGGCGACATACAGACATCTCATATCCAACTTTGGGACACACTATATCACACGGGTAAGAGCCGGAGGCCTCTCCAAATACCTCACTGCAGTAAGAACATGTCAACTGGAAATGAATGGATTGAAGGTCGACGAGGTCAAGGATTGCCTTTCGGTGGAAGCAAAGGTGGAATTATCCGATATCACCAAATCCGAAAGTATCAAATCCAAGTATGAACATTGTAAAAACAAATTAAGGAAAACACAATTTGGTGGTGATTTTCATACAGAATTCAATGAATATGTATCAGAGGTAAGTTGCTGAGGTTGATGGATTTATAAAGTATATACGTATAGAGGCACTCTCGTAGAACGCTCACATTTGTCCATTTCTTACCTCCTCTGGTGCTAAATACCGAGCTTAGATGTCTCTAAAAACCAAATCATTATCTAATGGAGTATTTTCTAGTATGTAAAGTAAAGGACATCCGAGGTACAACATGACCTTCAAAATCCATCCTGATAAACCAGAGACACTCATAGAACCAGGCACGGTGACTGTGGTATCTTCTTATATTTGTTGTCCATGGCCTACATCATGGCCTTGATTTTAGAAGAAAGAAGTCCATGGATAACAAAGATTACAACAGCAACTTCGCCTGGATCTATGGGTCAGTGTCCCTTATTTATCAGGATGGATTTTGATGGTTGTTTTCCTTAATAGATTTGCTATACCAACCTTTCTCCAAATAACCAGAGCACCAAACAGACACCTCAGACTGGGCACTAAAAAGTACAGCAGAGACTGGTCACTTCACAGGAAAGGTGAGACCAAGCAAACAGGGGGGCAGAAACCAGGCACCAAACAGGGGTGCAGAGACCGGGCACCAAACAGGGGAGCAGAGACCGGGCACCAAACAGGGGAGCAAAGACAAGGCACCAAATAGTGGAGCAGAGACCGGGCACCAAACAGGGGAGCAGAGACCAGGCACCAAACAGGGGAGCAGAGACCAGGCACCAAACAGTGGAGCAGAGACCAGGCACCAAACAGTGGAGCAGAGACTGGGCATCAAACAGGGGAGCAGAGACTGGGCATCAAACAGGGGAGCAGAGACCGGGCACCAAACAGGGGAGCAAAGACAAGGCACCAAATAGTGGAGCAGAGACCACGCACCAAACAGGGGAGCAGAGACCGGGCACCAAACAGGGGAGCAGAGACCGGGCACCAAACAGTGGAGCAGAGACTGGGCACCAAACAGGGGAGCAGAGACCGGACACCAAACAGTGGAGCAGAGACTGGGCACCAAACAGTGGAGCAGAGACTGGGCACCAAACAGGGGAGCAGAGACCGGGCACCAAACAGTGGAACAGAGACCGGGTACCAAACAGTGGAGCAGAGACCGGACACCAAACAGGGGAGCAGAGACTTTGCACCAAAGAGGGGAGCAGAGACTGGGCACCAGACTGCCCAAATAAATTTAAAACCATAAACCCCCGGGAGCTCAGGCCCCTTTAACCCTAAACCAATATTCGCCAATAAAAAACACACAGAGACTTGTATTAAAGTTGAACATATGTGGGTTGACGTGAGGGTCGGCCACAGCTTTATATATTATTGTAATAAACATTTCTTATTTTTTTTATATTATTTTTTTGTATTATTTAAAACATAATTTGAACAGGTAACAAATTTAAATAACAAACAAAGAGCAACAAAACCCCTCCCACCTGTATGCCTGCCAGCCAATGGGCATGTAGCCCAAATAACCCAACTAACCGCCAGCTGTGACAATTGTAACGCCGAAAATACCTTAAACAAAGGGAGGGCGGGTGGGAAACGCGATCCGGAAAGAGGGTGAGTGACGTCTGCAGCCCCTATTTAAGCTATGCTCACTTCCTGTACCACCCACGACACAAGCCCCGCCCCTAGTCACGTAGCCCCCACCACCAGCCCCGCCCCTAGTCACGTAGCCCCCACCTCCCTGGGATACGCAGGGAGACAGAAAGGAAAGGGAAAAACCACCTCAGTTAAAGAAGGACCTATTCCTGTACTTATAACCCCGCTAACTAAGACCCCTTTGTGCAGTCATTAGCCCAACGGCTATACGCCTCCGGGCTTGCAAAACAGTGGAGCAGAGACCAGGCACCAAACAGGGGAGCAGAGACGAGGCACCAAACAGGGGAGCAGAGACCGGGCACCAAACAATGGAGCAGAGACTGAGCACCAAACAGGGGAGCAGATACCGGGCACCAAACAGGGGAGCAGAGACAGAGCACCAAACAGTGGAGCAAAGTGCAGGCACCAAACAGGGGAGCAGAGACTGGGCACCAAACAGGGGAGCAGAGACTGGGCACCAAACAGGGGAGCAAAGTGCAGGCATCAAACAGGGGAGCAGAGACCGAGCACCAAAGAGGGGAGCAAAGACTGGGCACCAAACAGGGGAGTAGAGACTGGGCACCAAGCAGTGGAGCAGAGACCGGGCACGAAACAGTGGAGCAGAGACCGGGCACCAAACAGGGGAGCAGAGACCGGGCACCAAACAGGGGTGCAGAGACCAGGCACCAAACAGAGGAGCAAAGATATGGTATTAAACAAGGAAGCAGTGAAGATTGGCAACAAATAGGACAACGGAGACCAGGAACCTGGCTATCTCGGTTGATTTGCTCCACACCCATCACTCTCCTGCAGCTCAGCTCCAGTTCATCAATAGTTAACCCTGACTACTGCCCTGACTACAGCCCTGACTACAGCCCAGACTACTGCCCTGACTACAGCCCTGACTACTGCCCTGACTACAGCCCTGACTACTGCCCTGACTACTGCCCTGACTACTGCCCTGACTACAGCCCAGACTACAGCCCAGACTACTGCCCTGACTACAGCCCTGACTACAGCCCTGACTACAGCCCTGACTACTGCCCTGACTACTGCCCTGACTACTGCCCTGACTACTGCCCTGACTACAGCCCTGACTACTGCCCTGACTACAGCCCTGACTACAGCCCTGACTACAGCCCTGACTACTGCCCTGACTACAGCCCTGACTACAGCGCTGACTACTGCCCTGACTACTGCCCTGACTACAGCCCTGACTACTGCCCTGACTACAGCCCTGACTACTGCCCTGACTACAGCCCTGACTACTGCCCTGACTACAGCCCTGACTACTGCCCTGACTACTGCCCTGACTACAGCCCTGACTACTGCCCTGACTACTGCCCTGACTACTGCCCTGACTACAGCCCTGACTACTGCCCTGACTACAGCCCTGACTACAGCCCGGCCCCTGACTACTGCCCTGACTACAGCCCTGACTACTGCCCTGACTACAGCCCTGACTACTGCCCTGACTACAGCCCTGACTACTGCCCTGACTACAGCCCTGACTACTGCCCTGACTACTGCCCTGACTACAGCCCTGACTACTGCCCTGACTACAGCCCTGACTACTGCCCTGACTACTGCCCTGACTACTGCCCTGACTACAGCCCTGACTACTGCCCTGACTACTGCCCTGACTACAGCCCTGACTACAGCCCTGACTACTGCCCTGACTACAGCCCTGACTACTGCCCTGACTACAGCCCTGACTACTGCCCTGACTACAGCCCTGACTACTGCCCTGACTACAGCCCTGACTACTGCCCTGACTACAGCCCTGACTACTGCCCTGACTACTACAGCCCTGACTACTGCCCTGACTACTGCCCTGACTACAGCCCTGACTACTGCCCTGACTACTGCCCTGACTACAGCCCTGACTACAGCCCTGACTACTGCCCTGACTACTGCCCTGACTACAGCCCTGACTACAGCCCTGACTACTGCCCTGACTACTGCCCTGACTACTGCCCTGACTACAGCCCAAACTACAGCCCAGACTACTGCCCTGACTACTGCCCTGACTACAGCCCTGACTACTGCCCTGACTACTGCCCTGACTACTGCCCTGACTACTGCCCTGACTACAGCCCTGACTACTGCCCTGACTACAGCCCTGACTACAGCCCTGACTACAGCCCTGACTACTGCCCTGACTACAGCCCTGACTACAGCGCTGACTACTGCCCTGACTACTGCCCTGACTACAGCCATGACTACTGCCCTGACTACAGCCCTGACTACTGCCCTG
The DNA here is from genome assembly GCF_040894005.1 of Engystomops pustulosus. Lineage (NCBI taxonomy): Eukaryota > Metazoa > Chordata > Amphibia > Anura > Leptodactylidae > Engystomops > Engystomops pustulosus. Next base: position 6,300,476 of record NC_092418.1, read on the forward strand.
ACTACAGCCCTGACTACTGCCCTGACTACAGCCCTGACTACTGCCCTGACTACAGCCCTGACTACTGCCCTGACTACTGCCCTGACTACAGCCCTGACTACTGCCCTGACTACTGCCCTGACTACTGCCCTGACTACAGCCCTGACTACTGCCCTGACTACAGCCCTGACTACAGCCCGGCCCCTGACTACTGCCCTGACTACAGCCCTGACTACTGCCCTGACTACAGCCCTGACTACTGCCCTGACTACAGCCCTGACTACTGCCCTGACTACAGCCCTGACTACTGCCCTGACTACTGCCCTGACTACAGCCCTGACTACTGCCCTGACTACAGCCCTGACTACTGCCCTGACTACTGCCCTGACTACTGCCCTGACTACAGCCCTGACTACTGCCCTGACTACTGCCCTGACTACAGCCCTGACTACAGCCCTGACTACAGCCCTGACTACTGCCCTGACTACAGCCCTGACTACTGCCCTGACTACAGCCCTGACTACTGCCCTGACTACAGCCCTGACTACTGCCCTGACTACAGCCCTGACTACTGCCCTGACTACAGCCCTGACTACTGCCCTGACTACTGCCCTGACTACAGCCCTGACTACTGCCCTGACTACTGCCCTGACTACTGCCCTGACTACAGCCCTGACTACTGCCCTGACTACTGCCCTGACTACAGCCCTGACTACTGCCCTGACTACTGCCCTGACTACTGCCCTGACTACTGCCCTGACTACTTCCCTGACTACAGCCCTGACTACTGCCCTGACTACAGCCCTGACTACTGCCCTGACTACAGCCCTGACTACAGCCCTGACTACAGCGCTGACTACTGCCCTGACTACTGCCCTGACTACTGCCCTGACTACAGCCCTGACTACTGCCCTGACTACAGCCCTGACTACTGCCCTGACTACTGCCCTGACTAAAGCCCTGACTACTGCCCTGACTACAGCCCTGACTACTGCCCTGACTACAGCCCTGACTACTGCCCTGACTACAGCCCTGACTACTGCCCTGACTACAGCCCTGACTACTGCCCTGACTACAGCCCTGACTACTGCCCTGACTACTGCCCTGACTACTGCCCTGACTACTGCCCTGACTACAGCCCTGACTACAGCCCTGACTACAGCGCTGACTACAGCCCTGACTACTGGCCTGACTACTGCCCTGACTACAGCGCTGACTACAGCCCTGACTACTGCCCTGACTACAGCCCTGACTACAGCCCTGACTACTGCCCTGACTACTGCCCTGACTACAGCCCTGACTACTGCCCTGACTACTGCCCTGACTACAGCCCTGACTACTGCCCTGACTACTGCCCTGACTACAGCCCTGACTACTGCCCTGACTACTGCCCTGACTACAGCCCTGACTACTGCCCTGACTACAGCCCTGACTACTGCCCTGATAACTTTTAAAAAATGATGCCAACACAAAGCAGACACATGGTAAATGTTAGTTAGTGAGACAACCTGTATGGCCTATAAAAACGAGAGAATAAAGATGTGATAGGATGTGATATTTACTGATCTCAACATCTACATTTATAGGTTGTTGGAGGAACCATATCATTTGATCTTCTCTCGACTGAAAAGGGCCTGGCTGATGCCTTGAAGAAGTGGATGGAAAGCCTGAAGACCCATCCAGGACTGGTTTCCTATTCCTTAGATTCCATTCATAACTTGGTGAAAATTGAGGGCCCTAAGCGGGAGAACCTCAGGCTGGCCATAAGCGATTATGTCAGTGAGAGGGCTCTTATACAGAAGTGTACATGTCCCTATGGTCGCGCCATCAAACTTGGCAGTGACTGCCTCTGCTCATGTCCAGCTTCGCGGCACACAAGTTCTAACTGCTGCCCAACATCTCGAGGAGCGGCCAAGCTTCACGTCACCATCCTTTATGGCACCGGTCTGAAAGGTGACTGGTTTTCAGAGACAGACGCCTATGTCATATTTGGATTTGATAGTTCCAGTATTACAACCCCGACCATTCCAGATAATGACAACCCCAAATGGGAGCAAAAGTTTAATATGGGAGAGGTGGAGCTCAGCGCTGGTAAGAAATATACAATCCAGGTTTGGGATGAGGACAAAGGTGGTGATGATTTCCTGGGGAAATGTGAGAAAGTTCTGTCTTCAGGGAAAACTCCTGAAACCTGTTACCTTAAACGCGGAAGTGTCACGTATTCTATGAGTGTAACTTGTGCCGATCACCTCCAGGGGATGTTTTGTCAGGATTACGTCCCGGTGCCCCCGAGTGTTTAGCCAAGAGTCTTTCTGATGGAGCTGTGCTTTTCTCCAATAGACTTACCTGATCATGTAAAGTGTGGACTTCTTTGATCAATTTAATTACTTAGGGTCCAATGTATTAATAAATTACTCCAGTTACTGGCATTACCAAAATAGTACAATTCTCTCATTTCTATAATCAGTGGATATATACAGCCACTTAGAATTGACCTACGAGAACATCCAATATTCATCACAGATATCCGGGACCAGGATCTGATATCAGGTTCCATGAGGAGACAGGTCATCCGGCTCTACAGAAGGGTCATCTTATGATGGACCCACCACAGGTGACCCTCGGACAGGCACAGACTCTATGTCATTACATGGAAGACTACAGATTCTCAGCTCATGTTAGTTTACAAAACCAAAACCACTAAATTAATGCAGTAAACAAGATCCAATAAAGCCATCGATGTGGCTGATGTTGGGCAGGAATCTTGGATATGATGTGTGTGTATGTGTATGTGTATGTGTGTGTATGTGTGTGTATGTGTGTGTATGTGTGTGTGTGTGTATATGTATGTATGTGTGTGTATATGTATGTATGTGTGTGTATGTGTGTGTGTATGTGTGTATGTATGTGTGTATGTATGTATGTATGTATGTGTGTGTATGTATGTGTGTGTATATGTATGTATGTGTGTGTATATGTATGTATGTATGTATGTGTGTATGTATGTATGTATGTGTGTGTATGTATGTGTGTGTATATGGTTTATGTATGTATGTGTGTGTATGTATGTATGTGTGTGTATGGTTTATGTATGTGTGTGTGTATGTATGTAAGTATGTATGTGTGTGTGTGTGTATGTATGTATGTGTGTGTGTATGGTTTATGTATGTGTGTGTGTATGTATGTATGTGTGTGTATGCATTTATATGTATGTACTGTAGGTATATCTATTTGTGTGTATATGTATGTATGTGTGAATATGTATGGTTAAGGCTATATTCACACTGCCGTTGCCCGCCCGTACCGTACCGTAGCGGGCAACGGCAGTGTACGGGGAGAGGAGGAGGAGGTGAGCGCAGCTCACCCCCGCCCCTCTCCATAGCAACATATGGCGCACGGCGCCGTATTACGGGAAAAGATAGGACATGTCCTATCTTTTTCCCGGGTACGGAACGGTACGGTGCCGCACGTGTGCGGCACCGTACCGCTCCCGTAGGGTGCCGTGCGCCCATAGGAGTGTATGGGGGACGTATATCGGCCGTATATATGGCGGCCGTATATACGTCCCCCATACGTTCGTGTGAATATAGCCTAAGTATGTGTTTGTGTATACATATGTACCGTATTTATATGTATGTATGTATGTATGTATGTACTGTAGGTTTATCTATTTGTGTGCAGTGTCGGACTGGCCCACCAGAGTATCAGAGGATCCTCCGGTGGGCCCTCGCTCAACCCAATACTGAACCCCAGAGTTCCTTCAGAAAATACCACAATTTGTAGGCTGCTAGATTATATTTCCTGGGGAATAATGAAGAGTGGGCCCCCAAATAGATTTTCTCTGTTGGGCCTAAAGAAACCCAGTCCGACACTGTTTGTGTGTACAGGAAGTCCCCGGGTTACGTAGTCAAATTTGGAACAGTATATTTTATAATTGTAATCCCAGAAAAAATTTTTTTGCTCTCAGTGACAATTGAATTTTAAAACTGAGAACCGGGATTAACAATAAAAGAGATTATGTAATGTTATCTGTAGCCTCTGTCTGGACAAGCAATAGTTAAATGGGTGTAAGATGTTATCTAATGATGTGGCTGTATTGTAAGGTGGAGTGTGATTGGAGAGGAGCTACCACCTGACCGGGGAGGGGGTATAAAACCCCTGTGCAGGGGGCACATGGTCATAGCTGATCTGTCTGACCTCATGGTCTTGAGTGTGTAGTGCACCTTCAGTGCTGCCACAGAAACCAATCCTAGGAACTGAATCAGGAGACTCTAATCCAGAGCTGCAGCCTACATGGTTGGACACAGTTTCATCTCCATTACCCCAGCATCTACTACCAGGCTGGTGCACTATTCGTGAGGACCACTTTCCACGACCGCTCCTGTACCAGATCTGCTGTTTATGCCTGCTACCTGTTGTTCAATAAAGAACCATGAGTAGATTTGCACAATGTTGCCTCCGTCTGATCCCTGGATACGGCTGTCACCACCACGGGCTCCCCATCCATTACCCTGGGACAGATACTATGGACACTCAGGGGTTGCCCCAGGGAGAACCAGTACATCAGCCTCTCCCTCCATATTTCCTGCACACACCACCTGCTGGAGAGCTGCCAGGCTGTAGGACATCCCTCCGGTCCCCATACCAAGCACCGTGACACTAGCGTGCCTAGGCCGCAACCGCCAGCCACTCCGGTATTCTGGGCCCCGGCTGCCTCCAGGTCCCAAGAAAAAGCTAGACCCCGGTGGGGGATGTTGCATATCCATTACAACTACACATATATATATATACATATACATATATAGGGGCTTTGGCCCAGTTGAGTCTGAGGAGGCAGAGATAGTCAGGGCTGTAGTGCACTCTCTCAGCTCTGCTCAGCAGCTTTATGCCCCCGATTAGGCTCCTCCCACAAACCCGTGTCCAAGGTGATGAACAACCCAAGACCTGGCCAAGCCTAACAGGGAGGTGCAATGGGCCCCCCACTACTGGCCTGCGGATCCACTCCATATAATCCCGGCCCAGGAGAGTATTACACAACTGCTCCAACAAATAACTTGTTCGAGCCAAACCTCCCGGATTTACAGTGTTTGCACCTGGACAAACACAACCTCCGCATTAAGGTCTTGCAGAATAAGAAAACCCAGGGGAAACATGTCCCCCATCCATAGTTACCCCCTTTACAATATACAGACAGATACAGTGCACATACATGGAGCGTCAGCTCTTGCACCTCTGCAGAGCTTCGGCTGCCTCTGGCCTCACACGTCGGTTCGGGTGTGACACATCTCAGTATTTTGGGACATGAAGTTTATCAGCCTGAGCTGCCACGTCAGTTTTTAGCAACAGCGACATGAGAACCTCACTTATATGGGTGTCTGTGTGTTATACGGGTGTCTATGTGTTATACATGTCCATCCTGTACTATAACAGGGCGGCAACACGATTTGGTGATATTTCTTCAGTTTTTCAATGATAAAATACCAGGGAGTTGTATTGAAGCAGCACCTAGGGGGTTAACAATAGCTAATTGATGCTGTCAGTACTGTCCCACCTCCAAAGCGTCCTGGAACCAGTGGGCCAGTCCCGGATTTTGGTCTGTGGCAGGAGGTATGTCCCAGTTTCTCCAGATACAGTTGAATACAATGATGATGCAGGGAGCTATCAGCTCCTTGCATCATTGCTGTGCTGCAGAGGACACGAGGCACCATAAGGGGACATACTACCGGGCTGCATCTACTACCGGGCTGCATCTACTACCCGGCTGCATCTACTACCGGGCTGCACCTACTACCAGGCTGCATCTACTACCGGGCTGCATCTACTACCAGCCTACATCTACTACCAGGCTGCACCTACTACCAGGCTGCACCTACTACCGGGCTGCACCTACTACCGGGCTGCACCTACTACCGGGCTGCATCTACTACCGGGCTGCATCTACTACCAGGCTGCATCTACTACCGGGCTGCATCTACTACCCGGCTGCATCTACTACCGGGCTGCATCTACTACCGGGCTGCACCTACTACCGGGCTGCACCTACTACCGGGCTGCATCTACTACCAGCCTACATCTACTACCAGGCTGCACCTACTACCGGGCTGCACCTACTACCGGGCTGCATCTACTACCGGGCTGCATCTACTACCAGGCTGCATCTACTACCAGGCTGCATCTACTACCGGGCTGCATCTACTACCGGGCTGCATCTACTACCAGGCTTCATCTACCACCAGGCGGCATCTACTACCAGGCTGCATCTATCACCAGGCTGCATCTACTACCAGGCTGTATCTACTACCAGGCTGCATCTACTACCAGGCTACATCTACTACCGGACTGCATCTACTACCAGGCTGCACCTACTACCAGCCTGCATCTACTACCAGGCTGCATCTACTACCAGGCTACATCTACTACCGGCTGCATCTACTACCAGGCTGCATCTACTACCAGGCTGCATCTACTACCAGGCTGCATCTACTACCAGGCTACATCTAATACCGGCTGCATCTACTACCAGGCTGCATCTACTACCAGGCTGCATCTACTACCGGGCTGCATCTACTACCCGGCTGCATCTACTACCAGGCTGCATCTACTACCGGGCTGCATCTACTACCAGGCTGCATCTACTACCGGGCTGCATCTACTACCAGGCTGCATCTACTACCGGGCTGCATCTACTACCGGGCTGCATCTACTACCAGGCTGCATCTACTACCAGGCTGCATCTACTACCAGCCTGCATCTACTACCAGGCTGCATCTACTACCAGGCTGCACCTACTACCAGGCTGCATCTACCACCAGGCTGCATCTACTACCAGGCTGCATCTACTACCAGCCTGCATCTACTACCAGGCTGCACCTACTACCAGGCTGCACCTACTACCAGGCTGCATCTACCACCAGGCTGCATCTACTACCAGGCTGCATCTACTACCAGGCTTCATCTACCACCAGGCGGCATCTACTACCAGGCTGCATCTATCACCAGGCTGCATCTACTACCAGGCTGTATCTACTACCAGGCTGCACCTACTACCAGCCTGCATCTACTACCAGGCTGCATCTACTACCAGGCTACATCTACTACCGGCTGCATCTACTACCAGGCTGCATCTACTACCAGGCTACATCTACTACCGGCTGCATCTACTACCAGGCTGCATCTACTACCAGGCTGCATCTACTACCAGGCTACATCTACTACCGGCTGCATCTACTACCGGCTGCATCTACTACCAGGCTGCATCTACTACCGGGCTGCATCTACTACCGGGCTGCATCTACTACCCGGCTGCATCTACTACCAGGCTGCATCTACTACCGGGCTGCATCTACTACCAGGCTGCATCTACTACCAGGCTACATCTACTACCAGGCTGCATCTACTACCAGGCTGGTGCACTATTCCTGCGGATGCCTCTCCATGACCACTGCAGTAACCAGAATCCGAATCTGCTATTTCACCGTTTAGGCCCGTTGCCTGCTACCCGTTGTTCAATAAAGAACCATGAGTAGATTTGCACAATGTTGCCTCTGTCTGATCCCTGGTTATGGCTGTTACTACCACGGGCTCCCCATCCATTACCCAGGGACATATATTACAGACACTCAGGGGTCGCCCCAGGGAGAACCAGTACATCAGCCTCTCCCTCCATATTTCTTGCACACACCACACTGCTGGAGAGCTGCCAGGCTGTAGGACAGCCCTCCGGTCCTCATACCAAGCACCGTGACATCAGCGCACCTAGGCCGCAACCGCCAGCCACTCCGGTATTCTGAGCCCCGGCTGCCTCCAGGCCCCAAGAAAATGCTCGGGCCTGATGCCGTCTATCCTCCCTGTGCCAGCTACATATATATATAGTATATACACAGATACTGTGCACATACATGGAGCGTCAGCTCTTGCACCTCTGCAGGGCTTCGGTGCCTCTGGCCTCACACATCGGTTCAGCTGTGACATTTCTCACTATTTTGGGACATGGGGTCGGGGTAGAGTCTCTGCATCACTGAGGTAATACGCTGGAAGCCATTACTGACCCCGCTCTGAATAAGAGGCGTTTACACGGGGCAGGTTCACATGGAGCAGTCCGGATGAAGTGATTCCAGACCATGGACAATGTGCCTGACAGGGATTGGAAACGTAGAGCCCAGGATTGGGGACAGGTCTAGCTGAGGGTGATCCTCCGACACCCCTTGGGTCCTTTAGAGACGATGTAAGAAAAGGACCTGGGAGGACACACTGGGGCACGGCCGGCCGGCAACAGCTCGAGATAGAAGAGAGCGAAACCCAGGGATAAAGATGGAGGACAACGAAGCAAACTCATAGCTCTTTATTTCAGGACAACAATGAGAACCTCGTGTCCGTGTGTTATGCGGGTGTCCGTGTGTTATGCGGGTGTCCGTGTGTTATGCGGGTGTCCGTGTGTTATGCGGGTGTCCGTGTGTTATGCGGGCGTCCGTGTGTTATGCGGGCGTCCGTGTGTTATACTTCCCTAAGCCATTCCTGAGGGAAGTGAAAGCCATCCTGCGTTCCCATACGCTCTTGGTGTTCCTATCTCCAGCGCTACCAGTGTTCCTCCGTGTTCCTGTCTCCAGCATTACCAGTGTTCCTCCGTATTCCTGTATCCAGCGTCACCTGTGTTCCCCTGTGTCTCCTGTGCTCCTGCCAGCTCTGTGTCCCTGCTGAGAGGTTCCGGGGTTTCCTGCAAGCGTTGTACCCCCGCTGTCATTCCCGGCACGGACTGTCTCCTGAATCCCACCTTGTCCCCAACAGCGTGACACCACCCCACACAGATATCATTGTATCCCTTGTCCATCATGTCCTTGTAAACACGGATAAGGATGTGGCATTTGTGCGTGAAGCATTGAAGTTTGTGTTAACGCACAACGACAAAGGTAAGAACAGATAAACAGCACCGCCATGGGCACGCCAGGAGCACAAGCTTCTGCCAACCTCTTCTTGGCTGCTCTAGAAAAAGAACTTGTGTTTTGTCTAACCCATTTCTTAAGTGTAAATGGACGTATTTTAGATACATGGATGACGAGTTTCTTGTGTGGAGAGGAACAGAAAAGAGTTTGATTTCTTTGATTTTGTAAAGTCCTTAAATCCAACCAATCAATATAATATTTTTTTACAAGAAATTTGAAAATGAAGACACAAAGCTTTAGAAAATCTACTGCATCCAACATATTTCTTCATTGCCGGAGTTTCCATCCAGAATACACATAACAAGGCCTTACATTTAGCCAATCTTTAAGATTCTGGAGGATTAGCAACGATAACATCAAGCAAAGGAATCGTCAGCAAGGTCAAGGGAACGAGGTCCTATCGGTTTTGGAGGATGCACGAAGGAAAGGGTTAAATGTACCCCGGGAAAAATGATTTCAGAAAAACACTAGCAAAAAGCGGTAAGAAAAATGAGAAGAGGTTCACTGTCTCCTTCCAATACAGAACGTACACAACTGAAATTCAGATATAAAAAAAGATCGGGGTATAATGAGACGGGATTCACAACAATGCGCCGTTACACATAACAATCCCATAATTGCTTTTCGAAAAAGTAAGACCTTAAGAAGTGAGTTAGTGGGGCTCATTTACCAAGGGTCCGAATTGTGCACTTTCGTTGGGTTTCCCGATTTGTGCAGAATTGCCCCGGGATTTTGGCGCATGCGATCAGATTTTGGTGCATCGGCGCCGGCTTTCACGCGACAGAAATTTTAGGGCGTGGCCGTCGGACAACCTGATGGATTTGGAAAAACCGCAGAATTTAAAAAAGAATTTGTGTCGCAAGATCAGCACTCACCGGGAAGAAGATGGTGAACTCCGGCGGACCTCGGCGCAGCAGCGACACCTGCAGGAACCTGGGCTCACGATCTTAGTGAATCCCGGCAGACCCGAATCATCGTCGTACAACGCATCACAGGATCGCGACTGGACCGGGTAAATAAATGAGCCCCTGTGACTTGTCGCTTCCACGCACATAGAAGTATCGGGCTCATCCCATGTGGAGATTCTGGATGTCATTTCTGTTGGTTACTAGCGACTTTCCTCGGATGGAGGGACACGGCACAGAGGACGAGGTTCCATTATTTGTCGCTCTCCTCGTTGTCTACGTGATTCTCTGACCATGTAAGACGTATAATGTAGGGAAGACCGGCCGCACCTTATTCACTAGATGCCGAGAGCTTTGCACCTCAGTAGTGTCAGGTAAAGGATCCCCGAGGATTATTCTGCACATGAGCGGAAGCCGTGAAGCTATTGCCCCATCACTAACATATATGGGTAGAACATGAAGAAGAAACCAGCAGGAGGTGATCGGCAGAGAGAATCATCACAAGAAGAAGCGCGGAGGAGCTTAGGGCCAAGGGAACGGCCGGACCTAATGATAGGAAAGTGTCTTTCTGTGAACTAGAATCGGACGTCTTTTTTGCATGTTTTATGTCTTTTTTTATATTTATACTTTGATACTTCGCTGCACATTGATGTAGCTGAAGTGTTGGGTTCTCCTTGTGGATGTTTCTTTGTTCCGTACCTTAAACTTTTTCTTTGCCTCGTTCTGTTTTTCTTTTCCTTCCCCTTTTGTTCCCTCCCCAATAACTCATAAGGAGGACCCCCCTACACGCTCACAGTCCGTCACCTCGGGACCCCGCGTCCTTGTTTCTGTCTGATGTCGCCATGAGAATAAAGACTTTTTGGATCAGAAGATCCTTTTATCTTCATGTATTGGAATTATTTTCCCTCCACAGCAGAGGGACATGAAGGGGGGAGTGACCGGCGCAGGGTGTTCCTGTCCCCACGCTGATGCACCTGCTGCAGCCGCAGACTTTTCACAAAAGGACCGGAGGAGCCTATTGATGTATCCGGCCATAGTGATAAACACCCCCCATTATGTCTGTGAGCAGGAGTCTGTTATACAGGTGACATATAAGCTTAGGAGCCAATAACTGGTCTGTAGGAACCGGAAGTCTCCTTCACTATAAAGGTACACAAGTACATGCGCACACACACATACAGTTACAGTACATACATACACATAAAGTTACAGTACATGCACACAAACATATGGTTACAATGCATGCGCACACACATACAGTTATGGTACATGCACACACATACAGTTATGGTACATGCACACACATACAGTACATGCACACATATGCAGTTACAGTACATGCACACACAGATATACATACACACAGTTACATATATACATAAACACACAGATACATGCAGTACATATATACATATACACACAGTTACAGTACTTATATACATATACACACGCAGTCTCCCCTCCTGCACATGTAGCTCGGCCCCCGCTTCGTTGTGGAATTACACATCAGTGCAATTGGGTTATTTTGCGCTATTTTGGGGCGTGGGGTTTATCACTTCCTTTTTGTCACCTCTTGTTCAGCTTTTTGCAAGTTGCTAATCGTTTCCCAGCAGCCCCTGTGACTTGTCATTGTCTTCGGTTCTACGAGGCGTCACTACATGTATGCAGGAGCCGGAGGGTCTTTTCACAGATTCAATGGATGAAACGTTGTCTGGAGTCACGTGACTCTTAGTTCAGTTTAGTTGCATTATGTAACCACTATAATAAATTACACATAACACAAATATCAGTAAACTCTAACCACATAAATGAACTTTCACAATATGACAGACACTGCGTGCTGGGAGGAAAATTAGGTCACAGCTTTATTTATTTTATATATTAACCCAAAATATCCAAAAATCAGGCACATAATAGGCAGGATAGAATGACACATTTTTGAGCTCTGGAAGCTGAAGGCCTGGACTCCCAGCTGGCAAGTCGGCCAACCGAACAACCACCATCTCACATCCCCCCCATCTTTCCACCTGCTGGGACTGGAAATTACCTATAAAATACAAAGGTAAAACACAAATAACATCTCAATAACATAGGGAGGGGGGAGGGGCAGCTTGAGTGTCGCCTCAAAGAGGGAGTTATCCTTGAGTCATATAAACCCCCACGTCCTGTAGGAGGGGAGGACATCATGGGGTAACAGGGGAGGGGGGAGACACAGATCACCAACCCCATTAAAGTGCAATAGTAACCGAATGTTTGACCCTTTCACAAGAGCACCCAGTCTAGGGGACCCTTCCTTAATCAGTCAGGTGTCCCCCACAGTAATGCCCCCATTAGTGACAGAGCCCCCATCACCTTCCCACACTGCACAGTGATAATACATCAGGTCCACTTGGGCAGGGTCAGACGCATCACAGGACAAAGTCCAATTAGGTTGACTCACCTGCACAGGGGGTGACCGGAAGCTTCTGTGTCTGCTGTGTCCTACGAGATGAGTTTTTGGTGGACAGGTGTATATTTGGCCTGTGACTTTTAGGTATTATTTGTTCCTATGGATACAATGGGGCAGATTTACTTACCCGGTCCATTCGCGATCCAGCGGCGCGTTCTCTGCGGAGGATTCGGGTCCGGCCGGGATTAACTAAGGTAGTTCCTCCGACGTCCACCCGGTGTCGCTGCTGCGCTGAAGAGCATCGGATTGCACTGAAGTTCACCGTCCTCCCCTGGGTGCAGGTAAGCGCGTGTCACGCGACACTTTTTTTTTTTAAATGCAGCGGTTTTTCCGAATCCGTCGGGTTTTTTTTACGGCCACGCCCCCGATTTCCGTTGCGTGCATGCCGGCGCCGATGTGCCACAATCCGAAAATCCCGGGGCAATTCAGGGAAAATCGGCGCAAATCGGAAATATTCGGATAACCTGTCGGAAAAAAACGCGATTCGGGCCCTTAGGAAATGACCCCCTATGTGTTGTGGATTATCTGGTATTTTGCACTGGGATTGACCATTTATGTTCCAGTCTTGTATATAAGCTGCACATTAACATCATAGATGTCTGGATTCAGGATCAGTGGACCCTCTGGACCACCGCGGGAGGTGGTACTAGCTGACACCTGGAACCCGCCGCAAAGCGGGATGGACCACCAGGTCGTTCCACAGATGTGACTAGCCCGCGGTGGCAGCCGAGGTTGAGGTACCTTAGCAGGAGACAGTCTCGTGGTCAGGTCCAGGAAGAAGGTCAGGGCAGGCGGCAGAGGTGCAGGGTCAAGTCCAATCCAGGGTCAGCAACGGGAGGTCCAGGCAGATGGAAACAGGACAGGCACACGGGACACAGGAACACGGAGGAATTCTGGTAACACAGGAACACGGAGCAGGAACACACAGGAACGCAGCTTTCACAATGGTGTAGGCACACAAAGATCTGGCGAGGTAGGAGGTGCCGGATTATAAGGCGAAGGTGCGCTGGCCTTACAGCCGCCGCAAAATAGCCGCAAAATATGAGCCATCAACACGGGCAGAGGCAGAGGTCGCCACGGCTGTGAGTTCAGCTTCTGGCCTATAGGAGACACAGAGCCCCTGCCCCCTAAAAGGATGGCCCTAACCACAGGGTCTCCGGAGGCACAGAGCCGCCTGCCCCCTACAGGATGGACCTCACCTCAGGGGTCTCTGGAGGCACAGAGCCGTCTGCCCCCTACAGGATGGACCTCACCTCAGGGTCTCTGGAGTCCCAGAGCCGCCTGCCCCCTACAGGATGGACATAATCATGGTCTATGGAGGAACAGAGCAGCCTGCCCCCTACAGGATGGACCTCACCTCAGGGGTCTCTGAAGGCACAGAGCCGCCTGCCCCCTACAGGGTGGACCTAACCACAGGGTCTCTGGAGGCACAGAGACGCCTGCCCCCTACAGGATGGACCTCACCTCAGGGTCTCTGGAGTCACAGAGCCCCCTGCCCCCTACAGGATGGACCTAACCACAGGGTCTCTGGAGGCACAGAGCCGCCTGCCCCCTACAGGATGGACCTCACCTCAGGGTCTCTGGAGGTACAGAGCCGCCTGCCCCCTACAGGATGGACCTCACCTCAGGGTCTATGGAGACACAGAGCCGCCTGCCCCCTACAGGATGGACCTCACCTCAGGGGTCTCTGGAGGCACAGAGTCGCCTGCCCCCTACAGGATGGACCTCACCTCAGGGTCTCTGGAGGCACAGAGTCGCCTGCCCCCTACAGGATGGACCTCACCTCAGGGTCTCTGGAGGCACAAAGCTGCCTGCCCCTTACAGGATGGACCTAACCTCAGGGTCTCTGGGGGCACAGAGTCGCCTGCCCCCTACAGGATGGACCTCCCCTCAGGGTCTCTGGAGGCACAGAGTCGCCTGCCCCCTACAGGATGGACCTCACCTCAGGGTCTCTGGAGGCACAAAGCTGCCTGCCCCTACAGGATGGACCTAACCACAGGGTCTCTGGAGGCACAGAGACGCCTGCCCCCTACAGGATGGACCTAAACACAGGGTCCCTGGAGGCACAGAGCCGTCTGCCCCTACAGGATGGACCTAACCTCAGGTTCTCTGGAGGCACAGAGCCGCCTGCCCCCTAAAAGGATGGCCCTAACCACAGGGTCTCTGGAGGCACAGAGCCGCCTGCCCCTACAGGATGGACCTAACCTCAGGTTCTCTGGAGGCACAGAGCCGCCTGCCCCTACAGGATGGACCTAACCACAGGGTCTCTGAAACTACAGATTCGCCTGCCCCCTACAGGATGGACCTAACCTCAGGGTCTCTGGGGGCACAGAGCTGCCTGCCCCCTGCAGGATGGACCTAACCTCAGGGTCTCTGGGGGCACAGAGCTGCCTGCCCCCTACAGGATGGACCTAACCTCAGGGTCTCTGGAGGCACAGAGCCGCCTGCCCCCTACAGGATGGACCTCACCTCAGGGTCTCTGGAGGCACAGAGCCGCCTGCCCCCTACAGGATGGACCTCACCTCAGGGTCTCTGGAGGCACAAAGCTGCCTGCCCCTTACAGGATGGACCTAACCTCAGGGTCTCTGGGGGCACAGAGCCACCTGCCGCTACAGGATGGACCTCACCTCAGGGTCTCTGGAGCTACAGAGCCGCCTGCCCCCTACAGGATGGACCTAACTTCAGGGTCTCTGGGGGCACAGAGCTGCCTGCCCCCTACAGGATGGACCTAACCTCAGGGTCTCTGGGGGCACAGAGCTGCCTGCCCCCTACAGGATGGACCTAACCTCAGGGTCTCTGGGGGCACAGAGCCGCCTACCCCAACAGGATGGACCTCACCTCAGGGTCTCTGGAGCTACAGATCCGACTGCCCCTTACAGGATGGACCTAACTTCAGGGTCTCTGGGGGCACAGAGCTGCTTGCCCCCTACAGGATGGACCTAACCTCAGGGTCTCTGGGGGCACAGAGCCGCCTGCCCCAACAGGATGGACCTCACCTCAGGGTCTCAGGGGCTACAGATCCGACTGCCCCTTACAGGATGGACCTTACCTCAGGGTGTCTGGGGGCACAGAGCCACCTGCCACTACAGGATGGACCTTAACTCAGGGTCTATGGAGGCACAGAGCCGCCTGCCCCCTGCAGGATGGACCTCACCTCAGGGTCCCTGGAGGCACAGAGCCGCCTGCCCCTACATGATGGACCTAACCTCAGGGTCTCTGGAGTCACAGAGCCGCCTGCCCCCTACAGGATGGACCTCACCTCAGGGTCTCTGGAGGCACAGAGTCGCCTGCCCCCTACAGGATGGACCTCACCTCAGGGTCTATGGAGGTACAGAGCCGCCTGCCCCCTACAGGATGGACCTCACCTCAGGGGTCTCTGGAGGTACAGAGCCTCCTGCCCCCTACAGGATGGACCTCACCTCAGGGTCTCTGGAGGCACAGAGCCGCCTGCCCCCTACAGGATGGACCTCACCTCAGGGTCTCTGGGGGCACAGAGCCGCCTGCCCCCTGCAGGATGGACCTCACCTCAGGGTCTCTGGAGGCACAGAGCCACCTGCCCCTACAGGATGGACCTCACCTCAGGGTATCTGGGGACACAGAGCTGCCTGCTCCCTACAGGATGGACCTAAACTCAGGGTCTCTGGGGGCACAGAGCCGCCTGCCCCTTACAGGATGGACCTCACCTCAGGGTATCTGGGGGCACAGAGCTGCCTGCTCCCTACAGGATGGACCTATCCTCAGGGTCTCTGGGGGCACAGAGCCGCCTGCCCCCTACAGGATGGACCTCACCTCAGGGTCTATGGAGGCACAGAGCCGCCTGCCCCCTACAGGATGGACCTCACCTCAGGGTCCCTGGAGGCACAGAGCCGCCTGCCCCTACATGATGGACCTAACCTCAGGGTCTCTGGAGTCACAGAGCCGCCTGCCCCCTACAGGATGGACCTCACCTCAGGGTCTCTGGAGGCACAGAGCCGCCTGCCAATACAGGATGGACCTAACCTCAGGGTCCCTGGAGGCACAGAGCCGCCTGCCCCTACAGGATGGACCTCACCTCAGGGTCTCTGGAGTCACAGAGCCGCCTGCCCCCTACAGGATGGACCTCACCTCAGGGGTCTCTGGAGGCACAGAGCCGCCTGCCAATACAGGATGGACCTAACCTCAGGGTCCCTGGAGGCACAGAGCCGCCTGCCCCTACAGGATGGACCTCACCTCAGGGTCTCTGGAGTCACAGAGCCGCCTGCCCCCTACAGGATGGACCTCACCTCAGGGGTCTCTGGAGGCACAGAGCCACCTGCCCCCTACAGGATGGACCTAACCTCAGGGTCTCTGGAGGCACAGAGCCACCTGCCCCTACAGGATGGACCTTACCTCAGGGTCTCTGGAGGCACAGAGCCGCCTGCCCCTACAGGATGGACCTCACCTCAGGGTATCTGGGGGCACAGAGCTGCCTGCTCCCTACAGGATGGACCTAAACTCAGGGCCTCTGGAGGCACAGAGCCGCCTGCCCCCTACAGGATGGACCTCACCTCAGGGTCTCCGAAGGCACAGAGCCGCATGCCCCCAACAGGATGGACCTAACCACAGGGTCTCAGGAGGCACAGAGCCTCCTGCCCCCTACAGGATGGACCTCACCTCAGGATCTCTAAAGGGACAGAGCCGCTTGCCCCCTACAGGATGGTCCTCACCTCAGGGTCTCTGGAGGCACAGAGCCGCCTGCCCCCTAC
The DNA here is from genome assembly GCF_040894005.1 of Engystomops pustulosus. Lineage (NCBI taxonomy): Eukaryota > Metazoa > Chordata > Amphibia > Anura > Leptodactylidae > Engystomops > Engystomops pustulosus. The sequence continues at coordinate 6,317,472 of NC_092418.1, forward strand.
AGGATGGACCTAACCTCATTGTCTCTGGAGGCACAGAGCCGCCTGCCCCCTACAGGATGGACCTAACCTCAGGGTCTCTGGGGGCACAGAGCCGCCTGCCCCCTAGAGGATGGACCTAACCTCAGGGTCTCTGGAGCTACAGAGCAGGCCTGCCCCTTACAGGATGGACCTAACCTCAGGGTCTCTGGGGCCACAGAGCCACGTGCCCCTACAGGATGGACCTAACCACAGGGTCCCTGGAGGCACAGAGCCGCCTGCCCCCTACAGGATGGACCTCACCTCAGGGTCCCTGGAGGCACAGAGCCGCCTGCCCCTACAGGATGGACCTAACCTCAGGGTCTCTGGAGTCACAGAGCCGCCTGCCCCCTACAGGATGGACCTCACCTCAGGGTCTCTGGAGGCACAGAACCACCTGCCCCCTACAGGATGGACCTAACCTCAGGGTCTCTGGAGGCACAGAACCACCTGCCCCCTACAGGATGGACCTCACCTCAGGGTCCCTGGAGGCACAGAGCCGCCTGCCCCTACAGGATGGACCTAACCTCAGGGTCTCTGGAGGCACAGAGCCGCCTGCCCCCTACAGGATGGACCTAACCTCAGGGTCTCTGGAGTCACAGAGCTGCCTGCCCCCTACAGGATGGACATAACCTCAGGGTCTCTGGAGGCACAGAGCCACCTGCCCCTACAGGATGGACCTCACCTCAGGGTCTCTGGGGGCACAGAGCTGCCTGCCCCCTACAGGATGAACCTAAACTCAGGGTCTCTGGAGGCACAGAGCCTCCTGCCCCCTACAGGATGGACCTATCCTCAGGGTCTCTGGAGGCACAGAGCCGCCTGCCACTACAGGATGGACCTCACCTCAGGGTCCCCGAAGGCACAGAGCCGCCTGCCCCCTACAGGATGGACCTCACCTCAGGATCTCTGGAGGCACAGAGACGCCTGCCCCCTACACGATGGACCTCACCTCAGGGTCTCTGGAGGCACAGAGCCACCTGCCCCTACAGGATGGACCTCGCCTCAGGGGCTCTGGAGGCACAGAGCCGCCTGCCCCCTACAGGATGGACCTCACCTCAGGGTCTCTGGAGGCACAGAGCCGCCTGCCCCCAACAGGATGGACCTCACCTCAGGGTCTCTGGAGGCACAGAGCCGCCTGCCCGCTACAGGATGGACCTCAACTCAGGGTCTGGAGTTACAGAGCCGCCTGCCCCTTACAGGATGGACCTAACCTCAGGGTCTCTGGGGGCACAAAGCCACCTGCCCCCTACAGGATGGACCTACCCTCAGGGTCTATGGAGGCACAGAGCCGCCTACCACTACAGGATGGACCTCACCTCAGGGTCCTTGGTGGCACAGCGCCGCCTGCCCCCTACAGGATGGACCTAACCACAGGGTCTCTGGAGGCACAGAGCCTCCTGCCCCCTACAGGATGGACCTCACCTCAGGATCTCTGGAGGGACAGAGCCGCCTGCCCCCTACAGGATGGTCCTCACCTCAGGGTCTCTGGAGGCACAGAGCCGCCTGCCCCTTCCAGGATGGACCTAACCTCAGGGTCTCTGGGGGCACAGAGCCGCCTGCCCCCTACAGGATGGACCTAACCACAGGGTCTATGGAGGCACAGAGCCGCCTGCCCCCTACAGGATGGACCAAACCACAGGGTCTATGGAGGCACAGAGCCGTCTGCCCCCTACAGGATGGACCTAACCTCAGCGTCTATGGAAGCACAGAGCCGCCTGCCCCCTACAGGATGGACCTCACCTCAGGGTCTATGGAGGCACAGAGCCGCCTGCCCCCTACAGGATGGACCTCATCTCAGGGTCTATGGAGGCACAGAGCCGCCTGCCCCCTTAGGGTCTCTGGAGGCACAGAGCCGCCTGCCCCCTACAGGATGGACCTGACCTCAGGGTCTCTGGAGGCATAGAGCCTCCTGCCCCCTACAGGATGGACCTCACCTCTGGGTCTCTGGAGGCACAGAGCCACCTGCCCCTACAGGATGGACCTATCCTCAGGGTCTCTGGGGGCACAGAGCTGCCTGCCCCCTACAGGATAGACTTCACCTCAGGGTCTCTGGAGGCACAGAGCCGCCTGCCCCCTACAGGATGGACCTAACCTCAGGGTCTCTGGGGGCACAGAGCCGCCTGCCCCTTACAGGATGGACCTAACCTCAGGGTCTCTGGGGCCACAGAGCCACGTGCCCCTACAGGATGGACCTAACCACAGGGTCCCTGGAGGCACAGAGCCGCCTGCCCCCTACAGGATGGACCTCACCTCAGGGTCCCTGGAGGCACAGAGCCGCCTGCCCCTACAGGATGGACCTAACCTCAGGGTCTCTGGAGTCACAGAGCCGCCTGCCCCCTACAGGATGGACCTCACCTCAGGGTCTCTGGAGGCACAGAGCCGCCTGCCCCCTACAGGATGGACCTCACCTCAGGGTCTATGGAGGCACAGAACCACCTGCCCACTACAGGATGGACCTAACCTCAGGGTCTCTGGAGGCACAGAACCACCTGCCCCCTACAGGATGGACCTCACCTCAGGGTCCCTGGAGGCACAGAGCCGCCTGCCCCTACAGGATGGACCTAACCTCAGGGTCTCTGGAGGCACAGAGCCGCCTGCCCCCTACAGGATGGACCTCACCTCAGGGTCTCTGGAGGTACAGAGCCGCCTGCCCCCTACAGGATGGACCTCACCTCAGGGTCTCTGGAGGCACAGAGCTGCCTGCCCCCTACAGGATGGACCTAACCTCAGGGTCTCTGGAGTCACAGAGCTGCCTGCCCCCTACAGGATGGACATAACCTCAGGGTCTCTGGAGGCACAGAGCCGCCTGCCCCCTACAGGATGGACCTAACCTCAGGGTCTCTGGGGGCACAGAGCTGCCTGCCCCCTACAGGATGAACCTAAACTCAGGGTCTCTGGAGGCACAGAGCCTCCTGCCCCCTACAGGATGGACCTATCCTCAGGGTCTCTGGAGGCACAGAGCCGCCTGCCACTACAGGATGGACCTCACCTCAGGGTCCCCGAAGGCACAGAGCCGCCTGCCCCCTACAGGATGGACCTCACCTCAGGATCTCTGGAGGCACAGAGACGCCTGCCCCCTACACGATGGACCTCACCTCAGGGTCTCTGGAGGCACAGAGCCACCTGCCCCTACAGGATGGACCTCGCCTCAGGGGCTCTGGAGGCACAGAGCCGCCTGCCCCCTACAGGATGGACCTCACCTCAGGGTCTCTGGAGGCACAGAGCCGCCTGCCCCCAACAGGATGGACCTCACCTCAGGGTCTCTGGAGGCACAGAGCCGCCTGCCCGCTACAGGATGGACCTCAACTCAGGGTCTGGAGTTACAGAGCCGCCTGCCCCTTACAGGATGGACCTAACCTCAGGGTCTCTGGGGGCACAGAGCCACCTGCCCCCTACAGGATGGACCTACCCTCAGGGTCTATGGAGGCACAGAGCCGCCTACCACTACAGGATGGACCTCACCTCAGGGTCCTTGGTGGCACAGAGCCGCCTGCCCCTACAGGATGGACCTCACCTCAGGGTCTATGGAGTCACAGAGCCGCCTGCCCCCTACAGGATGGACCTCACCTCAGGGGTCTCTGGAGGCACAGAGCCTCCTGCCCCCTACAGGATGGACCTCACCTCAGGATCTCTGGAGGGACAGAGCCGCCTGCCCCCTACAGGATGGTCCTCACCTCAGGGTCTCTGGAGGCACAGAGCCGCCTGCCCCTTCCAGGATGGACCTAACCTCAGGGTCTCTGGGGGCACAGAGCCGCCTGCCCCCTAGAGGATGGACCTAACCTCAGGGTCTCTGGAGCTACAGAGCAGGCCTGCCCCTTACAGGATGGACCTAACCTCAGGGTCTCTGGGGCCACAGAGCCACGTGCCCCTACAGGATGGACCTAACCACAGGGTCTCTGGAGTCACAGAGCCGCCTGCCCCCTACAGGATGGACCTCACCTCAGGGTCTCTGGAGGCACAGAACCACCTGCCCCCTACAGGATGGACCTAACCTCAGGGTCTCTGGAGGCACAGAACCACCTGCTCCCTACAGGATGGACCTCACCTCAGGGTCCCTGGAGGCACAGAGCCGCCTGCCCCTACAGGATGGACCTAACCTCAGGGTCTCTGGAGGCACAGAGCCGCCTGCCCCCTACAGGATGGACCTAACCTCAGGGTCTCTGGAGTCACAGAGCTGCCTGCCCCCTACAGGATGGACATAACCTCAGGGTCTCTGGAGGCACAGAGCCACCTGCCCCTACAGGATGGACCTCACCTCAGGGTCTCTGGGGGCACAGAGCTGCCTGCCCCCTACAGGATGAACCTAAACTCAGGGTCTCTGGAGGCACAGAGCCTCCTGCCCCCTACAGGATGGACCTATCCTCAGGGTCTCTGGAGGCACAGAGCCGCCTGCCACTACAGGATGGACCTCACCTCAGGGTCCCCGAAGGCACAGAGCCGCCTGCCCCCTACAGGATGGACCTCACCTCAGGATCTCTGGAGGCACAGAGACGCCTGCCCCCTACACGATGGACCTCACCTCAGGGTCTCTGGAGGCACAGAGCCACCTGCCCCTACAGGATGGACCTCGCCTCAGGGGCTCTGGAGGCACAGAGCCGCCTGCCCCCTACAGGATGGACCTCACCTCAGGGTCTCTGGAGGCACAGAGCCGCCTGCCCCCAACAGGATGGACCTCACCTCAGGGTCTCTGGAGGCACAGAGCCGCCTGCCCGCTACAGGATGGACCTCAACTCAGGGTCTGGAGTTACAGAGCCGCCTGCCCCTTACAGGATGGACCTAACCTCAGGGTCTCTGGGGGCACAAAGCCACCTGCCCCCTACAGGATGGACCTACCCTCAGGGTCTATGGAGGCACAGAGCCGCCTACCACTACAGGATGGACCTCACCTCAGGGTCCTTGGTGGCACAGCGCCGCCTGCCCCCTACAGGATGGACCTATCCTCAGGGTCTATGGAGGCACAGAGCTGCCTGCCCCCTACAGGATGGACCTAACCTCAGGGGTCTCTGGAGGGACAGAGCCGCCTGCCCCCTACAGGATGGACCTTACCTCAGGATCTCTGGAGGGACAGAGCCGCCTGCCCCCTACAGGATGGTCCTCACCTCAGGGTCTCTGGAGGCACAGAGCCGCCTGCCCCTTCCAGGATGGACCTAACCTCAGGGTCTCTGGGGGCACAGAGCCGCCTGCCCCCTACAGGATGGACCTAACCACAGGGTCTATGGAGGCACAGAGCCGCCTGCCCCCTACAGGATGGACCAAACCACAGGGTCTATGGAGGCACAGAGCCGTCTGCCCCCTACAGGATGGACCTAACCTCAGCGTCTATGGAAGCACAGAGCCGCCTGCCCCCTACAGGATGGACCTCACCTCAGGGTCTATGGAGGCACAGAGCCGCCTGCCCCCTACAGGATGGACCTCATCTCAGGGTCTATGGAGGCACAGAGCCGCCTGCCCCCTTAGGGTCTCTGGAGGCACAGAGCCGCCTGCCCCCTACAGGATGGACCTGACCTCAGGGTCTCTGGAGGCATAGAGCCTCCTGCCCCCTACAGGATGGACCTCACCTCTGGGTCTCTGGAGGCACAGAGCCACCTGCCCCTACAGGATGGACCTATCCTCAGGGTCTCTGGGGGCACAGAGCTGCCTGCCCCCTACAGGATAGACTTCACCTCAGGGTCTCTGGAGGCACAGAGCCGCCTGCCCCCTACAGGATGGACCTAACCTCAGGGTCTCTGGGGGCACAGAGCCGCCTGCCCCTTACAGGATGGACCTAACCTCAGGGTCTCTGGGGCCACAGAGCCACGTGCCCCTACAGGATGGACCTAACCACAGGGTCCCTGGAGGCACAGAGCCGCCTGCCCCCTACAGGATGGACCTCACCTCAGGGTCCCTGGAGGCACAGAGCCGCCTGCCCCTACAGGATGGACCTAACCTCAGGGTCTCTGGAGTCACAGAGCCGCCTGCCCCCTACAGGATGGACCTCACCTCAGGGTCTCTGGAGGCACAGAGCCGCCTGCCCCCTACAGGATGGACCTCACCTCAGGGTCTATGGAGGCACAGAACCACCTGCCCACTACAGGATGGACCTAACCTCAGGGTCTCTGGAGGCACAGAACCACCTGCCCCCTACAGGATGGACCTCACCTCAGGGTCCCTGGAGGCACAGAGCCGCCTGCCCCTACAGGATGGACCTAACCTCAGGGTCTCTGGAGGCACAGAGCCGCCTGCCCCCTACAGGATGGACCTAACCTCAGGGTCTCTGGAGTCACAGAGCTGCCTGCCCCCTACAGGATGGACATAACCTCAGGGTCTCTGGAGGCACAGAGCCACCTGCCCCTACAGGATGGACCTCACCTCAGGGTCTCTGGGGGCACAGAGCTGCCTGCCCCCTACAGGATGAACCTAAACTCAGGGTCTCTGGAGGCACAGAGCCTCCTGCCCCCTACAGGATGGACCTATCCTCAGGGTCTCTGGAGGCACAGAGCCGCCTGCCACTACAGGATGGACCTCACCTCAGGGTCCCCGAAGGCACAGAGCCGCCTGCCCCCTACAGGATGGACCTCACCTCAGGATCTCTGGAGGCACAGAGACGCCTGCCCCCTACACGATGGACCTCACCTCAGGGTCTCTGGAGGCACAGAGCCACCTGCCCCTACAGGATGGACCTCGCCTCAGGGGCTCTGGAGGCACAGAGCCGCCTGCCCCCTACAGGATGGACCTCACCTCAGGGTCTCTGGAGGCACAGAGCCGCCTGCCCCCAACAGGATGGACCTCACCTCAGGGTCTCTGGAGGCACAGAGCCGCCTGCCCGCTACAGGATGGACCTCAACTCAGGGTCTGGAGTTACAGAGCCGCCTGCCCCTTACAGGATGGACCTAACCTCAGGGTCTCTGGGGGCACAGAGCCACCTGCCCCCTACAGGATGGACCTACCCTCAGGGTCTATGGAGGCACAGAGCCGCCTACCACTACAGGATGGACCTCACCTCAGGGTCCTTGGTGGCACAGAGCCGCCTGCCCCTACAGGATGGACCTCACCTCAGGGTCTATGGAGTCACAGAGCCGCCTGCCCCCTACAGGATGGACCTCACCTCAGGGGTCTCTGGAGGCACAGAGCCTCCTGCCCCCTACAGGATGGACCTCACCTCAGGATCTCTGGAGGGACAGAGCCGCCTGCCCCCTACAGGATGGTCCTCACCTCAGGGTCTCTGGAGGCACAGAGCCGCCTGCCCCTTCCAGGATGGACCTAACCTCAGGGTCTCTGGGGGCACAGAGCCACGTGCCCCTACAGGATGGACCTCACCTCAGGGTCCTTGGTGGCACAGAGCCGCCTGCCCCTACAGGATGGACCTCACCTCAGGGTCTATGGAGGCACAGAGCCGCCTGCCCCCTACAGGATGGACCTAACCACAGGGTCTATGGAGGCACAGAGCCGCCTGCCCCCTACAGGATGGACCTAACCACAGGGTCTATGGAGGCACAGAGCCGTCTGCCCCCTACAGGATGGACCTAACCTCAGCGTCTATGGAAGCACAGAGCCGCCTGCCCCCTACAGGATGGACCTCACCTCAGGGTCTATGGAGGCACAGAGCCGCCTGCCCCCTACAGGATGGACCTCACCTCAGGGTCTATGGAGGCACAGAGCCGCCTGCCCCTACAGGATGGACCTCACCTCAGGGTCTATGGAGGCACAGAGCCGCCTGCCCCCTACAGGATGGACCTCACCTCAGGGTCTATGGAGGCACAGAGCCGCCTGCCCCCTTAGGGTCTCTGGAGGCACAGAGCCGCCTGCCCCCTACAGGATGGACCTAACCTCAGGGTCTCTGGAGGCATAGAGCCTCCTGCCCCCTACAGGATGGACCTCACCTCTGGGTCTCTGGAGGCACAGAGCCGCCTGCCCCCTACAGGATGGACCTCACCTCAGGGTCTCTGGAGGCACAGAGCCGCCTGCCCCCTACAGGATGGACCTCACCTCTGGGTCTCTGGAGGCACAGAGCCGCCTGCCCCCTACAGGATGGACCTCACCTCAGGGTCTCTGGAGGCATAGAGCCTCCTGCCCCCTACAGGATGGACCTCACCTCTGGGTCTCTGGAGGCACAGAGCCACCTGCCCCTACAGGATGGACCTATCCTCAGGGTCTCTGGGGGCACAGAGCCGCCTGCCCCCTACAGGATAGACTTCACCTCAGGGTCTATGGAGGCACAGAGCCGCCTGCCCGCTACAGGATGGACCTAAACACAGGGTCCCTGGAGGCACAGAGCCGCCTGCCCCCTACAGGATGGACCTAAACACAGGGTCCCTGGAGGCACAGAGCCGCCTGCCCCCTACAGGATGGACCTAACCTCAGGGCGCGTTCACACGTTCCGCTAGCGTTGCTTTATGACCGCGCCCTCAGGGTCTCCGGAGGTCTCTGTCTCTGTGTTTGCAGTTTTCTCATCTTTCAGTTTCGTTCTTACTAAGAATAAGGTGTGTTGTCTCCGCTGTTGAGCTGATTATCTCTGGTGTTTATATGACTATAATCTCCGGATCTCTCTGTGGTTTCTTCTTCTCGGAGACTGTTTCTTGCTTTCGCTTTCTCTTCTCCTGACGCTGCGCTCGGTTCTCACCTTCTGTCCGCTGCAGGGTCTCCGGTAATCACCACTTGTGTTATCTGTTGTCTCATGTCCTGTGTCCTTGTCTGCTGTGGTGGATGATGTAGCAGAGCTGAGTTTGTCTTCTGGCTGTAGCTCTGCTTCACTGGTGGCTGTGGGTTGCTGGGAGTAGTAGTCCATCTGTGACAGGTCTCTTGTTTCTTTCACTTCAGCCGCGCCCTGACACACAGGGATCAGAGTTCATTAGGGGCACGGTCACACGGTGAAACGCATTACAACAGCTGAGATGAGGGGATTAGTAATTACATTACTGTTAACATATAAGTTTACAAAGCACAGTGTGAACGTGAAGATTAACGCATGTTAACAAAATGTACACATAAGCACATTGTTAACGCAAATGTTAACAGTAATGTCATTAGGCAAATCACCTCTCCGCAACTGTCGTAATGTGTTTCAAAACGCAATGAAAACGCAAACAAAACGTACCGTGTGACCGCGCCCTTAACTCTTCCCATGCCAAGCTCAGGCCGGCGGGACACGTTTGGGGCGTTTTGAACCCATTTTTGGGCCGTTTTTAAGTAGTCCGTTAAAAAACGCATGCGTTTTTTTAAAAAAAATAGCTTCTTTTTTTTCCGTTTTTTGTCTGTTCTTCCCAATTACCATAATTATCCTAATTGGGAAAAAACGGAAAAAACTGAAAAAACGTATTTTTTTTTTAACGAACTGCATAAAAGCGGCCCAAAAACAGGTTCGAACCGGCCTCAGAGCCGTTAATGATTAGACCTAAAAATGAATGCACCCCTCTCCTCCCCCTGTGATGTCCTGATGCCCCTGAAAAGAGCCAAATATCCTGAACACAAGCTGCACCCCCCACCGGGGCCGGACCTTTTTGGGTTGGGGGCAGCTTGATTCCCTGGTAGATGGTGGACAGGACCCTTGTTATGCAGGTTTAGGGCAGGTATCACGTGGAGACAAGGGAGGTCCACCAGAAACCCAAAAATCCTTCATTCCAGAACCCGGTGAACTACAGGCCACAGTAACAGATCCACGGCCCAGGGCGCTGGTTGGATCTATCAGCCTGGTATATAGGGAGTCTCAGGCTGCGGAGGTCCTACCAGGCTTAGGTAGGCTCGTGAAGGTCCTACAGCAGGTCTCAGACACATCGGCTTCTTACTCCATCTTAGGAAGAAAGATCTAAAGACCCAGAACTTTCCAGCCACAGAAAGGTTTCATAACCTTCCCTTGGGAGTGGTCAGTCCAGGGATTATCCAACCAGGACCTTTGTAACAGAAGTAATAAGGATTCATAAACATGACCTTCTATTGGTCACATTAATCACATTTCCTGCCCAGGCAGAAGTTGAGCGGCTGCAATACCAGGTATAGACAGTAGATGGCGCACGGAGGTGATCAGGCTCTATGGGACACATCTAATGGGAGCAATCTTGGTGATGGACACTGCGTCGGCAGGGACATTACACATGCGACATCCTGACCTCCGAACTAACCCAGTAGAGACCTCCCCCTAACTTCACAGACCCCTCCTCTTCATTTCTAGCCACTGTGACCTTTGATCCTATGTCTCCATGAAAGGTGATGTCCTCACACTGCTGTTCTCAGTAAAAGCTCTCAGTGACCAGACTTCAGGTTGAATACAAAGCAGAGACATTGGGCTATAGAGCTGTTTAATGCAGAGAGAACAGGACACAGCAGTGTGAGGACACGCCCCTAGTGCACTTGGAGAAGCTACAATCCTGGAATATAAATCCATATTTCAATTTTCTGCTGCTACTAACAACATATACAACGGTCTGAGGACACATCTCTCCTTGGACAATACATAACACTGGCTGCAGAGAGCACAGAGCACAGCAGTGTGAGGTCTGATTACACATCTCTCCTTGGACAATACATAACACTGGCTGCAGAGAGCACAGAGCACAGCAGTGTGAGGTCTGATTACACATCTCTCCAGGGACAATACATAACACTGGCTGCAGAGAGCACAGAGCACAGCAGTGTGAGGTCTAATTACACATCTCTCCAGGGACAATGCATAACACTGGCTGCAGAGAGCACAGAGCACAGCAGTGTGAGGTGTGATTACACATCTCTCCAGGGACAATACATAGCACTGGCTGCAGAGAGCACAGAGCACAGCAGTGTGAGGTCTGATTACACATCTCTCCAGGGACAATACATAACACTGGCTGCAGAGAGCACAGAGCACAGCAGTGTGAGGTCTGATTACACATCTCTCCAGGGACAATACATAACACTGGCTGCAGAGAGCACAGAGCACAGCAGTGTGAGGTCTGATTACACATCTCTCCAGGGACAATACATAACACTGGCTGCAGAGAGCACAGGGCACAGCAGTGTGAGGCCTAATTACACATCTCTCCAGGGACAATACATAACACTGGCTGCAGAGAGCACAGCGCACAGCAGTGTGAGTTCTGATTACACATCTCTCCAGGGACAATACATAACACTGGCTGCAGAGAGCACAGGGCACAGCAGTGTGAGGCCTAATTACACATCTCTCCGGGGACAATACATAACACTGGCTGCAGAGAGCACAGAGCACAGCAGTGTGAGGTCTAATTACACATCTCTCCAGGGACAATACATAACACTGGCTGCAGAGAGCACAGGGCACAGCAGTGTGAGGTCTGATTACACATCTCTCCAGGGACAATACATAACACTGGCTGCACAGAGCACAGAGCACAGCAGTGTGAGGTCTGATTACACATCTCTCCAGGGACAATACATAACACTGGCTGCAGAGAGCACAGGGCACAGCAGTGTGAGGCCTAATTACACATCTCTCCAGGGACAATACATAACACTGGCTGCAGAGAGCACAGAGCACAGCAGTGTGAGGTCTGATTACACATCTCTCCAGGGACAATACATAACACTGGCTGCAGAGAGCACAGCAGTGTGAGGTCTGATTACACATCTCTCCAGGAACAATACATAACACTGGCTGCAGAGAGCACAGAGCACAGCAGTGTGAGGTCTGATTACACATGTCTCCAGAGACAGTACATAACACTGGCTGCAGAGAGCACAGAGCACAGCAGTGTGAGGTCTGATTACACATCTCTCCAGGGACAATACATAACACTGGCTGCACAGAGCACAGAGCACAGCAGTGTGAGGTCTGATTACACATCTCTCCAGGGACAATACATAACACTGGCTGCAGAGAGCACAGAGCACAGCAGTGTGAGGTCTGATTACACATCTATCCAGGGACAATACATAACACTGGCAGCAGAGAGCACAGAGCACAGCAGTGTGAGGTCTGATTACACATCTCTCCAGGGACAGTACATAACACTGGCTGCAGAGCGCACAGAGCACAGCAGTGTGAGGTATGATTACACATCTCTCCAGGGACAATACATAACACTGGCTGCAGGGAGCACAGAGCACAGCAGTGTGAGGTCTGATTACACATCTCTCCAGGGACAATACATAACACTGGCTGCACAGAGCACAGAGCACAGCAGTGTGAGGTCTGATTACACATCTCTCCAGGGACAATACATAACACTGGCTGCACAGAGCACAGAGCACAGCAGTGTGAGGTCTGATTACACATCTCTCCAGGGACAATACATAACACTGGCTGCAGAGAGCACAGAGCACAGCAGTGTGAGGTCTGATTACACATCTCTCCAGGGAAAATACATAACACTGGCTGCAGAGAGCACAGAGCACAGCAGTGTGAGGTCTGATTACACATCTCTCCTAGGACAATACATAACACTGGCTGCAGAGAGCACAGAGCACAGCAGTGTAAGGTCTGATTACACATCTCTGCAGAGACAATACATAACACTGGCTGCAGAGAGCACAGAGCACAGCAGTGTGAGGTCTGATTACACATCTCTCCAGGGACAATACATAACACTGGCTGCAGAGAGCACAGGGCACAGCAGTGTGAGGCCTAATTACAGATCTCTCCAGGGACAATACATAACACTGGCTGCAGAGAGCACAGAGCACAGCAGTGTGAGGTCTGATTACACATCTCTCCAGGGACACTACATAACACTGGCTGCAGAGAGCACAGAGCACAGCAGTATCAGGTCTGATTACACATCTCTCCAGGGACAATACATAACACTGGCTGCAGAGAGCACAGAGCACAGCAGTGTGAGGTCTGATTACACATCTCTCCAGGGACAATACATAACACTGGCTGCAGAAAGCACAGAGCACTGCAGTGTGAGGTATGATTACACATCTCTCCAGGGACAATACATAACACTGGCTGCAGAAAGCACAGAGCACAGCAGTGTGAGGTATGATTACACATCTCTCCAGGGACAATACATAACACTGGCTGCAGAGAGCACAGAGCACAGCAGTGTGAGGTCTGATTACACATCTCTCCAGGGACAATACATAACACTGGCTGCAGAGAGCACAGAGCACAGCAGTGTGAGGTATGATTACACATCTCTCCAGGGACAATACATAACTGGCTGCAGGGAGCACAGAGCACAGCAGTGTGAGGGATGATTACAGATCTCTCCAGGGACAATACATAACACTGGCTACAGAGAGCACAGAGCACAGCAGTGTGAGGTCTGATTACAGATCTCTCCAGGGACAATACATAACACTGGCTGCAGAGAGCACAGAGCACAGCAGTGTGAGGTATGATTACACATCTCTCCAGGGACAATACATAACTGGCTGCAGGGAGCACAGAGCACAGCAGTGTGAGGGATGATTACAGATCTCTCCAGGGACAATACATAACACTGGCTGCAGAGAGCACAGAGCACAGCAGTGTGAGGTCTGATTACAGATCTTTCCAGGGACAATACATAACACTGGCTGCAGAGAGTACAGCAGTGTGAGGTCTGATTACACATCTCTCCAGGGATAATACATAACACTGGCTGCAGAGAGCACAGAGCACAGCAGTGTGAGGTCTGATTACACATCTCTCCAGGGACAACACATAACACTGGCTGCAGAGAGCACAGAGCACAGCAGTGTGAGGTCTGATTACACATCTCTCCAGGGACAATACATAACACTGGCTGCAGAGAGCACAGAGCACAGCAGTGTGAGATCTGATTACACATCTCTCCAGGGACAATACATAACACTGGCTGCAGAGAGCACAGGGCACAGCAGTGTGAGGTCTGATTGCACATCTCTCCAGGGACAATACATAACACTGGCTGCAGAGAGCACAGAGCACAGCAGTGTGAGGTATGATTACACATCTCTCCAGGGACAATACATAACACTTGCTGCAGAGAGCACAGAACACAGCAGTGTGAGGTCTGATTACAGATCTCTCCAGGGATAATACATAACACTGGCTGCAGAGAGCACAGAGCACAGCAGTGTGAGGTATCATTACACATCTCTCCAGGGACAATACATAACACTGGCTGCAGAGAGCACAGAGCACAGCAGTGTGAGGTCTGATTACACATCTCTCCAGGGACAATACATAACACTGGCTGCAGAGAGCACAGAGCACAGCAGTATGAGGTCTGATTACACATCTCTCCAGGGATAATACATAACACTGGCTGCAGAGAGCACAGAGCACAGCAGTGTGAGGTCTGATTACACATCTCTCCAGGGACAATACATAACACTGGCTGCAGAGAGCACAGAGCACAGCAGTGTGAGGTCTGATTACACATCTCTCCAGGGACAATACATAACACTGGCTGCAGAGAGCACAGAGCACAGCAGTGTGAGGTCTGATTACACATCTCTCCAGGGACAATATATAGCACTGGCTGCAGAGTGCACAGAGCACAGCAGTGTGAGGTCTGATTACACATCTCTCCAGAGACAGTACATAACACTGGCTGCAGAGAGCACAGAGCACAGCAGTGTGAGGTCTGATTACACATCTCTCCAGGGACAATACATAACACTGGCTGCAGAGAGCACAGAGCACAGCAGTGTGAGGTCTGATTACACATCTCTCCAGGGACAATACATAACACTGGCTGCAGAGAGCACAGAGCACAGCAGTGTGAGGTCTGATTACACATCTCTCCAGGGACAATACATAACACTGGCTGCAGAGAGCACAGAGCACAGCAGTGTGAGGTCTGATTACACATCTCTCCAGGGACAATACATAACACTGGCTGCAGAGAGCACAGAGCACAGCAGTGTGAGGTCTGATTACACATCTCTCCAGGGACAATACATAACACTGGCAGCAGAGAGCACAGAGCACAGCAGTGTGAGGTCTGATTACACATCTCTCCAGGGACAATACATAACACTGGCTGCAGAGAGCACAGAGCACAGCAGTGTGAGGTCTGATTACACATCTCTCCAGGGACAATACATAACACTGGCTGCAGAGAGCACAGAGCACAGCAGTGTGAGGTCTGATTACACATCTCTCCTTGGACAATACATAACACTGGCTGCAGAGAGCACAGAGCACAGCAGTGTGAGGTCTGATTACACATCTCTCCAGGGACAATACATAACACTGGCTGCACAGAGCACAGCAGTGTGAGGTCTGATTACACATCTCTCCAGGGACAATACATAACATTGGCTGCAGAGAGCACAGAGCACAGCAGTGCGAGGTCTGATTACACATCTCTCCAGGGACAATACATAACACTGGCTGCACAGAGCACAGCAGTGTGAGGTCTGATTACACATCTCTCCAGGGACAGTACATAACACTGGCTGCAGAGAGCACAGGGCACAGCAGTGTGAGGTCTGATTACACATCTCTCCAGGGACAATACATAACACTGGCTGCAGAGAGCACAGAGCACAGCAGTGTGAGGTCTGATTACACATCTCTCCAGGGACAATACATAACACTGGCAGCAGAGAGCACAGAGCACAGCAGTGTGAGGTCTGATTACACATCTCTACAGGGACAATACATAACACTGGCTGCAGAGAGCACAGTGCACAGCAGTGTGAGGTCTGATTACACATCTCTCCAGGGACAATACATAACACTGGCTGCAGAGAGCACAGAGCACAGCAGTGTGAGGTCTGATTACACATCTCTCCAGGGACAATACATAACACTGGCTGCAGAGAGCACAGAGCACAGCAGCATGAGGTCTGATTACACATCTCTCCAGGGACAATACATAACACTGGCTGCAGAGAGCACAGAGCACAGCAGTGTGAGGTCTGATTACACATCTCTCCAGGGATAATACATAACACTGGCTGCAGAGAGCACAGAGCACAGCAGCATGAGGTCTGATTACACATCTCTCCAGGGACAATACATAACACTGGCTGCAGAGAGTACAGAGCACAGCAGTGTGAGGTCTGATTACACATCTCTCCAGGGACAATACATAACATTGGCAGTAGTCTGTATGGTTACTCCTGCTGACAGGTTTCCTTGTACTCTTTGTTTTAATCATCCCTTCAGGTTACTAGAAGCCATGATGGATTGTCCTATATGTCTTATTGAGAACACCAAGGAAGGAAAACTCGCTGTGAATCCCAAAGCCATCAGCATCCTGTCGGGAATCAGCCAGCCGGTGGTGGTCGTGTCAATAGTCGGCTTGTATCGGACAGGAAAGTCCTACCTGATGAACAAGCTGGCCGGAGCAAAGAAAGGTGAAGTTGCTGAGTTAGGCCCCTTCTCCACTGGCGTTTTTCACGCGCGAGTTCTGCGCGTGCATTTGACGCTCAGAACTCGCATTGCACTCTGTCCCATTGTATTCAATGGGTCTTTCTCCATTAGCGTTGTTTTTGACGCGCGTGCTTGCGTTCGTTTGCACGCGCGTCAAAATCGCAGCATGCTCTATTTTTGCGAGTCACGCGCAATTTTCACGCCCCATTCAAGTCTATGGAGATGCATCAAGAACGCATTGCACTCGCAATCATTGCAAGTGCAATGCGAGTGCAATGCGTTTTAAACGTAAACGTATTTAAACATCTGCAATGTGTTCTTCACACACATATATATATTGTTCTTCACATGCTATTTTGTTCGCGCCGTTCCGCGCGTATCTCCCGACAAGTAAGCAGATGTGCCGAACATCTGTAATCTATTCTGCACTGTGTTTTTCTCTTAAATGATCCTGTGGTCACTGTGGTCACTGTGTTCAATGTTTTTATTCTATTCTTCACTGTTCTTCATTGTGTTTTTTTAATTAAATGCTCGATCGCGAGCAGGGGAAATAATGTTATTCTGGTCACCTAGCAACCCTTACGTTTAAAACGCATTGCACTCGCATTGCACTTGCAATGATTGCGAGTGCAATGCGGTCTTGATGCATCTCCATAGACTTGAATGGGGCGTGAAAATTGCGCGTGACACGCAAAAATAGAGCATGCTGCGATTTTGACGCGCGTGCAAACGAACGCAAGCACGCGCGTCAAAAACAACGCTAATGGAGAAAGACCCATTGAATACAATGGGACAGAGTGCAATGCGAGTTCTGAGCGTCAAATGCACGCGCAGAACTCGCGCGTGAAAAACGCCAGTGGAGAAGGGGCCTTAGTTTTCATTCCTAATAATATTCTGTAAAGGTTAACAACAATATTTTTTAAGGAACAAATTAAACATTTCCAAATTTTTGCCTTAGTTTTAATAAAGATTTTAAAAAATTGAATGTTTGCAGGTTTTAACTTGGGTTACAACGTCCAAGCCGAGACCAAAGGGATCTGGATGTGGTGCGTCCCTCATCCAACCAAGCCAAACCACACCCTGGTTCTTCTGGACACTGAAGGTCTGGGAGATGTGGAGAAGGTAGGTCAGATACACGAGGCTTCCATGAAAGGTCCATCAGATTGGTAGGGCTCAGATATATTGGGGCAGATTTACTTACCCGGTCCGTTCGCGATCCAGCAGCGCGTTCTCTGCGCTGGATTCGGGTCTGGCCGGGATTCACTAAGGTAGTTCCTCCGACGTCCACCAGGTGGCGCTGCTGCGCTGAAGATCATCGGAACGCACTGGATTACACCGGCCAATTCCTAGTGAAGGTAAGTGCAAGCTCCGCGACACTTTTGTTTTTTTAAATGCGGCGGTTTTTCCCAATCCGTCGGGTTTTCGTTCGGCCCCGCCCCCCGATTTCCGTCACATGCATGCCTGCGCCGATGCGCCAAAATCCGATTGCGTGCGCCAAAACCCCGGGGCAATTCAGGGGAAATCGGCGCAAATTGGAAATATTCGGGTAACACGTCGGGAAAACGCGAATCGGGCCCTTAGTAAATGACCCCCCATTGACTGCTGTTATCAGTCTTGGCCATCCACATCCATCTGGTGTCTGATTAACTAAGATCTTTTGTAACGTTGGTTATTACTGGAAAATTGCCCGAAGTTTTTAACCTGAGGTGGGAAAATCCAAAGTCAAAGGGAAACAGTTCTTGGAAAAAAGTGACCTTGAAGGGAAATGATGCAGTAGATGAGTTTTCAGGGATTGTAATGATAGGATAGGTCATGAAAATGAGAAGGTCGGGGGCTTTGACACCTGGATCCTTCACTGATCAGATGGTCCAGAAGCTTTACATAGGACCTAACGGGAAGCAGATGCCCCATCTTCTGTATAGTGACAGTGTCAGCTACTGCAGCTCCTATTCACATCAGTATCCAAAATCTCCATAGGCCCAGCCTGGGAGACCCCCTTAATGTCCATTAGACTAATTGGGAGATATTGGGTGACCTGAAGAGGGTTGAGGGCAGCAGAACACCTCATATCAATCATCACATTCACTTTTCATTTCACAGGGGGACAAGAAAAACGACTTGTGGATCTTCTGCCTCGCCGTCCTCCTGAGCAGCGCCCTGGTGTATAACAGCAAGGGGACAATCGACCAAGATGCCATCGAGAAGTTGAAGTATCCTTCACAAACGAGAGTTACATTGTATCTAAATGCTTCTAGAAATGAAGGTTCAGGGTCACATTCCCACCGTGTTTCCATCAGACGCTTCAGTTCCCCGGATTTTCTTGCTCGAATGCTTGGGTTCTTCTTGATAGACCTCTAGGAGATGTAGAGTCCCTACTTCGGTCCATACTACTGACTGGGGTAAAGGTGACCCTGCTCGGCCACATAAGACAACGGTCTGTCGGCATTTGTTTATCCTGTTCCAATATTTCCTGAGCCTTTAACCCCTACAGGACTCGGCCTCTTTTGGCCTAAAGGACGCGGCCCCATTTTTCAGATCTGCCCTGTGTCTCTATAAGTGGTTATAGCGTGGGAACGTTATGAGATATCCGGGGATTTTGAGATTGTTTTCTCGTGACACATTGTACTTCAAATTAGTTTAAAAATTTGGATGAAATCTTTTGCGTTTAGTTATGAAAAAAAACAAAATTTGGCAAAAATTTGGAAAAATTCTTTATTTTCAACGTTCTAAATTCTCTACTTTTGATGCAGATAGTGATAGCTCCCAAATAAATTCATAACTTACATTTCCCAAATGTCTGCTTTATGTTGGAAGGTTTTTTAAGATTCCACATATTTTACTAGAATGTTATGAGGCTCAGAATTTGGGGCCATTTTTCACATTTTTTGTAAAATCACCAGAACCCGTATTTATAGGGACCTGCTCAACTTCTAACTGACACTGAGAGGCCTAAATAATAGCGAGACTCATAAATGACCCCATTGTGGAAACTACACCCCTCAACGTATGAAAAACCACTTTTAAGAAGTTTATTAACCCTTTAGGTGTTTTATAGGGGTTAAAACTAAATGGAGGTGCGGTCTGCAAATTGTAATATTTTTTCACAATACACTCATTTTGGGTGGAAAATTAAACATTTACAATGGATTAAATGAATAAAGGCTCCACAAAGTTTGTTACCCAATCTCTCCCGAGTACACGGATACTCTACATGTGGTGGTGACTGCTGTACGGGCGCATGGCCGGGCATAGAAAGGAAGGAGGAGCATAGAATGGGAGGAGCCATCCAGAGCCGATCCCCCATATGTGGTGGTGACTGCTGTATGGGCGCACGGCCGGGCATAGAAGGGAAGGAGGGGCATAGAATGGGAGGAGCCATCCAGAGCCGATCCCCCATATGTGGTGGTAACTGCTGTATGGGCGCACGGCCGGGCATAGAAGGGAAGGAGGAGCATAGAATGGGAGGAGCCATCCAGAGCCGATCCCCCATATGTGGTGGTTATCTGCTGTATGGGCGCACGGCCGGGCATAGAAGGGAAGGAGGAGCATAGAATGGGAGGAGCCATCCAGAGCCGATCCCCCATATGTGGTGGTTATCTGCTGTATGGGCGCACGGCCGGGCATAGAAGGGAAGGAGACACCATCCACAGCAGATTTGCTATGTCACATTGTACAGGCTATAATTTTTTTCTTTTTTTTAATGTGGACCTATAGGGGCTTATTTCTTTTGCCACATGAGATGCACTTTTCTGGTACGTAATTTTGGGGCATCTACAGCTAATTGGTGAGATTTAATTAACTCTTTGTTGGTGGAGGAAATGAAAATCATCACTTTTCAGGAAGATTTTTATGGGGTTTTTTTTGGCTGTTTACCATACCATAAAAATAGTATATTATTTTTATTCTATGGGTCGCCACGATTATGAAAATACTTCATTTATATAGATTTTTTATTTTTTTCCCATTTTTACTGAATAAAAAGTAATTTGGCAAAAATGTTGTTAATTTTAGCATCACCGTCTTTCATATGCATAACTTTTTTATTTTTCGCCTCACAAATCTGTTTAAGGGCTTATTTTTTGCGAGAAGGATTGTTCTTTTTAGTGGTCTTATTTTAGAGTGCATAACATTTTTAAATCCCTTTTTAGAGCATTTTTATAGGGTATTAATTGAAAATGATCTTTTTTCTGGAGCTTTTTTTTGTTTTGTTTTTTACGGGGTTCACTTTGCGGATCTAATAACGATTCTGTTTTATTATGCAGATTGTTACGGACGCAGGGATACCAAATATGTGGGGGTTTTGTGTATTTTATTCAATTGTACTGAATAAAAACCAATTTGGAGAAAATCTTATTCATTTTAGCATCACCATCTTTTCATATGCATAACTTTTTTATTTTTCGGCTGACAAATCTGGTTAGGGGCTTATTTTTTGTGAGAAGAGTTGTTCTTTTTAGTGGTGCATAACATTTTTTAAATTACTTTTTAGAGCATTTTTTTTATAGGGTATTAATTAAAAATGATCTTTTTTCGGAACGTTTTTGCGTTTTTTTTCTACGGCGTGTACCGTGCGGGTCCAGTAACGATTCTGTTTTATTATACAGATTGCTACGGACACGGCAATACCAAATATGCGGGGGGGTTTTGTGTTTTTGTGGTTTTTATACTTTATTAAGTGTTTTTATAGGAAAATTACATTTTAGGGGCTTATATTTTAATGCATTTATTTTTTATTTATTCTAATGTATTAACTTTAGTGTTTTTGACTTTTTTTTAATTATACATACTTGAACTTGAACCAGTGATGCTCTGATTCTGTGATCACTGGTTCAAGTTCAATACACTGCTCTACAATACTATTTTATTGTAGAGCAGTGTAAACTGTCTGAGCAAGCTTGCACATGCTCAGACAGTTTACAGTCAGACCCGGAAGGGGTCTGGCTGCCATGGAGACCGGGCAGCTCCAGGGCACATGCCAGTCCTCGGAGCTGCCCAGAAGTGGATCGGATCCCCCAGTAAGCGGCACGGGGGATCCGATCCACAGCGCAAACACCCTTACACGCCGCGGTCATGCTTGACCGCGGCGTGTAAGGGGTTAACACCCGCGATCGGAGCCGGCTCCGATCGCGGGTGTTAGCGCAGGCTGTCAGCTGTACTAGACAGCTGACAGCCGCTGCTTCTGGTACCGGCTCCGTTCGTGAGCCGGTGCCAGAAGCAGGACGTTATAGAACATCCCCGTGCGCTAAGCATCTAGCCCCGGGGACGTACTATAACGTCCTGGTGCGCCTAGAGGTTAATACACATTCTTGATCAGCGTAGCCGAAAATACAGGTGTCACGTCTTCTGAAACAAAAGGATCGGCAGCTAAATTCTGGAGGACATTGGAGAAGAATCAGGTGGCCTCATCACACTAGATGGTTGGTTAAGACTGAAGGGATCTGCGGATTTGGCCAACTTTGACTTATATATCTGATAGTTTGAGGTGAATACAATAGAAGTCCAAAATTTATTTATAATTCCATAGGGACATCTCACCAAATAGAAAGAGAGTGGGGGATATTTATCAGGACCTCTGTGCACCGCCACTGGCGCAGAGGCCCTGAAATAATCGCAAATGCTAGCTTTTGCGATTATTTTCCCCAATCCGCCACCTTCATGCCAGTGGGGCGTGAAGGGGCGTGAAGGGGGGGCAAGGCCGGCCAAGTGGGGGGCGCGGCCGGACGGGAGTGGGCCGGCGCGGGGCATTACTCGCTGCTGTAGGCGACTTTTCATACGTGAAAAGTTGCCGACTGCGTTTCTTTCTACGCCAGGCCTTGCCTGCCGTAGGTTAAGCGCTGCACTGCTGGCAGCCCGATAGATCAAGAGGCACAAGCACCAGCGTATGATAAATATCCCCCAGTGAGTACAATTGGAGTAATCAAGAGCAATTAAATGGTCAGGCAGCTACTGCCAAGGGAACATCATGACATGACCCGGCCTCGTGTCATGTTACTATGATCCTACAACATATACAAAATTCCAGCGAAACCAAATGATGGGATGGGGCTAATTTCCAGAGGCAGGAATACTCCTCACAGAAGCACAGTCCTAAATTGCCTTAGGGTGGTGGCACACGTGATGTTTTGAACCTGTTTTTCGCCCGTTTTTAAGCAGTGCGTTGAACAACGCATGCGTTTCTGACTGGTTTTAATTAGGATAATTGGGAAAACCGGTCAAAAACGGATGCATTTTCAAAAAACGTGATGTGTGTGTGAAATGTGATTAATGTGACCAATAGAAGGTCATGTTTATGAATCCTTATTACTTCTGTTACAAAGGTCCTGGATGGATGATCCCTGGACTGACCACTCCCAAGGGAAGGTTATGAAACCTTTCTGTGGCTGGAAAGTTCTGGGTCTTTAGGTCTTTCTTCCTAAGATGGAGTAAGAAGCAGATGTGTCTGAGACCTGCTGTCCAGACACTCGGCCTGTAGAGATTCCAGGCCTGCAGGACCTTCAAGAGCCTAAGCCTGGTGCTGAAGCATCTCCATGACCTCCGCAGCCTGAGGCTCCCTATATACCAGCCTGTGATCAGATAGATCCAACCAACGCCTGGACCAGTGGATTTGTTACTGTGGCCTGTAGGTTGCCGTGTTCTGGAATGAAGGAACTTTGGGTTTATGGTGGACCTCCCTTGTCTCCATGTGATCCCTGCCCACACGTGGCATTTTGAACCCGGTTTTTGGCCTGTTTTTAAGCAGTCCTTTAAAAAACGCATCCGTTTTTGACCGGTTTTAATTAAGATAATTGGGGAAAACTGACGTTTTTCAGAAATGCATGCGTTTTTTAAGGGACTGCTTAAAAACGGGTTCAAAACCCCTCGTGTGCCACCACCCTTACGAGGTCAAATCTGGACACTCTAAACAAGTATAAAAATTCAATGCCAAACCATGAAGATTTCTTACACTTTTTGGGTAAATTTAGCCATCGGACTCCTATTCCTTATCGACTCTGAACAGATTTGTGGGAGATATTGCAGAACTTATTAAGGTAAAATCTACAGACAATGAGGACGAGGAGGCAGAATTTTCCATGCATTTTCCCATTTTCATCTGGGCGGTGAGAGATTTCCACCTGCGGCTTAATGTAGATGGGAGATCAGTGACGGAGGATGAGTATCTGGAGAACGCGCTAAAGCTGAAAAACCGTAAGTAACAAGAAGACACCTCAAGATCCTAAAGAGATGAAGATGCATGAGAATGATCTCTAGTCCGAAGTGACCTGGGGCCAGAGATGAGGGAAGGTAGAGACTACTCACTCACTAATATGTCTTGTCTTACTGACAGCTGAAAGAACGACCCGGGACGAGGATTTCAATAGACCCCGGAAACGTCTCCGCATGTACTTCAGGAGCCGAAAGTGCTACGTCTTTGATCAACCGTCTCCAGAGAAGGAAGATCTCCAGAACATGGAAAATATTTCCGAGAGTAAATTGAAACCTGAATTTCTGGAGCAGACAAAGAGGTTCTGCGACTATGTCTTCCAAGAAGCCGAAGCCAAGAAAGTGATTGGTGGCATCGGAATTACCGGAAACCGTGAGTTTACTGAACCGTCCAGGGATTCCATCTTTAGACATGGGTGGGAATGGAAAACAGTCCTGACCACATTGTATAATACTGGCACAAATTAAGAATAAGAGTGGACAACTGTCCGCAAGTGTAGACCAATATCTTCCACTTAGAAGAGTTTACAATCTCGACCTGACCTCATTGTAGACACAAGTTTACACCTAAAATAAAATTGTTATCTGACCGTAGGCTACAGTTCTTACTTGGAGATAGACCATCTCTTCCTTAGTATAATCTACTAACCCAACTTGATAATAGACGACTCCCCTACCTACCTGACAGTACACACCTGTGAGAAGAACTACTATCCCCACCTCACCTGTGTGTGAACTACTATCCCCACCTCACCTGTGTGTGAACTACTATCCCCACCTCACCTGTGTGTGAACTACTATCCCCCCCTCACCTGTGTGTGAACTACTATCCCCACCTCACCTGTGTGTGAACTACTATCCCCACCTCACCTGTGTGTGAACTACTATCCCCACCTCACCTGTGTGTGAACTACTATCCCCCCCTCACCTGTGTGTGAACTACTATCCCCACCTCACCTGTGAGAGGAACTACTATCCCCACCTCACCTGTGTGTGAACTACTATCCCCACCTCACCTGTGTGTGAACTACTATCCCCCCCTCACCTGTGAGAGGAACTACTATCCCCCCCTCACCTGTGAGAGGAACTACTATCCCCACCTCACCTGTGTGTGAACTACTATCCCCCCCTCACCTGTGTGTGAACTACTATCCCCCCTCACCTGTATGTGAACTACTATCCCCCCCTCACCTGTGAGAGGAACTACTATCCCCACCTCACCTGTGTGTGAACTACTATCCCCCCCTCACCTGTGTGTGAACTACTATCCCCACCTCACCTGTGTGTGAACTACTATCCCCCCCTCACCTGTGTGTGAACTACTATCCCCACCTCACCTGTGAGAGGAACTACTATCCCCACCTCACCTGTGTGTGAACTACTATCCCCACCTCACCTGTGTGTGAACTACTATCCCCACCTCACCTGTGTGTGAACTACTATCCCCACCTCACCTGTGTGTGAACTACTATCCCCACCTCACCTGTGTGTGAACTACTATCCCCACCTCACCTGTGTGTGAACTACTATCCCCACCTCACCTGTGTGTGAACTACTATCCCCACCTCACCTGTGTGTGAACTACTATCCCCACCTCACCTGTGTGTGAACTACTATCCCCACCTCACCTGTGTGTGAACTACTATCCCCCCCTCACCTGTGTGTGAACTACTATCCCCACCTCACCTGTGAGAGGAACTACTATCCCCACCTCACCTGTGAGAGGAACTACTATCCCCACCTCACCTGTGTGTGAACTACTATCTCCACCTCACCTGTGTGTGAACTACTATCCCCCCCTCACCTGTGTGTGAACTACTATCCCCCCCTCACCTGTGTGTGAACTACTATCCCCACCTCACCTGTGTGTGAACTACTATCCCCACCTCACCTGTGTGTGAACTACTATCCCCCCCTCACCTGTGTGTGAACTACTATCCCCACCTCACCTGTGAGAGGAACTACTATCCCCACCTCACCTGTGTGTGAACTACTATCCCCACCTCACCTGTGAGAGGAACTACTATCCCCACCTCACCTGTGTGTGAACTACTATCCCCACCTCACCTGTGTGTGAACTACTATCCCCACCTCACCTGTGTGTGAACTACTATCCCCCCCTCACCTGTGTGTGAACTACTATCCCCACCTCACCTGTGTGTGAACTACTATCCCCCCCTCACCTGTGTGTGAACTACTATCCCCCCCTCACCTGTGTGTGAACTACTATCCCCACCTCACCTGTGTGTAAACTACTATCCCCACCTCACCTGTATGTGAACTACTATCCCCACCTCACCTGTATGTGAACTACTATCCCCCCCTCACCTGTATGTGAACTACTATCCCCACCTCACCTGTGTGTGAACTACTATCCCCACCTCACCTGTATGTGAACTACTATCCCCACCTCACCTGTGTGTGAACTACTATCCCCACCTCACCTGTGAGAGGAACTACTATCCCCCCTCACCTGTGTGTGAACTACTATCCCCACCTCACCTGTATGTGAACTACTATCCCCACCTCACCTGTGTGTGAACTACTATCCCCCCCTCACCTGTGTGTGAACTACTATCCCCACCTCACCTGTGTGTGAACTACTATCCCCACCTCACCTGTGTGTGAACTACTATCCCCACCTCACCTGTGTGTGAACTACTATCCCCACCTCACCTGTGTGTGAACTACTATCCCCACCTCACCTGTGTGTGAACTACTATCCCCACCTCACCTGTGTGTGAACTACTATCCCCACCTCACCTGTGAGAAGAACTACTATCCCCACCTCACCTGTGTGTGAACTACTATCCCCACCTCACCTGTGTGTGAACTACTATCCCCCCCTCACCTGTATGAGAACTACTATCCCCACCTCACCTGTGTGTGAACTACTATCCCCACCTCACCTGTGTGTGAACTACTATCCCCCCCTCACCTGTATGTGAACTACTATCCCCACCTCACCTGTGTGTGAACTACTATCCCCCCTCACCTGTGTGTGAACTACTATCCCCACCTCACCTGTGTGTGAACTACTATCCCCACCTCACCTGTGTGTGAACTACTATCCCCACCTCACCTGTGTGTGAACTACTATCCCCACCTCACCTGTATGTGAACTACTATCCCCACCTCACCTGTGTGTGAACTACTATCCCCACCTCACCTGTGTGTGAACTACTATCCCCACCTCACCTGTGTGTGAACTACTATCCCCACCTCACCTGTGAGAAGAACTACTATCCCCCCCTCACCTGTGTGTGAACTACTATCCCCACCTCACCTGTGTGTGAACTACTATCCCCACCTCACCTGTGTGTGAACTACTATCCCCACCTCACCTGTGAGAGGAACTACTATCCCCACCTCACCTGTGTGTGAACTACTATCCCCACCTCACCTGTGTGTGAACTACTATCCCCACCTCACCTGTGTGTGAACTACTATCCCCACCTCACCTGTGAGAAGAACTACTATCCCCACCTCACCTGTGTGTGAACTACTATCCCCACCTCACCTGTGTGTGAACTACTATCCCCCCCTCACCTGTGTGTGAACTACTATCCCCCCCTCACCTGTGTGTGAACTACTATCCCCACCTCACCTGTATGTGAACTACTATCCCCACCTCACCTGTGTGTGAACTACTATCCCCACCTCACCTGTATGTGAACTACTATCCCCCCCTCACCTGTGTGTGAACTACTATCCCCACCTCACCTGTGAGAGGAACTACTATCCCCCCCTCACCTGTGTGTGAACTACTATCCCCACCTCACCTGTATGTGAACTACTATCCCCACCTCACCTGTATGTGAACTACTATCCCCCCCTCACCTGTGTGTGAACTACTATCCCCACCTCACCTGTGTGTGAACTACTATCCCCACCTCACCTGTGTGTGAACTACTATCCCCACCTCACCTGTGAGAGGAACTACTATCCCCCCCTCACCTGTGTGTGAACTACTATCCCCCCCTCACCTGTGTGTGAACTACTATCCCCACCTCACCTGTGTGTGAACTACTATCCCCACCTCACCTGTATGTGAACTACTATCCCCACCTCACCTGTATGTGAACTACTATCCCCCCCTCACCTGTATGTGAACTACTATCCCCACCTCACCTGTGTGTGAACTACTATCCCCACCTCACCTGTATGTGAACTACTATCCCCACCTCACCTGTGTGTGAACTACTATCCCCACCTCACCTGTGAGAGGAACTACTATCCCCCCCTCACCTGTGTGTGAACTACTATCCCCACCTCACCTGTATGTGAACTACTATCCCCACCTCACCTGTGTGTGAACTACTATCCCCCCCTCACCTGTGTGTGAACTACTATCCCCACCTCACCTGTGTGTGAACTACTATCCCCACCTCACCTGTGTGTGAACTACTATCCCCACCTCACCTGTGTGTGAACTACTATCCCCACCTCACCTGTGTGTGAACTACTATCCCCACCTCACCTGTGTGTGAACTACTATCCCCACCTCACCTGTGTGTGAACTACTATCCCCACCTCACCTGTGAGAAGAACTACTATCCCCACCTCACCTGTGTGTGAACTACTATCCCCACCTCACCTGTGTGTGAACTACTATCCCCCCCTCACCTGTGTGTGAACTACTATCCCCACCTCACCTGTGTGTGAACTACTATCCCCACCTCACCTGTGTGTGAACTACTATCCCCACCTCACCTGTGTGTGAACTACTATCCCCACCTCACCTGTGTGTGAACTACTATCCCCACCTCACCTGTGTGTGAACTACTATCCCCACCTCACCTGTGTGTGAACTACTATCCCCACCTCACCTGTGAGAAGAACTACTATCCCCACCTCACCTGTGTGTGAACTACTATCCCCACCTCACCTGTGTGTGAACTACTATCCCTCCCTCACCTGTGTGTGAACTACTATCCCCCCCTCACCTGTGTGTGAACTACTATCCCCACCTCACCTGTATGTGAACTACTATCCCCACCTCACCTGTGTGTGAACTACTATCCCCACCTCACCTGTATGTGAACTACTATCCCCACCTCACCTGTGTGTGAACTACTATCCCCACCTCACCTGTGAGAGGAACTACTATCCCCCCCTCACCTGTGTGTGAACTACTATCCTCACCTCACCTGTGTGTGAACTACTATCCTCACCTCACCTGTATGTGAACTACTATCCCCCCTCACCTGTGTGTGAACTACTATCCCCACCTCACCTGTGTGTGAACTACTATCCCCACCTCACCTGTATGTGAACTACTATCCCCACCTCACCTGTGTGTGAACTACTATCCCCACCTCACCTGTATGTGAACTACTATCCCCCCCTCACCTGTGTGTGAACTACTATCCCCACCTCACCTGTGAGAGGAACTACTATCCCCCCCTCACCTGTGTGTGAACTACTATCCCCAACTCACCTGTATGTGAACTACTATCCCCACCTCACCTGTATGTGAACTACTATCCCCCCCTCACCTGTGTGTGAACTACTATCCCCACCTCACCTGTGTGTGAACTACTATCCCCACCTCACCTGTGTGTGAACTACTATCCCCACCTCACCTGTGAGAGGAACTACTATCCCCCCCTCACCTGTGTGTGAACTACTATCCCCCCCTCACCTGTGTGTGAACTACTATCCCCACCTCACCTGTGTGTGAACTACTATCCCCACCTCACCTGTATGTGAACTACTATCCCCACCTCACCTGTATGTGAACTACTATCCCCCCCTCACCTGTATGTGAACTACTATCCCCACCTCACCTGTGTGTGAACTACTATCCCCACCTCACCTGTATGTGAACTACTATCCCCACCTCACCTGTGTGTGAACTACTATCCCCACCTCACCTGTGAGAGGAACTACTATCCCCCCCTCACCTGTGTGTGAACTACTATCCCCACCTCACCTGTATGTGAACTACTATCCCCACCTCACCTGTGTGTGAACTACTATCCCCCCCTCACCTGTGTGTGAACTACTATCCCCACCTCACCTGTGTGTGAACTACTATCCCCACCTCACCTGTGTGTGAACTACTATCCCCACCTCACCTGTGTGTGAACTACTATCCCCACCTCACCTGTGTGTGAACTACTATCCCCACCTCACCTGTGTGTGAACTACTATCCCCACCTCACCTGTGTGTGAACTACTATCCCCACCTCACCTGTGAGAGAACTACTATCCCCACCTCACCTGTGTGTGAACTACTATCCCCACCTCACCTGTGTGTGAACTACTATCCCTCCCTCACCTGTGTGTGAACTACTATCCCCCCCTCACCTGTGTGTGAACTACTATCCCCACCTCACCTGTGTGTGAACTACTATCCCCACCTCACCTGTGTGTGAACTACTATCCCCACCTCACCTGTATGTGAACTACTATCCCCACCTCACCTGTGTGTGAACTACTATCCCCACCTCACCTGTGAGTGGAACTACTATCCCCCCCTCACCTGTGTGTGAACTACTATCCCCCCCTCACCTGTGTGTGAACTACTATCCCCACCTCACCTGTGTGTGAACTACTATCCCCACCTCACCTGTATGTGAACTACTATCCCCACCTCACCTGTATGTGAACTACTATCCCCCCCTCACCTGTATGTGAACTACTATCCCCACCTCACCTGTGTGTGAACTACTATCCCCACCTCACCTGTATGTGAACTACTATCCCCACCTCACCTGTGTGTGAACTACTATCCCCACCTCACCTGTGAGAGGAACTACTATCCCCCCCTCACCTGTGTGTGAACTACTATCCCCACCTCACCTGTATGTGAACTACTATCCCCACCTCACCTGTGTGTGAACTACTATCCCCACCTCACCTGTGTGTGAACTACTATCCCCACCTCACCTGTGTGTGAACTACTATCCCCACCTCACCTGTGTGTGAACTACTATCCCCACCTCACCTGTGTGTGAACTACTATCCCCCCCTCACCTGTGTGTGAACTACTATCCCCACCTCACCTGTGTGTGAACTACTATCCCCACCTCACCTGTGTGTGAACTACTATCCCCACCTCACCTGTGTGTGAACTACTATCCCCCCCTCACCTGTGTGTGAACTACTATCCCCACCTCACCTGTGTGTGAACTACTATCCCCACCTCACCTGTGTGTGAACTACTATCCCCACCTCACCTGTGTGTGAACTACTATCCCCCCCTCACCTGTGTGTGAACTACTATCCCCACCTCACCTGTGTGTGAACTACTATCCTCACCTCACCTGTGTGTGAACTACTATCCCCACCTCACCTGTGTGTGAACTACTATCCCCACCTCACCTGTGTGTGAACTACTATCCCCCCCTCACCTGTGTGTGAACTACTATCCCCACCTCACCTGTGTGTGAACTACTATCCCCACCTCACCTGTGTGTGAACTACTATCCCCACCTCACCTGTGTGTGAACTACTATCCCCCCTCACCTGTGTGTGAACTACTATCCCCACCTCACCTGTGTGTGAACTACTATCCCCACCTCACCTGTGTGTGAACTACTATCCCCACCTCACCTGTGTGTGAACTACTATCCCCCCCTCACCTGTGTGTGAACTACTATCCCCACCTCACCTGTGTGTGAACTACTATCCTCACCTCACCTGTATGTGAACTACTATCCCCACCTCACCTGTGTGTGAACTACTATCCCCACCTCACCTGTGTGTGAACTACTATCCCCACCTCACCTGTGTGTGAACTACTATCCCCACCTCACCTGTGTGTGAACTACTATCCCCACCTCACCTGTGTGTGAACTACTATCCCCACCTCACCTGTGTGTGAACTACTATCCCCACCTCACCTGTGTGTGAACTACTATCCCCACCTCACCTGTGTGTGAACTACTATCCCCCCTCACCTGTGTGTGAACTACTATCCCCACCTCACCTGTGTGTGAACTACTATCCTCACCTCACCTGTATGTGAACTACTATCCCCACCTCACCTGTGTGTGAACTACTATCCCCACCTCACCTGTGTGTGAACTACTATCCCCACCTCACCTGTGTGTGAACTACTATCCCCACCTCACCTGTGTGTGAACTACTATCCCCACCTCACCTGTGTGTGAACTACTATCCCCACCTCACCTGTGTGTGAACTACTATCCCCCCCTCACCTGTGTGTGAACTACT
This sequence comes from Engystomops pustulosus, assembly GCF_040894005.1. Taxonomy (NCBI): domain Eukaryota; kingdom Metazoa; phylum Chordata; class Amphibia; order Anura; family Leptodactylidae; genus Engystomops; species Engystomops pustulosus. The sequence goes on from NC_092418.1 coordinate 6,349,093, forward strand.
ATCTCTACTTCCCCAACTCAAATCACGTCCCGACAGATCTCCATCTAAGTGTAAGAATTTGTAGATCCATCCATTACATTTTTTTGTTGTCAGAACTTGGTCATTTGGCAAAAAGTTACACCGAAGCAATAATGACCTCCAAAATAGCCTGCATGGAGGACGTGGCCCATACATTGTCTGACATGGAGAACCAAGCAGCTGTGCAGGAAGCTGTGCAACATTACGAGAACAAGATGAAGGAAAGCGTGACCTTCCCCACCAACACTTTGAACCAGTTCCTGGAGTTCAGCAGACGGTGTGAGAATGAAGCGCTCCAGAAATTTTTGAAAAGGTCCTTTAGAGATCATGAACAAACATTCCTAAAGGAATATATGGTGAGTCTCACGCCCGAAAACATGTCCCCTCCTTACACCTTCTAATCTACGTCTAAACCATGAGTGACCTCCATCTAAACCATGAGTGATCTTGGTGAGATCAAGTTGCTAGTCAAGACAACTTTTATCTCAATACTAAGTGGAAATCATAAGTAGAAGCAAACAAATTATTTCTGAGGGCACTCGGAGGACACTATCATAGGTTTTAAGGAGACATTGGGGGTCATTTACTAAGGGCCCGATTCGCGTTTTCCCGACGTGTTACCCGAATATTTCCGATTTGCACGCAACGGAAATCGGGGGGCGTGGCCGAACGGTAACCCGACGGATTCGGAAAACCGCCGCATTTAAAAAAAAATAATTGGTCGCACGGGCCATACTCACATGCACCACGTTGAAAACGATGAACTCCGGGGCACCTCGGCGGACTTCGGCGCAGCAGCGCCACCTGGTGGACATCGGGCGCAGGACCTTCATGAATCGCCGGAAGACCCGAACGCTCGTCAGAGAAGCCGCCGCTGGAACACGAATGGACCGGGTAAGTAAATGTGCCTAACCTACTAAGGATCCATTCAAAGAATGAAGTCCATCCCTTAATGGACCAGGAGGATCTCGAATCCCTGGTACTGATTTTTTCTTCCTCACCTTTGCTCTTGGCTTCACATATCCCAATGTGAGGAACAAGATGACCATCTTTGAAAAATATGGAATTAGTCTTACCGGTAATTCGGTTTCCACCACGTTCCATGACAGCCCCCACCTGGCTAAATAATGGGGGGGGCCGTCATGGAACGTGGTGGAAATATGGAATTAGTCTTAGCGGTAATTCGGTTTCCACCACGTTCCATGACAGCCCCCACCTGGCTAAATAATGGGGGGGGCCGTCATGGAACGTGGTGGAAATATGGAATTAGTCTTAGCGGTAATTCGGTTTCCTCTAGTGACCATGACGGCCCACCCATTATTTAGCCACAAAGAGAAAAAACTGTAAAAAAGTTGGTTTCACATACCCATGTGGAGGCCGATTTGAGGCAGTGGGAGGCTGTGTCGGAGTGCTCGGCGTCTTGCTGGCTTTATATCCAAACGAAACCAAGAAACGAGGTAGACGTGGCACATCCAATAAAAGGTAGCGTTTATTCTTCTCACATTAAAAAATCTGTGCAGTGAACATGTAGGCGAGCCACCTACGCGTTTCGGCTTGTACCTAAGCCTTACTCATGGTGAAAGGTTAAAAACAAATGAATGTAAGTCATTTAAATTACCTGCATGCACCTGATGGCTGATTGACGTCATGTCCGCAATAGTTCGGAGAAGACATAATGCATGAAATTGAGGCTTAAGTATAGAATAGGTATTATAATAGGCATAGTTTTTGTAAGTTCTTATGCGAATAGTAAAAAAATGCATTTGAAATTGTAACTTTGATATAATATGAAGTACAATGAAATTTGTTAATCTTACATGTAAATAGCAATCTACTTTTAGGCTTAAGCAGTTGGACGAAGGATATTACAAGAGTATATATTAGTTTGAATGGAAGACTGGAGGATTAAGGATGAGTAACAGAAAAAAGGGGAAATACACTTAGTATATATATGAGAGATCGTTTTTGGAGTTCATGCCTCTAGGGAACCTTGTACCCAAGGCTAATATCCAGTATGCTTCGCGTCTTAGGAGTATTTTCCTCCAATCACCTCCACGTGCTGGACAATGAACCCGTTCAGCTCCAAAGAAACGAAAGGTAGCTGTACTTCTATTGTGGCATTCTACAAAGTGTCTCGCTGCTCCGGATGCGTTGACATCACCATTCTTTATGTTAAGGATATGTTGACTTATCCTTGATTTAAGTTTTTGTACTGTGCAACCTACATAAGTACTGGTGCATTCTGTACAATATATTTGATATACTACGTGATGAGAATCACAATTTATGAATGAAGTGATTTTCTGAGTTTTCTGTGAATCTATTGTAAATTCTAATGTTTTGTTAAGGGCTAGTGGGCATACGTTGCAGCGAGACCCTCCACATTTGTAGAAGCCTTTTATTGAAAGCCATGTGTTCTGTTCTGTTTGGGTGTTAATCATACTGGGAGATAAAATATTGGCTAATGTTTGACCCCGTTTGGCGACACATCTGTGTCCCTGTTTTAAGATTTCATTCAATGTGGTATCTTGATTTAGTATTGGAATGTACTTTTGTATAATATTCTTTATCTTGTTAAATTGTGGACTATACGGTGTGCTAAATGTGGGGATACTTTGTGTCTTTCCTGTTCTGTTATTTTTGACTTTCGTTGAACTGCTTGATAAAAGTTGTTGTCTTTTGATTTTATTGACTCTGTTTCGGGAAGTGGACAGAAGTTTTCTGGAATATCCTCTTTTGATTAATTTATTTTCAATATTAATAGCATTATCCTGAAAACTAACATCGTCTGAACATATTCTTTTCGCACGAAGAAGCTCTCCATAGGGGATGGCATGTATGGTGTGAATGGGGTGACAACTGGTAGCACATAATGTGGAATTGCCTGCTAAGGGCTTTGTAAACATAGATGTTTTTACTGTTTTGGATGATGTAGATGCTGTTAGTGAGATATCAAGAAAATTAATTTTGAGAGATGGATTTTCATTGGTGAATTTTAAATTGACATTGTTATTGTTTATATATTTGATGAAATTTGAAAATGTAAAGGAGTCACCTTGCCATACTAAAATGATATCGTCCACATAACGACCATAGTAAATTATATTGTGTGAAAAAGGATTGTGGACAGAAAAAATGAATTGTTCTTCCCACCATGCAACGAATAATATGGCTAACGATGGTGAAAATTTTGACCCCATTGGGGCTCCGCAGATTTGTAAAAAGAATTCTTTGTTGAACATAAAAAAATTATGTTTTAACAGAAATTCGATTGCAAGTAAGATGAAGATCTGAAGATTGGATTCGTACATACTGTATTTTGTTAAGTGATATTTGATGGCATCTATGGCAGTATGGTGGGGGATGCATGAATATAAGTTGACCACATCACAAGTGGCAAATCTGAAAGTATTCTGCCAAGCGAAATCGTGAAATGTTTTGAGTATGTCAGATCCATCTTTGAGAAAGCCTGGTGTACGTAACACTAAGGGTTGGAGATGAACATCAACCCAGGCACTGAGCCTCTCATTGAGAGACCCAATGCCTGAGATGATGGGACGGAGGGGTGGCGGAAAAATATCTTTGTGCGTTTTTGGAAAACCGTGGAATATGGGTATACTTGGGTTGTCGATTAGTAGATTATTTAGCCAGGTGGGGGCCGTCATGGAACGTGGTGGAAATATATTATTTTGGAAGATCCAACATATGTCCAAATGTGGCCACTCAAGGGATTGACTATTTTTCCAGCATGTCACAATATTTTATACTTTCTACATATGAAATGCCTGGGGACATTAACACAACACAAATGTTCTTAGGAGCCGTAGAAGATTCTTGGTGATGCTTATGGTTGAGGTAGGTCACCACCCCAGCCACTGATGGTCATTTCCAGTGGTCCTGAGATATGTCCTGAGCCTTGGTCCTCACTGGGCTCCATTCTCTGATGTATCAGATAGATTATTGTTATTGTTACAAACCCAACTTAAAGAGACTTTCAGTAATCATCCAGTTTTGGTTCAGTATCTTGAGGCTTCATTAGACAACACTTTGATACTGGTCAGGTGATAGTCTTCAAGACGATGCCACCACTGTGGCCACAGAGACCAGCAGTGACCAGAGCCATAGCCCCGGATGTGAGGGAACAATATATGGAAGTATAAGTTCCTTCATTGTTTTACAGGACCCCCTGCTGGTCTAAAATATGCAAATCTCAGAAATCCCTTTAAGATTCCCGACATGTCCTTACCTGAGGCTAGAATGAGATCCCTCTGCTCGGTCTAGATCTTGTAGTACATTTCTCTCTGCAGGAACTGATGGAGCAGAAGAAGCATGAGTTCTGTAAAGTGAACGAGGCAAAGTCCCGGGAAGTGTGTGAAGCTCTGATCAAGAAGTTCTCCGGAGAGCACGAGGCGGCTTTACGTCAAGGGGCGTACACCAATCGAGGCGGCCATGAGAAATTCAAGAAAGACTTAAAAGAAATAGAGGAGAAATATAACATGGAACCCGGGAAAGGTGTTCAGGTCGGTGCTTTAGTTGGATGTCACAAAATGGCTGCCACATGAGACCCGCCCTCATTGGTTAGATATTGGGAGGCTAAAGGATTTTTGATCATGTCATAGCCTTCTGATCAACCTCATGTTCTGGATGAGGCCAGACATTGCATAAGTGGTCATGACATCATCAAAGGTCCATGAATATCTAGAATCTACCCCCGGAGGTGTCTTGGACTTTCACAACAAACATGTCGGTAATTTTGTAAAGTGGAGAACCAGAGGAGGTGTGAGTCCTGCACTTAGCTTCAGTGGTGGAGATGAAGTCCATATTTCTGTAGGCCAAGTCTTTATCATGTATTTTCTATACCTGTTTACCTGCGTAGGCCGCAGCCGTGCTCCAGGAATATCTGGCATCTAAGGAATCCATCGGAATCACCATCCTGAAAAGTGACGAAGCCTTGACTGAGAAAGAGAAAGAACTGGAAGGTGAGGGATCACGTCTACTGACATTTATAGGCCCTGGGTCCGGTGGTTATCAGTAATTTATCCTCCACTCCCTGTCTTAAAGGGGATGTCCTGAGGTTAAAAAACATGGCTGCTTTTCTTCCAAAAACAGCGCCACACCTGATCGTGGTAAGTGCCGGTACTGTACCCCAGTTCTATAGAGGTGAATGGAGATGAGTTGCAATACCATGCACTTTCCATGGTCAGGAGAAGAGCAAGTTTTGGAATAAAAAAGCAGCCATGTCTTTCAACCACTTTAAAGAGAACCACCTCTACCAACTTCCACTCTCACACTGCTGTGCTCTTAGATCTGTGCATCAAGTTTCTCCAGAGATTTCTCCTCTAGTGTGTGTACAAGATGTAGCAGGCTTGTGGTTGTAGACTATCAGTCCCTCATAGAAGAAGCAAAAGCTGTAGAGCAGTTCAGTACAGAGAGCGGCAACAAGAGCACAGCAGTGTGAGGACAAGCCCCAGTACAATCCTGGAATATAATCCATATATCACAGTCCTGCTGCTACTAACAACATACACAGCCATATGATTGCACATCTCTTTCCAGGGGCAATACCCAACACTGTTGGTAGAGAGCACAGAGCACAGCAGTGTGAGGACACAAAGGTATGGTTCACACATCTCTCCAGGGACAATATCTAATAGGGTCAAGTTTGAATCTTCTTGTCCTGGTTTTTACATAGTGTTTCCACTACAAGGACTTGATGCTCCATAAAATACACAAGTTTTTTGTGCAAAGTTTTTGCCCGATTGGAGGAACAAAAGAGTCAGACAATAAGTAGCCCTGCTCACAGTAACACCAGCTTTTCCACAATTCTTTCCTCTGCAGAGGAGAACACGAGGAAGAAGGTCCAAGAGATGGAGCAAAAAGTGAAGGAACTGGAAGAATTGAAGAAGACTGAGAAATCTAAAGACCAGCAGATATCTGTAGAGAAGAACATGATGGGTGTGCTGGAGAAGATAGCCGAAGAACGAGAACTCATGAAGTGTGAACTGAGACGGGTGATTGCCGAGAAGGAGAGGGTAAGGTCCTTTTACTAAAATATCTGGAGGAGGAAGTGCTCATCATAGATACTTATCCTTTCTATGTTATCATTTGACTCTACCAGTGTAGGAACACTAATGGTCAATGCAACCATAAAGACGAGGCTGATAATGGTCTCATCTCTTTCACTGTCCTCCGATGGCAGATGTCAGATCATCGATAGTTTGGCCTTGTTACGTTACAACAATTTCACATCATCAACCAGAGCGTGAAGCCTGGAGTAGAATCACATGGTCGCCCCATAGAAGTGAAAACACGAGATAGAACTTGTAGGCCCAACCTTCTCATGAAGAGGTTCTAGAAGTCCAACCCCGGTGCTCCAACACTTATCTTACTTCCTTTAAAGTTGCTTTCCAAATACCTAGAGAGATGGGATCAGGTTGGGGACAAAAAACCCACAAACGTACCCTGTTCATCCTTCCTTGTGGCCATGGTACTTATGGTCGATGCAACCATAAAGACGAGGCTGATAATGGTCTCATGTAGGAGGCTCTTCCACTGTCCTCCGACGGCAGATGTCAGATCATCGGATCATGGTCATGGTCAGATCATGGTCGCCCCATAGAAGTGAAAACACGAGATAGAACTTGTAGGCCCAACCTTCTCACGAAGAGGTTCTAGAAGTCGGACCCCGGTGCTCCTTATACGACTTCCTTCCACATTGTAGGACTTAATACCACATTTCTAAAAGACCCTGTTCCTCTGTTCCCTCTGAGGATTAAGGACAGGCCTCCTCAGGCTTCCGGATCACGATTGTAGAAGATTTCAGAAGCAGATTATGAGCGTCTTCCACTTCTACTCCTTTCAGACAAGCAATTTGACAAGAAAAATCCACCCCAATTCTATGTCAAAATCAGTTTTTCAATCATGGATGTTGATCCTTCTGTCCATGATTCCTCTCGAAATTTGTGAGGTTTCTTTTAAAGTCAAGGGGCAAATCTGCTCCAGTGGGAACTTGTCTGAAACTGAAAGGGAGAGGTTTTGCACTTGTTCCTCCATGTGAACCAGACGTAAGACCCCATCCACCCCATAGTAGACTTCTATGTCCCTGCCTTGATGTGCACCTTCTGCTTCTTGTTGTTTCCCAGGAGCGAGATTCCTACCTGAAACAGGGGATGCAAAAACAGGCCATGATGTACCAGGCGCAGATCGATGACTGTCAGGAGAAAGAGGAGTCACAGGAGCCTGAGTGGTACGCGCCCATCGTAGACAAATTCAAGAGCGTGGTCAGTTACATTGCCCCCACCATTATCGACTTGGCAGGAAAAGCGGTCAAGACTAAAGCGATACGAAAATGGAGAGAATTCAAGAGCAGCAATAAATCCTGAAGAAGCACGAGTGTCACAGGTGTCCCTGCCATCCATGCTGCGGATCACAAGCACACCCGTGCCCCTCTCCGTGGTGGCGCTACCCCGTCCCCCGGCCTACACTTGCCTCACCACTCTCCTGCCCCCGTCCAGACTAGGCCGAGCGTGCGTCCCCACTCCCTAGGGCGTACAAGCGCCAGCACTCACAGATTTAAAGGGTCAGCGCACCACGGATTGGCGTCTGCACTTCCGGGTTTCCCATAAAGACCCGCGGCTCCCTTCAGTCCCCGCTGGATCTTTGAGCTTCATGCCATTGAGAAAGCTTCCCTCCTGCGTTCCTGTTCTGCTCTCCCGTTGTGACCTCGGACTTGACCCTGGTTCTGCATCTCTGCCGCCTGTCCTGACGACCTGCCTGTATCTGACCACGAGCCCGGACTCCGATTCTGTGCTGCGACCTTGGCTGCCACCGCGGGCTAGTCGCACCTGTGGAACGGCCTGGTGGCAAGTCCATCCCGCCTTGTGGCGGGCTCTGGTGAAGACCAGGTGCCACTTAGACTCCGGTCCCAGGAGTTGGCTAGTACCATCTCCCCTGGTGGTCCAGGGGGTTCACTGACCGCGAGTCCTGACAACAAGAACTCGCATTACAGGACATCTACCACCAGGATACCCAGCACACTGACATACTGGTGTGCACCCCCTCTGGCAAGATCCGCTCTTTTTTAAGCTTTCTATGCCCTTGTTTTGAAGAAAATAGGGCTATAAAAATGATGCAAATGATCCTGAGGATCTCCCGACTCTCCTAGAACCCCTCAGGCTCATTTTCATAATTCTGAAATCTTTTTTTTATAAAAACCAATCTAAAGAATCGAAAAGAAGAGCGGATCCTGCCAGAGGGGGCGCACACCAGTATGTCAGTGTCCTGGGTTTACAGTCCTGGTGGCAGAGGTCCTTAAATAAAGTGAGATTACCCCTAACCCCACAAAAGATCCTAAATCCACTAATTCCCCTCAGGATTATGGAGTCTTATCTTCTGAAGCCGTGTGTAGATTAGTGCAAAAAATATTGTTACATTTTGTAACAATTTCTGTCTCTTACGCATCAAATTAAACAAATAAAGCAAAATTTCAAGCAGACTGCACAAAGAAAAATGAAGTGCTACCGTTTTGTGTCTGGAGCCCCTGTCTAGTCCCGTTCTGCGGTCACCACTACTCCAAAGCTTTATACTGATAACCTACAGCCTGTTCAGTGCACATGGGGGGAGGGAGCTGGATGAGTGTGGAGGAGAGGAGACTGACACAGGCGCACACAGGCTGCAGCTGCCCCTCCCCCGGGACTCACTGCTGTAAAAATAAACTATTATAAAGTACTGAAATGATTCAGAATGCTGACATTTTGATAATCGGCAAAGCCGGGGCTATTGGAACCTGTCACCAGCAAAAACTCACATACCTGGTGACAGGTTCAATCTAAGGTTAAAACATGACTATTCTCTAAGCAATCACACACTGCTCCCCCTGCCTTCTAACCATGGGGACAGTCTCTCCTCAACACTCACACTGCCCCGCCCCCCCTCATCCTTTGCCCAGAGGAGACAGTTCCCGGTGTCAAATGGGAGGTGAGCAGTCTGTCCCCAATGTCAGATGGGAGCGGAGCAGTGTAAAAGCACTAAGAGGGGACTGTCCTGGAGGACAGATATGAGAGGGAGCAATGTGAGAGTGCTGAGAGGGGACTGTCCTCGAGGACAGATAGGAGAGGAAGCAATGTAAGAGTGCTGAGAGGAGACTGTCCCTGAGGGCAGATAGGAGAGGGAGCAATGTGAGAGTGCTGAGAGGAGACTGTCCCTGAGGGCAGATAGGAAAGGGAACAATGTCAGAGTGCTGAGAGGAGACTGTCCTCCATGTCTGATTGAAAAGGGAGCTCTGTGAAAGTGCTGAGAGGGGACTGTCCTCGAGAACAGATAGGAAAGGGAGCAGTGTGAGAGTGCTGAGAGGGGACTGTCCTCGAGAACAGATAGGAAAGGGAGCAGTGTGAGAGTGCTGAGAAGGGACTGTCCTTGAGAACAGATAGGAAAGGGAGCAGTGTGAGGGTGCTGAGAAGGGACTGTCCTCGAGAACAGATAGGAAAGGGAGCAGTGTGAGAGTGCTGAGAGGGGACTGTCCTCGAGAACAGATAGGAAAGGGAGCAGTGTGAGAGTGCTGAGAAGGGACTGTCCTTGAGAACAGATAGGAAAGGGAGCAGTGTGAGGGTGCTGAGAAGGGACTGTCCTCGAGAACAGATAGGAAAGGGAGCAGTGTGAGAGTGCTGAGAGGGGACTGTCCTCGAGAACAGATAGGAAAGGGAGCAGTGTGAGAGTGCTGAGAGGGGACTGTCCTCGAGAACAGATAGGAAAGGGAGCAGTGTGAAAGTGCTGAGAGGGGACTGTCCTCGAGAACAGATAGGAAAGGGAGCAGTGTGAGGGTGCTGAGAAGGGACTGTCCTCGAGAACAGATAGGAAAGGGAGCAGTGTGAGAGTGCTGAGAGGGGACTGTCCTCGAGAACAGATAGGAAAGGGAGCAGTGTGAGGGTGCTGAGAAGGGACTGTCCTCGAGAACAGATAGGAAAGGGAGCAGTGTGAGGGTGCTGAGAAGGGACTGTCCTCGAGAACAGATAGGAAAGGGAGCAGTGTGAGAGTGCTTAGAGGGGACTGTCCTCGAGAACAGATAGGAAAGGGAGCAGTGTGAGTGCTGAGAGGGGACTGTCCTCGAGAACAGATAGGAAAGGGAGCAGTGTGAGGGTGCTGAGAAGGGACTGTCCTCGAGAACAGATAGGAAAGGGAGCAGTGTGAGAGTGCTGAGAGGGGACTGTCCTCGAGAACAGATAGGAAAGGGAGCAGTGTGAGGGTGCTGAGAAGGGACTGTCCTCGAGAACAGATAGGAAAGGGAGCAGTGTGAGAGTGCTGAGAGGGGACTGTCCTCGAGAACAGATAGGAAAGGGAGCAGTGTGAGGGTGCTGAGAAGGGACTGTCCTCGAGAACAGATAGGAAAGGGAGCAGTGTGAGAGTGCTTAGAGGGGACTGTCCTCGAGGACAGATGGGAGAGGGAGCAGTGAGAGGGGGTGTCACTCCCACGGCAGCAATCCCTCTGCTTCTTCTCGCAGTGCGGGCACGTGACCCCCGCACAGAGCGCACACATGCCAGGTGTACAGCCACTGGGGACACTGCAAAGGGGCTTAAGCGCCGGCGGCCGCGACACACGGAAGGACTGCCGACCCTCCACTGACAGCAATGACGAGGGAGGGGGGCAGCAGGAGGCTGTGAACTAAAGCGGAGCTGCGAGAGCCATCCCTCTGCTTCACTCTGTATGGGGGCGCAAAGCACCTCAATAAGGGGTACCAGGGCACAAGGCAAATACCACTCACCAAACGCTGCAGGCAGCTCAAAGAGTGCGGGCAAGACGAAGTGCCCACTCAGCGCCGAGCCTAATAATGGCTACCCTAGGGGAGGAGTGGAAGGAAGGAGAGAGATAACTAACACCCAATGATAACCCCTTGCCACCCCCAGTCCGTGGGCACCCTCCCTATACAGTTGGGGGCACCCTCCAGAGCATTGTCCAGCATGGATGTCACTGTAACAGACCCTCAGCTGAGAGCAGGACCAGCTATGCACAGGGTTCTACATTATCTGGGCTGGAAACAATTGTATTCAGCAGTTGCAAATTGTGTACATAAACTTCCTGTTCTCATATTTCTACAATATGTACACCCCCTGCACATAGTACACACTGCACATAGTACACACCCTGCACACAGTACACACACTGCACATAGTACACCCCCTGCACATAGTACACACTGCACATAGTACACCCACTGCACATAGTACACACTATACATAGTACACACTACACATAATACACCCCCTGCACATAGTACACACTGCACATACTACACCCCCTGCACATAGTACACACTGCACATAGTACACACACTGCACATAGTACACCCCCTGCACATAGTACACACTGCACATAGTACACCCACTGCACATAGTACACCCCCTGCACATAGTACACACTATACATAGTACACACTACACATAATACACACACTGCACATAGTACACACACTGCACACAGTACACACACTGCACATAGTACACCCCTGAACATAGTACACACTGCACATAGTACACCCCCTGCACATAGTACACCCCCTGCACATAGTACACCCCCTGCACATAGTACACACACTGTACATAGTACACAGGACGCTGCACATAGTACACACTGCACATAGTACACACCCTGCACACAGTACACACGCTGCACATAGTACACACTGCACATAGTACACACCCTGCACACAGTACACACACTGCACATAGTACACAGGACACTGCACATAGTACACACTGCACACCCTGCACATAGTACACACCCTGCACACAGTACACACACTGCACATAGTACAAACTGCACACAGTACACACCCTGCACATAGTACACACTGTACATAGTACACCCTGCACATAGTACACCCCCTGCACATAGAACACACCTGCACATAGTACACACTCTGCACATAGTACACACTTCACATAGTATACACCCTGCACATAGTACACACCCTGCACATAGTACACACCCTGTACATAGTACACACCCTGAACACAGTACACACACTGCACATAGTACACCCTGCACATAGTAAACACACTGCACATAGTACACACCCTGCACATAGTACACACCCTGCACACAGTACACACACTGCACATAGTACACCCTGCACATAGTACACAGGACGCTGCACATAGTACACACTGCACATAGTACACACCCTGAACATAGTACACACCCTGCACTGCACATAGTACACACACTGCACATAGTACACCCTGCACACAGTACACCCTGCACACAGTACACACACTGCAAATAGTACACAGGACGCTGCTCATAGTACACACCCTGCACACAGTACACACACTGCACATAGTACACCCTGCACACAGTACACACCCTGCACATAGTACACCCCCTGCACGTAGTACACACCCTGCACATAGTACACCCCCTGCACGTAGTACACCAGTGCACATAGTACACACTGCACATAGTACACACTGCACATAGTACACACTGCACATAGTACACACTGCACATAGTACACACCCTGCACACAGTACACACTGCACATAGTACATACTGCACATAGTACATACTGCACATAGTACACAGGACGCTGCACATAGTACACACTGCACATAGTACACACCCTGCACACAGTACACACACTGCACATAGTACACAGGACGCTGCACATAGTACACACTGCACATAGTACACACTGCACATAGTACACACCCTGCACACAGTACACCCTGCACACAGTACACACACTGCAAATAGTACACAGGGCGCTGCTCATAGTACACACTGCACATAGTACAAACCCTGAACATAGTACACACCCTGCACACAGTACACACCCTGCACATAGTACACCCCCTGCACACAGTACACACCCCCTGCACATAGTACACACTGCACATAGTACACAGGACGCTGCACATAGAACACACTGCAAATAGTACACAGGACGCTGCTCATAGTACACACCCTGCACACAGTACACACACTGCACATAGTACACCCCCTAAACGTAGTACACCAGTGCACATAGTACACACGGCACATAGTACACACTGCACATAGTACACACCCTGCACACAGTACACACTGCACATAGTACACACACTGCACATAGTACACACTGCACATAGTACACACCCTGCACACAGTACACACACTGCACATAGTACACACCCTGCACACAGTACACACACTGCACATAGTACACAGGACGCTGCACATAGTACACACTGCACATAGTACACACTGCACATAGTACACACTGCACATAGTACACACTGCACATAGTACACACCCTGCAAATAGTACACAGGGCGCTGCTCATAGTACACACTGCACATAGTACAAACCCTGAACATAGTACACACCCTGCACACAGTACACACCCTGCACATAGTACACCCCCTGCACACAGTACACACCCTGCACATAGTACACCCCCTGCATACAGTACACACCCCCTGCACATAGTACACACTGCACATAGTACACAGGACGCTGCACATAGAACACACTGCACAGAGTACACACCCTGCACACAGTACACACACAGCACATAGTACACACCCTGCACACAGTACACACACTGCACATAGTACACAGGACACTGCACATAGTACACAACCTGCACATAGTACACACCCTGCACATAGTACACACCCTGCACACAGTACACACACTGCACATAGTACACCCTGCACATAGTACACAGGACGCTGCACATAGTACACACTGCACATAGTACACACCCTGCACACAGTACACACACTGCACATAGTACACCCTGCACACAGTACACCCTGCACACAGTACACCCTGCACACAGTACACCCTGCACACAGTACACACACTGCAAATAGTACACAGGACGCTGCTCATAGTACACACCCTGCACACAGTACACACACTGCACATAGTACACCCTGCACACAGTACACACTCTGCACATAGTACACCCCCCTGCACGTAGTACACCCCCTGCACGTAGTACACCCCCTGCACATAGTACACCCCCTGCACATAGTACACCCCCTGCACATAGTACACACTGTCATAGTAAACACCCTGTAAACAGTACACACTGCACATAGTACACACCCTGCACGTAGTACACACCCTGCACATAGTACACACTGCACATATTACACAGGACGCTGCACATAGTACACACTGCACATAGTACACACCCTGCACACAGTACACACACTGCAAATAGTACAGAGGAAGCTGCTCATAGTACACACCCTGCACATAGTACACCCCCTGCACACACTGCACATAGTACACACCCTGCACATAGTACACCCTGCACACAGTACACACCCTGCACACAGTACACATCCTGCACACAGTACACACCCTGCACATAGAACACACCTGCACATAGTACACCCTGCACATAGTACACACTGCACATAGTACACACCCTGCACATAGTACACACCCTGCACATAGTACACACCCTGCACATAGTACACCCTGCACATAGTACACCCTGCACATAATACACACTCTGTGCATCGTACACACTTTACATAGTACACACCCTGCACATAGAACACTCCCTGCACATAGTACACCCTGCACATAGTACACAGGCCCTGCACATAGTACACACACTATACACAGTACACACTGCACATAGTACACACTATACATAGTACACACTGCACATAGTACACCCTGCACATAGTACACCCCCTGCACATAGAACACACCTGCACATAGTACACCCACCCTGCACATAGTACACACTGCACATAGTACACCCTGCACATAGTACACCCCCTGCACATAGTACACACTGCACATAGTACACAGTGCACATAGTACACCCTGCACATAGTACACCCTGCACATAGTACACCCTGCACATAGTACACACCGCACTGTTCTTAATAAATGTGCCCCACTATGTACAGGGTTACATAGTTAGAAAGTTGTCATCCACTGACAGCAAGCAGAGATTAGGATGAAAAACCAGAAATACACACAAAGGTTGTGGGATTCTTTACAGAAATGCAAAGGACTCCCTTTAATCAGAGCAGAACCTGAACCCCTGACTACAGACCCGGGGAGCTCGTCGCTGTACAGTCACTTTAACTCCTTCACTGCTGAGGCTTTCTGGGTGTCCCTGGGCGCACTGCCATGAGCTATGATTACTGAGCAGCTGCTGCTCCACCGTGTCTCCAAGGAGCAACCAAGAGAGAAAACAAGTACGAGGCAAGATATCAGAGGTGAGATATAAGGAGGAGCAATGATCCAGGCCGAGAGGAGAAGCAAGGATCCAGGCCGAGAGGAGGAGTATCAAGGTCCAAGCCCAGAGGAGGGGGAGCAAGGATCCAGGCCCAGAGGAGGAGCAAGGATCCAGGCAGAAAGTGGGAGGAGCAAGGATCCAGTCCCAGAGGAGGAGAAGTAAGGATCCAGGCTCAGAGAAGAAGCAAGGATCCGGGGCCAGAGAAGGAGCAAGGATCCAGGCAGAAAGTGGGAGGAGCAAGGATCCAGTCCCAGAGGAGGAGAAGTAAGGATCCAGGCTCAGAGAAGGAGCAAGGATCCGGGGCCAGAGGAGGAGCAAGGATCCAGGCCCAGAGGAGAAGCAAGGATCCAGGCCCAGAGAAGGAGCAAGGATCCAGGCAGAAAGTGGGAGGAGCAAGGATCCAGCCCCAGAGGAGGAGGAGTAAGGATCCAGGCTCAGAGAAGGAGCAAGGATCCGGGGCCAGAGGAGGAGCAAGGATCCAGGCCCAGAGAAGGAGCAAGGATCCAGGAAGAAAGTGGGAGGAGCAAGGATCCAGTCCCAGAGGAGGAGGAGTAAGGATCCAGGCTCAGAGAAGGAGCAAGGATCCGGGGCCAGTTGGGGAGCAAGGATCCAGGCCCAGAGGAGGAGCAAGGATCCAGGCAGAAAGTGGGAGGAGCAAGGATCCAGTCCCAGAGGAGGAGGAGTAAGGATCCAGGCTCAGAGAAGGAGCAAGGATCCAGGGCCAGTGGAGGAGCAAGGATCCGAGCCAGAGGTGGAGGATTAAGGATCCACGCCCAGAGGAGGAGCAAGGATCCAGTCCCAGAGGAGGAGGAGCAAGGATCCAGGCCCAGAGAAGGAGCAAGGATCCAGTCCCAGAGGAGGAGGAGCAAGGATCCAGGCCCAGAGAAGGAGCAAGGATCCAGGCCCAGAGGCGGAGGAGCAAGGAAACGTACCCAGAGGTGGAGCAAGGATCCAGGCTGAAAAGAGGAGGAGCAGGGATCCAGGCCCTGAGGAGGAGGAGCAAGGGTCCACGCCCAGAGGAGGAGGAACAAGGATCCATTCCCAGAGCAGGAGGAACAAGGATCCAGGCCCAGAGGAGGAGCAAGGATCCAGGCCGAGAGGAGGAGGAGCAAGGATCCGGACCCAGAGGAGGAGGAGCAAGCATCCAGGCCCAGAGGAGGAGCAAGGATCCGGACCCAGAGGAGTAGGAGCAAGGATCCAGGCACAGAGGAGGAGCAAGGATCCAGGCCCAGAGAAGGAGGAGCAAGGATCCAGGCCCAGAGAAGGAGTAGCAAGGATCCAGGCCCAGAAGAGGAGCAAGGATCCAGTCCCAGAGGAAGAGGAGCAAGGATCCAGGCCCAGAGAAAGTGGATCAAGGATCCATGCCCAAAGGTGGAGCAACGATCCAGGCCCAGAGGAGGAGCAAGGATCCAGGCTGAAAGGAGGAGGAGCAGGAATCCCGGCCCAGAGGAGGAGGAGAAAGGATCCGGGCCCAGAGGAGGAGTAGCAAGGATCCAGGCCCAGAGGAGAAGCAAGGATCCAGGCCCAGCAGAGGAGCAAGGATCCAGGCCCAGTGGAGGAGGTGCAAGGATCCAGGCCCAGAGAAGAAGGATCAAGGATCCACGCCCAGAGGAGGAGGAGCAAGGAACCAGGCCCAGAGGAGGAGCAAGAAGAGGATCCGGGCCCAGAGGAGGAGTAGCAAGGATCCAGGCCCAGAAGAGGAGCAAGGATCCAGGCCCAGCAGAGGAGCAAGGATCCAGGCCCGGAAGAGGAGGGTCAAGGATCCGAGCCAGAGGAGGAGGAGCAAGGATCCACGCCCAGAGGAGGAGCAAGGATCCAGTCCCAAAGGAGGAGGAGCAAGGATCCAGGCCCAGAGAAGGAGCAAGGATCCAGGCCCAGAGGAGGAGGAGCAAGGATCCGGGGCCAGAGGAGGAAGAGCAAGGATCCATGCCCAGAGGTGGAGCAAGATCCAGGCCCAGAGGAGGAGCAAGGATCTAGGCCAAGAGAAGGAGGAGCAAGGATCCATGCCCAGAGGAGGAGCAAGGATCCAGGCTAAAAGGGGGAGGAGCAAGAACCAGGCCCAGAGAAGGAGGAGCAAGGATCCACGCCCAAAGGAGGAGGAGCAAGGAACCAGGTCCAGAGGAGGAGGAGCATGGATCCAGGCCCAAAGGAGGAGCAAGAATTCGGGCCCGGAGGAGGAGGGGCAAGGATCCAGGCCCAGGGGAGGAGGAGCAAGGATCCATGCCCAGAAGTGGAGGAGCAAGTATCCAGCCGGAGGAAGAGGAGCAAGGATGCAGGCCCAAAGGAGGAGGAGCAAGGATCCAGGCCCAGTGGAGGAGCAAGGATCCAGACCCAGAGGAGGAGGAGCAAGGATCCAGACCCAGAGGAGGAGGTGCAAGGATCCAGGCCCAGAGAAGGAGGAGCAAGGATCCACGCCCAGAGGAGGAGCAAGGATCCAGGCCCAGAAGAGGAGGAAGAATCCGATCCCGGAGGAGGAGGGGCAAGGATCCAGGCCCATAGGAGGAGGAGCAAGGATCCATGCCCAGAAGAGGAGGAGCAAGTATCCAAACGGAGGAAGAGGAGCAAGGATGCGGGCCCAGAGGAGGAGGAGCAAGGATCCAGTCCCAGAGGAGGAGCAAGGATCCAGACCCAGAGGAGAAGCAGCAAGGATCCACGCCCAGAGTAGGAGGAGCAAGGATCCAGGCCCAGAGGAGGAGGAGCAAGGAAACAGGCCCAGAGGAGGAGGAGCAAGGATCCAGCCCCAGAGGAGGAACAAGAATCCAGGCCCGGAGGAGGAGGGGCAAGGATCCAGGCCCAGAGGAGGAGGAGCAAGGATCTTGGCCCAGAAGAGGAGGAGCAGGGGTTCAGGCCCCCCGAAGAGAAGAAGCAAGGAGCCAGACCCAGGGAAGGAGCAGCAGGGAGCTGGACCCAGAAGAGGAGCAGCAGGGAGCCGGACCCAGAAGAAGACCAGTAGGGAGCAGGGCCCAGGATGGAGCAGCAGGAGGCCAGACCCAGTAGTGGAGTGGAAGGAAGCCGGATCTAGAAGAGGAGCAGCAGGGAGCCAGACCCAGAAGAGGAGTGGAACGAAGCCGGATCCAGAAGAGGAGCAACAGGGAGCCAGACCCAGAAGAGGACCAGTAGGGAGCGGGGCCCAGGATGGAGCAGCAGGAGGCCAGACCCAGAAGAGGAGTGGCAGGAAGCAGGACCCATAAGAGGTGCAGCAGGGAGCCAGACCCAGAAGAGGACCAGTAGGGAGTGGGGCCCAGGATGGAGCAGCAGGAGTCCAGACCCAGAAGAGGAGAAGCAGGAAGCCAGACCCAGAAGAGGAGCAGCAGGGAGCCGGACCCAGAAGAGGAGAAGCAGGAAGCCGGACCCAGAAGAGGAGAAGCAGGAAGCCGGACCCAGAAGAGGAGAAGTAGGGAGCGGGCCCCCGAGGAGGAGCAACAGGGAGCCAGACCCAGAAGAGGAGCAACAGGGAGCCAGACCCAGAAGAGAAGCAGCAGGGAGCCGGACCCAGAATAGGAGCAACAGGGAGCCAGACCCAGAAGAGGAGCAGCAGGGAGCCAGACCCAGAAGAGGAGCAACAGGGAGCCAGACCCAGAAGAGGAGAAGCAGGAAGCCGGACCCAGAAGAGGAGCAGCAGGGATCCAGACCCAGAAGAGGAGCAACAGGGAGCCAGACCCAGAAGAGGAGAAGCAGGGAGCCAGACCCAGAAGAGGAGCAGCAGGGAACCGGACCCAGAATAGGAGCAACAGGGAGCCGGACCCAGAAGAGGAGCAACAGGGAGCCAGACCCAGGAGAGGAGCAGCAGGGAGCCGGACCCAGAAGAGGAGCAACAGGGAGCCAGACCCAGAAGAGGAGCAACAGGGAGCCAGACCCAGAAGAGGAGCAGCAGGGAGCCGGACCGAGAAGAGGAACAGCAGACAGCCAGACCCAGAATAGGAGCAACAGGGAGCCTGACCCAGAAGAAGAGCAGCAGGGAGCCGGACCCAGAAGAGGAGAAGCAGGAAACCAAACCCAGAAGAGGAGAAGTAGGGAACGGGACCCCGAGGAGGAGCAGCAGAGAAAAGACATGGGAAGTATATATCATGTAGTAGATGTGTCCTGCAGTCCTATGTAACAGCACAGATAACACAGTGATATCTCTGAGTACAGATCATGTAGTAGATATGCCCTGCAGTCCTATGTAACACCACAGATAACACAGTGATATCTCTGAGTACAGATCATGTAGTAGATGTGTCCTGCAGTCCTATGTAACACCACAGATAACACAGTGATATCTCTGAGTACAGATCATGTAGTAGATGTGTCCTGCAGTCCTATGTAACACCACAGATAACACAGTGATATCTCTGAGTACAGATCATGTAGTAGATGTGTCCTGCAGTCCTATGTAACACCACAGATAACACAGTGATATCTCCGAGTGCAGATCATGTAGTAGATGTGTCCTGCAGTCCCATGTAACACCACAGATAACACAGTGATATCTCTGAGTACAGATCATGTAGTAGATGTGTCCTGCAGTCCTATGTAACACCACAGATAACACAGTGATATCTCTGAGTACAGATCATGTAGTAGATGTGTCCTGCAGTCCTATGTAACACCACAGATAACACAGTGATATCTCTGAGTACAGATCATGTAGTAGATGTGACCTGCAGTCCCATGTAACACCACAGATAACACAGTGATATCTCTGAGTACAGATCATGTAGTAGATGTGTCCTGCAGTCCTATGTAACACCACAGATAACACAGTGATATCTCTGAGTACAGATCATGTAGTAGATGTGTCCTGCAGTCCTATGTAACACCACAGATAACACAGTGATATCTCTGAGTACAGATCATGTAGTAGATATGCCCTGCAGTCCTATGTAACAGCACAGATAACACAGTGATATCTCTGAGTACAGATCATGTAGTAGATGTGTCCTGCAGTCCTATGTAACACCACAGATAACACAGTGATATCTTTGAGTACAGATCATGTAGTAGATGTGTCCTGCAGTCCCATGTAACACCACAGATAACACAGTGATATCTCTGAGTACAGATCATGTAGTAGATGTGACCTGCAGTCCTATGTAACACCACAGATAACACAGTGATATCTCTGAGTACAGATCATGTAGTAGATGTGTCCTGCAGTCCTATGTAACACCACAGATAACACAGTGATATCTCTGAGTACAGATCATGTAGTAGATGTGTCCTGCAGTCCTATGTAACACCACAGATAACACAGTGATATCTCTGAGTACAGATCATGTAGTAGATGTGTCCTGCAGTCCTATGTAACACCACAGATAACACAGTGATATCTCTGAGTACAGATCATGTAGTAGATGTGTCCTGCAGTCCCATGTAACACCACAGATAACACAGTGATATCTCTGAGTACAGATCATGTAGTAGATGTGACCTGCAGTCCTATGTAACACCACAGATAACACAGTGATATCTCTCTGAGTACAGATCATGTAGTAGATGTGTCCTGCAGTCCTATGTAACACCACAGATAACACAGTGATATCTCTGAGTACAGATCATGTAGTAGATGTGACCTGCAGTCCTATGTAACACCACAGATAACACAGTGATATCTCTGAGTACAGATCATGTAGTAGATGTGTCCTGCAGTCCTATGTAACACCACAGATAACACAGTGATATCTCTGAGTACAGATCATGTAGTAGATGTGTCCTGCAGTCCTATGTAACACCACAGATAACACAGTGATATCTCTGAGTACAGATCATGTAGTAGATGTGTCCTGCAGTCCTATGTAACACCACAGATAACACAGTGATATCTCTGAGTACAGATCATGTAGTAGATGTGTCCTGCAGTCCTATGTAACACCACAGATAACACAGTGATATCTCTGAGTACAGATCATGTAGTAGATGTGTCCTGCAGTCCCATGTAACACCACAGATAACACAGTGATATCTCTGAGTACAGATCATGTAGTAGATGTGACCTGCAGTTCTATGTAACACCACAGATAACACAGTGATATCTCTGAGTACAGATCATGTAGTAGATGTGTCCTGCAGTCCCATGTAACACCACAGATAACACAGTGATATCTCTGAGTACAGATCATGTAGTAGATGTGACCTGCAGTCCCATGTAACACCACAGATAACACAGTGATATCTCTGAGTACAGATCATGTAGTAGATGTGTCCTGCAGTCCTATGCAACACCACAGATAACACAGTGATATCTCTGAGTACAGATCATGTAGTAGATGTGACCTGCAGTCCTATGTAACACCACAGATAACACAGTGATATCTCTGAGTACAGATCATGTAGTAGATGTGTCCTGCAGTCCTATGTAACACCACAGATAACACAGTGATATCTCTGAGTACAGATCATGTAGTAGATGTGTCCTGCAGTCCTATGTAACACCACAGATAACACAGTGATATCTCTGAGTACAGATCATGTAGTAGATGTGTCCTGCAGTCCTATGTAACACCACAGATAACACAGTGATATCTCCGAGTGCAGATCATGTAGTAGATGTGTCCTGCAGTCCCATGTAACACCACAGATAACACAGTGATATCTCTGAGTACAGATCATGTAGTAGATGTGTCCTGCAGTCCTATGTAACACCACAGATAACACAGTGATATCTCTGAGTACAGATCATGTAGTAGATGTGTCCTGCAGTCCTATGTAACACCACAGATAACACAGTGATATCTCTGAGTACAGATCATGTAGTAGATGTGACCTGCAGTCCCATGTAACACCACAGATAACACAGTGATATCTCTGAGTACAGATCATGTAGTAGATGTGTCCTGCAGTCCTATGTAACACCACAGATAACACAGTGATATCTCTGAGTACAGATCATGTAGTAGATGTGTCCTGCAGTCCTATGTAACACCACAGATAAAACAGTGATATCTCTGAGTACAGATCATGTAGTAGATATGCCCTGCAGTCCTATGTAACAGCACAGATAACACAGTGATATCTCTGAGTACAGATCATGTAGTAGATGTGTCCTGCAGTCCTATGTAACACCACAGATAACACAGTGATATCTTTGAGTACAGATCATGTAGTAGATGTGTCCTGCAGTCCCATGTAACACCACAGATAACACAGTGATATCTCTGAGTACAGATCATGTAGTAGATGTGACCTGCAGTCCTATGTAACACCACAGATAACACAGTGATATCTCTGAGTACAGATCATGTAGTAGATGTGTCCTGCAGTCCTATGTAACACCACAGATAACACAGTGATATCTCTGAGTACAGATCATGTAGTAGATGTGTCCTGCAGTCCTATGTAACACCACAGATAACACAGTGATATCTCTGAGTACAGATCATGTAGTAGATGTGTCCTGCAGTCCTATGTAACACCACAGATAACACAGTGATATCTCTGAGTACAGATCATGTAGTAGATGTGTCCTGCAGTCCCATGTAACACCACAGATAACACAGTGATATCTCTGAGTACAGATCATGTAGTAGATGTGACCTGCAGTCCTATGTAACACCACAGATAACACAGTGATATCTCTGAGTACAGATCATGTAGTAGATGTGTCCTGCAGTCCTATGTAACACCACAGATAACACAGTGATATCTCTCTGAGTACAGATCATGTAGTAGATGTGTCCTGCAGTCCTATGTAACACCACAGATAACACAGTGATATCTCTGAGTACAGATCATGTAGTAGATGTGACCTGCAGTCCTATGTAACACCACAGATAACACAGTGATATCTCTGAGTACAGATCATGTAGTAGATGTGTCCTGCAGTCCTATGTAACACCACAGATAACACAGTGATATCTCTCTGAGTACAGATCATGTAGTAGATGTGTCCTGCAGTCCTATGTAACACCACAGATAACACAGTGATATCTCTGAGTACAGATCATGTAGTAGATGTGACCTGCAGTCCTATGTAACACCACAGATAACACAGTGATATCTCTGAGTACAGATCATGTAGTAGATGTGTCCTGCAGTCCTATGTAACACCACAGATAACACAGTGATATCTCTGAGTACAGATCATGTAGTAGATGTGTCCTGCAGTCCTATGTAACACCACAGATAACACAGTGATATCTCTGAGTACAGATCATGTAGTAGATGTGTCCTGCAGTCCTATGTAACACCACAGATAACACAGTGATATCTCTGAGTACAGATCATGTAGTAGATGTGTCCTGCAGTCCTATGTAACACCACAGATAACACAGTGATATCTCTGAGTACAGATCATGTAGTAGATGTGACCTGCAGTCCTATGTAACACCACAGATAACACAGTGATATCTCTGAGTACAGATCATGTAGTAGATGTGTCCTGCAGTCCTATGTAACACCACAGATAACACAGTGATATCTCTGAGTACAGATCATGTAGTAGATGTGTCCTGCAGTCCCATGTAACACCACAGATAACACAGTGATATCTCTGAGTACAGATCATGTAGTAGATGTGACCTGCAGTTCTATGTAACACCACAGATAACACAGTGATATCTCTGAGTACAGATCATGTAGTAGATGTGTCCTGCAGTCCCATGTAACACCACAGATAACACAGTGATATCTCTGAGTACAGATCATGTAGTAGATGTGACCTGCAGTCCCATGTAACACCACAGATAACACAGTGATATCTCTGAGTACAGATCATGTAGTAGATGTGTCCTGCAGTCCTATGCAACACCACAGATAACACAGTGATATCTCTGAGTACAGATCATGTAGTAGATGTCACCTGCAGTCCCATGTAACACCACAGATAACACAGTGATATCTCTGAGTACAGATCATGTAGTAGATGTGTCCTGCAGTCCCATGTAACACCACAGATAACACAGTGATATCTCTGAGTACAGATCATGTAGTAGATGTATCCTGCAGTCCTATGTAACACCACAGATAACACAGTGATATCTCTGAGTACAGATCATGTAGTGGATGTGTCCTGCAGTCCCATGTAACAGCACAGATAACACAGTGATATCTCGGAGTACAGATCATGTAGTAGATGTGTCCTGCAGTCCTATGTAACACCACAGATAACACAGTGATATCTCTGAGTACAGATCATGTAGTAGATGTGTCCTGCAGTCCTATGTAACACCACAGATAACACAGTGATATCTCTGAGTACAGATCATGTAGTAGATGTGACCTGCAGTCCTATGTAACACCACAGATAACACAGTGATATCTCTGAGTACAGATCATGTAGTAGATGTGTCCTGCAGTCCTATGTAACACCACAGATAACACAGTGATATCTCTGAGTACAGATCATGTAGTAGATATGCCCTGCAGTCCTATGTAACAGCACAGATAACACAGTGATATCTCTGAGTACAGATCATGTAGTAGATGTGTCCTGCAGTCCTATGTAACACCACAGATAACACAGTGATATCTCTGAGTACAGATCATGTAGTAGATGTGTCCTGCAGTCCTATGTAACACCACAGATAACACAGTGATATCTCTCTGAGTACAGATCATGTAGTAGATGTGTCCTGCAGTCCTATGTAACACCACAGATAACACAGTGATATCTCTGAGTACAGATCATGTAGTAGATGTGTCCTGCAGTCCTATGTAACACCACAGATAACACAGTGATATCTTTGAGTACAGATCATGTAGTAGATGTGTCCTGCAGTCCCATGTAACACCACAGATAACACAGTGATATCTCTGAGTACAGATCATGTAGTAGATGTGACCTGCAGTCCTATGTAACACCACAGATAACACAGTGATATCTCTGAGTACAGATCATGTAGTAGATGTGTCCTGCAGTCCTATGTAACACCACAGATAACACAGTGATATCTCTGAGTACAGATCATGTAGTAGATGTGTCCTGCAGTCCTATGTAACACCACAGATAACACAGTGATATCTCTGAGTACAGATCATGTAGTAGATGTGTCCTGCAGTCCTATGTAACACCACAGATAACACAGTGATATCTCTGAGTACAGATCATGTAGTACATGTGTCCTGCAGTCCTATGTAACACCACAGATAACACAGTGATATCTCTGAGTACAGATCATGTAGTAGATGTGTCCTGCAGTCCTATGTAACACCACAGATAACACAGTGATATCTCTGAGTACAGATCATGTAGTAGATGTCTCCTGCAGTCCTATGTAACACCACAGATAACACAGTGATATCTCTGAGTACAGATCATGTAGTAGATGTGTCCTGCAGTCCTATGTAACACCACAGATAACACAGTGATATCTCTGAGTACAGATCATGTAGTAGATGTGACCTGCAGTCCTATGTAACACCACAGATAACACAGTGATATCTCTGAGTACAGATCATGTAGTAGATGTGTCCTGCAGTCCTATGTAACACCACAGGTAACACAGTGATATATCTGAGTACAGATCATGTAGTAGATGTGTCCTGCAGTCCTATGTAACAGCACAGATAACACAGTGATATCTCTGAGTACAGATCATGTAGTAGATGTGCCCTGCAGTCCCATGTAACACCACAGATAACACAGTGATATCTCTGAGTACAGATCATGTAGTAGATGTGTCCTGCAGTCCTATGTAACACCACAGATAACACAGTGATATCTCTGAGTACAGATCATGTAGTAGATGTGTCCTGCAGTCCCATGTAACACCACAGATAACACAGTGATATCTCTGAGTACAGATCATGTAGTAGATGTGACCTGCAGTCCTATGTAACACCACAGATAACACAGTGATATCTCTCTGAGTACAGATCATGTAGTAGATGTGTCCTGCAGTCCTATGTAACACCACAGATAACACAGTGATATCTCTGAGTACAGATCATGTAGTAGATGTGACCTGCAGTCCTATGTAACACCACAGATAACACAGTGATATCTCTGAGTACAGATCATGTAGTAGATGTGTCCTGCAGTCCTATGTAACACCACAGATAACACAGTGATATCTCTGAGTACAGATCATGTAGTAGATGTGTCCTGCAGTCCTATGTAACACCACAGATAACACAGTGATATCTCTGAGTACAGATCATGTAGTAGATGTGTCCTGCAGTCCTATGTAACACCACAGATAACACAGTGATATCTCTGAGTACAGATCATGTAGTAGATGTGTCCTGCAGTCCTATGTAACACCACAGATAACACAGTGATATCTCTGAGTACAGATCATGTAGTAGATGTGTCCTGCAGTCCCATGTAACACCACAGATAACACAGTGATATCTCTGAGTACAGATCATGTAGTAGATGTGACCTGCAGTTCTATGTAACACCACAGATAACACAGTGATATCTCTGAGTACAGATCATGTAGTAGATGTGTCCTGCAGTCCCATGTAACACCACAGATAACACAGTGATATCTCTGAGTACAGATCATGTAGTAGATGTGACCTGCAGTCCCATGTAACACCACAGATAACACAGTGATATCTCTGAGTACAGATCATGTAGTAGATGTGTCCTGCAGTCCTATGCAACACCACAGATAACACAGTGATATCTCTGAGTACAGATCATGTAGTAGATGTCACCTGCAGTCCCATGTAACACCACAGATAACACAGTGATATCTCTGAGTACAGATCATGTAGTAGATGTGTCCTGCAGTCCCATGTAACACCACAGATAACACAGTGATATCTCTGAGTACAGATCATGTAGTAGATGTATCCTGCAGTCCTATGTAACACCACAGATAACACAGTGATATCTCTGAGTACAGATCATGTAGTGGATGTGTCCTGCAGTCCCATGTAACACCACAGATAACACAGTGATATCTCTGAGTACAGATCATGTAGTGGATGTGTCCTGCAGTCCTATGTAACACCACAGATAACACAGTGATATCTCTGAGTACAGATCATGTAGTAGATGTCTCCTGCAGTCCTATGTAACACCACAGATAACACAGTGATATCTCTGAGTACAGATCATGTAGTAGATGTATCCTGCAGTCCTATGTAACACCACAGATAACACAGTGATATCTCTGAGTACAGATCATGTAGTGGATGTGTCCTGCAGTCCTATGTAACACCACAGATAACACAGTGATATCTCTGAGTACAGATCATGTAGTAGATGTCTCCTGCAGTCCTATGTAACACCACAGATAACACAGTGATATCTCTGAGTACAGATCATGTAGTAGATGTGTCCTGCAGTCCTATGTAACAGCACAGATAACACAGTGATATCTCTGAGTACAGATCATGTAGTAGATGTGACCTGCAGTCCTATGTAACACCACAGATAACACAGTGATATCTCTGAGTACAGATCATGTAGTAGATGTGTCCTGCAGTCCTATGTAACACCACAGATAACACAGTGATATCTCGGAGTACAGATCATGTAGTAGATGTGTCCTGCAGTCCTATGTAACACCACAGATAACACAGTGATATCTCTGAGTACAGATCATGTAGTAGATGTGTCCTGCAGTCCTATGTAACACCACAGATAACACAGTGATATCTCTGAGTACAGATCGTGTAGTAGATGTGTCCTGCAGTCCTATGTAACAGCACAGATAACACAGTGATATCTCTGAGTACAGATCATGTAGTAGATGTGTCCTGCAGTCCCATGTAACACCACAGATAACACAGTGATATCTCTGAGTACAGATCATGTAGTAGATGTGTCCTGCAGTCCTATGTAACACCACAGATAACACAGTGATATCTCTGAGTACAGATCATGTAGTAGATGTGTCCTGCAGTCCTATGTAACACCACAGATAACACAGTGATATCTCTGAGTACAGATCATGTAGTAGATGTGTCCTGCAGTCCTATGTAACACCACAGATAACACAGTGATATCTCTGAGTACAGATCATGTAGTAGATGTGACCTGCAGTCCCATGTAACACCACAGATAACACAGTGATATATCTGAGTACAGATCATGTAGTAGATGTGACCTGCAGTCCCATGTAACACCACAGATAACACAGTGATATCTCGGAGTACAGATCATGTAGTAGATGTGTCCTGCAGTCCTATGTAACACCACAGATAACACAGTGATATCTCTGAGTACAGATCATGTAGTAGATGTGTCCTGCAGTCCTATGTAACACCACAGATAACACAGTGATATCTCTGAGTACAGATCGTGTAGTAGATGTGTCCTGCAGTCCTATGTAACAGCACAGATAACACAGTGATATCTCTGAGTACAGATCATGTAGTAGATGTGTCCTGCAGTCCCATGTAACACCACAGATAACACAGTGATATCTCTGAGTACAGATCATGTAGTAGATGTGTCCTGCAGTCCTATGTAACACCACAGATAACACAGTGATATCTCTGAGTACAGATCATGTAGTAGATGTGTCCTGCAGTCCTATGTAACACCACAGATAACACAGTGATATCTCTGAGTACAGATCATGTAGTAGATGTGTCCTGCAGTCCTATGTAACACCACAGATAACACAGTGATATCTCTGAGTACAGATCATGTAGTAGATGTGACCTGCAGTCCCATGTAACACCACAGATAACACAGTGATATATCTGAGTACAGATCATGTAGTAGATGTGTCCTGCAGTCCTATGTAACACCACAGATAACACAGAGATATCTCTGAGTACAGATCATGTAGTAGATGTGTCCTGCAGTCCCATGTAACACCACAGATAACACAGTGATATCTCTGAGTACAGATCATGTAGTAGATGTGACCTGCAGTCCTATGTAACACCACAGATAACACAGTGATATCTCTGAGTACAGATCATGTAGTAGATGTGTCCTGCAGTCCTATGTAACACCACAGATAACACAGTGATATCTCTGAGTACAGATCATGTAGTAGATGTGTCCTGCAGTCCTATGTAACACCACAGATAACACAGTGATATCTCTGAGTACAGATCATGTAGTAGATGTGTCCTGCAGTCCTATGTAACACCACAGATAACACAGTGATATCTCTGAGTACAGGGCATGTAGTAGATGTGTCCCGCAGTCCTATGTAACACCACAGATAACACAGTGATATCTCTGAGTACAGATCATGTAGTAGATGTGTCCTGCAGTCCTATGTAACACCACAGATAACACAGTGATATCTCTCTGAGTACAGATCATGTAGTAGATGTGTCCTGCAGTCCTATGTAACACCACAGATAACACAGTGATATCTCTGAGTACAGATCATGTAGTAGATGTGTCCTGCAGTTCTATGTAACACCACAGATAACACAGTGATATCTCCGAGTACAGATCATGTAGTAGATGTGTCCTGCAGTCCCATGTAACACCACAGATAACACAGTGATATCTCTGAGTACAGATCATGTAGTAGATGTGTCCTGCAGTCCTATGTAACACCACAGATAACACAGTGATATCTCTCTGAGTACAGATCATGTAGTAGATGTGTCCTGCAGTCCTATGTAACACCACAGATAACACAGTGATATCTCTGAGTACAGATCATGTAGTAGGAGTGTCCTGCAGTCCTATGTAACACCACAGATAACACAGTGATATCTCTGAGTACAGATCATGTAGTAGATGTGACCTGCAGTCCCATGTAACACCACAGATAACACAGTGATATCTCTGAGTACAGATCATGTAGTAGATGTGTCCTGCAGTCCTATGTAACACCACAGATAACACAGTGATATCTCTGAGTACAGATCATGTAGTAGATGTGTCCTGCAGTCCCATGTAACACCACAGATAACACAGTGATATCTCTGAGTACAGATCATGTAGTAGATGTGTCATGCAGTCCTATGTAACACCACAGATAACACAGTGATATCTCTGAGTACAGATCATGTAGTAGATGTGTCCTGCAGTCCTATGTAACACCACAGATAACACAGTGATATCTCTGAGTACAGATCATGTAGTAGATGTGTCCTGCAGTCCTATGTAACACCACAGATAACACAGTGATATCTCTGAGTACAGATCATGTAGTAGATGTATCCTGCAGTCCTATGTAATACCACAGATAACACAGTGATATCTCTGAGTACAGATCATGTAGTAGATGTGTCCTGCAGTCCTATGTAACACCACAGATAACACAGTGATATCTCTGAGTACAGATCATGTAGATGTGTCCTGCAGTCCTATGTAACACCACAGATAACGCAGTGATATCTCTGAGTACAGATCATGTAGTAGATGTGTCCTGCAGTCCTATGTAACACCACAGATAACACAGTGATATCTCTGAGTACAGATCATGTAGTAGACGTGTCCTGCAGTCCTATGTAACACACAGATAACACAGTGATATCTCTGAGTACATAGCATGTAGTAGATGTGACCTGCAGTCCTATGTAACACCACAGATAACACAGTGATATCTCTGAGTACAGATCATGTAGTAGATGTGCCCTGCAGTCCTATGTAACACCACAGATAATACAGTGATATCTCTGAGTACAGATCATGTAGTAGATGTGTCCTGCAGTCCTATGTAACACCACAGATAACACAGTGATATCTCTGAGTACAGATCATGTAGTAGATGTGTCCTGCAGTCCTATGTAACACCACAGATAACACAGTGATATCTCTGAGTACAGATCATGTAGTAGATGTGTCCTGCAGTCCTATGTAACACCACAGATAACACAGTGATATCTCTGAGTACAGATCATGTAGTAGATGTGACCTGCAGTCCTATGTAACAGCACAGATAACACAGTGATATCTCTGAGTACAGATCATGTAGTAGATGTGTCCTGCAGTCCTATGTAACACCACAGATAACACAGTGATATCTCTGAGTACAGATCATGTAGTAGATGTGTCCTGCAGTCCTATGTAACACCACAGATAACACAGTGATATCTCTGAGTACAGATCATGTAGTAGATGTGTCCTGCAGTCCTATGTAACACCACAGATAACACAGTGATATCTCTGAGTACAGATCATGTAGTAGATGTCACCTGCAGTCCCATGTAACACCACAGATAACACAGTGATATCTCCGAGTACAGATCATGTAGTAGATGTGTCCTGCAGTCCTATGTAACACCACAGATAACACAGTGATATCTCTGAGTACAGATCATGTAGTAGATGTGTCCTGCAGTCCTATGTAACACCACAGATAACACAGTGATATCTCTGAGTACAGATCATGTAGTAGATGTGTCCTGCAGTCCTATGTAACACCACAGATAACACAGTGATATCTCTGAGTACAGATCATGTAGTAGATGTGTCCTGCAGTCCTATGTAACAGCACAGATAACACAGTGATATCTCTGAGTACAGATCATGTAGTAGATGTGTCCTGCAGTCCTATGTAACACCACAGATAACACAGTGATATCTCTGAGTACAGATCATGTAGTAGATGTCACCTGCAGTCCCATGTAACACCACAGATAACACAGTGATATCTCCGAGTACAGATCATGTAGTAGATGTGTCCTGCAGTCCTATGTAACACCACAGATAACACAGTGATATCTCTGAGTACAGATCATGTAGTAGATGTGTCCTGCAGTCCTATGTAACACCACAGATAACACAGTGATATCTCTCTGAGTACAGATCATGTAGTAGATGTGTCCTGCAGTCCCATGTAACACCACAGATAACACAGTGATATCTCTGAGTACAGATCATGTAGTAGATGTGTCCTGCAGTCCTATGTAACAGCACAGATAACACAGTGATATCTCTGAGTACAGATCATGTAGTAGGTGTGACCTGCAGTCCTATGTAACACCACAGATAACACAGTGATATCTCTCTGAGTACAGATCATGTAGTAGATGTGTCCTGCAGTCCTATGTAACAGCACAGATAACACAGTGATATCTCTGAGTACAGATCATGTAGTAGATGTGTCCTGCAGTCCTATGTAACACCACAGATAACACAGTGATATCTCTGAGTACAGATCATGTAGTAGATGTGTCCTGCAGTCCTATGTAACAGCACAGATAACACAGTGATATCTCTGAGTACAGATCATGTAGTAGATGTGTCCTGCAGTCCTATGTAACACCACAGATAGCACAGTGATATCTCTGAGTACAGATCATGTAGTAGATGTCACCTGCAGTCCCATGTAACACCACAGATAACACAGTGATATCTCCGAGTACAGATCATGTAGTAGATGTGTCCTGCAGTCCTATGTAACACCACAGATAACACAGTGATATCTCTGAGTACAGATCATGTAGTAGATGTGTCCTGCAGTCCTATGTAACACCACAGATAACACAGTGATATCTCTCTGAGTACAGATCATGTAGTAGATGTGTCCTGCAGTCCCATGTAACACCACAGATAACACAGTGATATCTCTGAGTACAGATCATGTAGTAGATGTGCCCTGCAGTCCTATGTAACACCACAGATAACACAGTGATATCTCTGAGTACAGATCATGTAGTAGATGTGACCTGCAGTCCTATGTAACACCACAGATAACACAGTGATATCTCTGAGTACAGATCATGTAGTAGATGTGTCCTGCAGTCCTATGTAACACCACAGATAACACAGTGATATCTCTGAGTACAGATCATGTAGTAGATGTGTCCTGCAGTCCTATGTAACACCACAGATAACACAGTGATATCTCTGAGTACAGATCATGTAGTAGATGTGTCCTGCAGTCCTATGTAACAGCACAGATAACACAGTGATATCTCTGAGTACAGATCATGTAGTAGGTGTGACCTGCAGTCCTATGTAACACCACAGATAACACAGTGA
Source organism: Engystomops pustulosus (assembly GCF_040894005.1). Taxonomy (NCBI): domain Eukaryota; kingdom Metazoa; phylum Chordata; class Amphibia; order Anura; family Leptodactylidae; genus Engystomops; species Engystomops pustulosus. The sequence goes on from NC_092418.1 coordinate 6,382,144, forward strand.
TATCTCTCTGAGTACAGATCATGTAGTAGATGTGTCCTGCAGTCCTATGTAACACCACAGATAACACAGTGATATCTCTCTGAGTACAGATCATGTAGTAGATGTGTCCTGCAGTCCCATGTAACAGCACAGATAACACAGTGATATCTCTGAGTACATATCATGTAGTAGATGTGACCTGCAGTCCTATGTAACACCACAGATAACACAGTGATATCTCTGAGTACAGATCATGTAGTAGATGTGTCCTGCAGTCCTATGTAACACCACAGATAACACAGTGATATCTCTGAGTACAGATCATGTAGTAGATGTGTCCTGCAGTCCTATGTAACACCACAGATAACACAGTGATATCTCTGAGTACAGATCATGTAGTAGATGTGTCCTGCAGTCCTATGTAACACCACAGATAACACAGTGATATCTCTGAGTACAGATCATGTAGTAGATGTGACCTGCAGTCCCATGTAACACCACAGATAACACAGTGATATCTCTGAGTACAGATCATGTAGTAGATGTGTCCTGCAGTCCTATGTAACACCACAGATAACACAGTGATATCTCTGAGTACAGATCATGTAGTAGATGTGACCTGCAGTCCTATGTAACACCACAGATAACACAGTGATATCTCTGAGTACAGATCATGTAGTAGATGTCTCCTGCAGTCCTATGTAACACCATAGATAACACAGTGATATCTCTGAGTACAGATCATGTAGTAGATGTGACCTGCAGTCCTATGTAACACCACAGATAACACAGTGATATCTCTGAGTACAGATCATGTAGTAGATGTGTCCTGCAGTCCTATGTAACACCACAGATAACACAGTGATATCTCTGAGTACAGATCATGTAGTAGATGTGTCCTGCAGTCCTATGTAACAGCACAGATAACACAGTGATATCTCTGAGTACAGATCATGTAGTAGATGTGACCTGCAGTCCTATGTAACACCACAGATAACACAGTGATATCTCTGAGTACAGATCATGTAGTAGATGTGTCCTGCAGTTCTATGTAACACCACAGATAACACAGTGATATCTCTGAGTACAGATCATGTAGTAGATGTGTCCTGCAGTCCTATGTAACACCACAGATAACACAGTGATATCTCTGAGTACAGATCATGTAGTAGATGTGTCCTGCAGTCCTATGTAACACCACAGATAACACAGTGATATCTCTGAGTACAGATCATGTAGTAGATGTGTCCTGCAGTCCTATGTAACACCACAGATAACACAGTGATATCTCTGAGTACAGATCATGTAGTAGATGAGTCCTGCAGTCCTATGTAACACCACAGATAACACAGGGATATCTCTGAGTACAGATCATGTAGTAGATGTGTCCTGCAGTCCTATGTAACACCACAGATAACACAGTGATATCTGAGTACAGATCATGTAGTAGATGTGTCCTGCAGTCCTATGTAACACCACAGATAACACAGTGATATCTCTGAGTACAGATCATGTAGTAGATGTGTCCTGCAGTCCTATGTAACACCACAGATAACACAGTGATATCTCTGAGTACAGATCATGTAGTAGATGTGTCCTGCAGTCCTATGTAACACCACAGATAACACAGTGATATCTGAGTACAGATCATGTAGTAGATGTGTCCTGCAGTCCTATGTAACACCACAGATAACACAGTGATATCTCTGAGTACAGATCATGTAGTAGATGTGTCCTGCAGTCCTATGTAACACCACAGATAACACAGTGATATCTCTGAGTACAGATCATGTAGTAGATGTGTCCTGCAGTCCTATGTAACACCACAGATAACACAGTGATATCTGAGTACAGATCATGTAGTAGATGTGTCCTGCAGTCCTATGTAACACCACAGATAACACAGTGATATCTCTGAGTACAGATCATGTAGTAGATGTGTCCTGCAGTCCTATGTAACACCACAGATAACACAGTGATATCTCTGAGTACAGATCATGTAGTAGATGTGTCCTGCAGTCCTATGTAACACCACAGATAGCACAGTGATATCTCTGAGTACAGATCATGTAGTAGATGTGTCCTGCAGTCCTATGTAACACCACAGATAACACAGTGATATCTCTGAGTACAGATCATGTAGTAGATGTGTCCTGCAGTCCTATGTAACACCACAGATAACACAGTGATATCTGAGTACAGATCATGTAGTAGATGTGTCCTGCAGTCCTATGTAACACCACAGATAACACAGTGATATCTCTGAGTACAGATCATGTAGTAGATGTGTCCTGCAGTCCTATGTAACACCACAGATAACACAGTGATATATCTGAGTACAGATCATGTAGTAGATGTGTCCTGCAGTCCTATGTAACACCACAGATAACACAGTGATATCTCGGAGTACAGATCATGTAGTAGATGTGTCCTGCAGTCCTATGTAACACCACAGATAACACAGTGATATCTGAGTACAGATCATGTAGTAGATGTGTCCTGCAGTCCTATGTAACACCACAGATAACACAGTGATATCTCGGAGTACAGATCATGTAGTAGATGTGTCCTGCAGTCCTATGTAACACCACAGATAACACAGTGATATCTGAGTACAGATCATGTAGTAGATGTGTCCTGCAGTCCTATGTAACACCACAGATAACACAGTGATATCTCTGAGTACAGATCATGTAGTAGATGTGTCCTGCAGTCCTATGTAACACCACAGATAACACAGTGATATCTCTGAGTACAGATCATGTAGTAGATGTGTCCTGCAGTCCTATGTAACACCACAGATAGCACAGTGATATCTCTGAGTACAGATCATGTAGTAGATGTGTCCTGCAGTCCTATGTAACACCACAGATAACACAGTGATATCTCTGAGTACAGATCATGTAGTAGATGTGTCCTGCAGTCCTATGTAACACCACAGATAACACAGTGATATCTCTGAGTACAGATCATGTAGTAGATGTGTCCTGCAGTCCTATGTAACACCACAGATAACACAGTGATATCTCTGAGTACAGATCATGTAGTAGATGTGTTCTGCAGTCCTATGTAACACCACAGATAACACAGTGATATCTCTGAGTACAGATCATGTAGTAGATGTGTCCTGCAGTCCTATGTAACACCACAGATAACACAGTGATATCTCTGAGTACAGATCATGTAGTAGATGTGTCCTGCAGTCCCATGTAACACCACAGATAACACAGTGATATCTCTGAGTACAGATCATGTAGTAGATGTGTCCTGCAGTCCTATGTAACACCACAGATAACACAGTGATATCTCTGAGTACAGATCATGTAGTAGATGTGTCCTGCAGTCCCATGTAACACCACAGATAACACAGTGATATCTCTCTGAGTACAGATCATGTAGTAGATGTGACCTGCAGTCCTATGTAACACCACAGATAACACAGTGATATCTCTGAGTACAGATCATGTAGTAGATGTGACCTGCAGTCCTATGTAACACCACAGATAACACAGTGATATCTCTGAGTACAGATCATGTAGTAGATGTGTCCTGCAGTCCTATGTAACACTACAGATAACACAGTGATATCTCTGAGTACAGATCATGTAGTAGATGTGACCTGCAGTCCCATGTAACACCACAGATAACACAGTGATATCTCTCTGAGTACAGATCATGTAGTAGTGTCCTGCAGTCCCATGTAACACCACAGATAACACAGTGATATCTCTCTGAGTACAGATCATGTAAAAGATGTGTCCTGCAGTCCTATGTAACACCACAGATAACACAGTGATATCTCTGAGTACAGATCATGTAGTAGATGTGTCCTGCAGTCCTATGTAACAGCACAGATAACACAGTGATATCTCTGAGTACAGATCATGTAGTAGATGTGTCCTGCAGTCCCATGTAACAGCACAGATAACACAGTGATATCTCTGAGTACAGATCATGTAGTGGATGTGTCCTGCAGTCCCATGTAACAGCACAGATAACACAGTGATATCTCGGAGTACAGATCATGTAGTAGATGTGTCCTGCAGTCCTATGTAACACCACAGATAACACAGTGATATCTCTCTGAGTACAGATCATGTAGTAGATGTGTCCTGCAGTCCTATGTAACAGCACAGATAACACAGTGATATCTCTGAGTACAGATCATGTAGTAGATGTGTCCTGCAGTCCTATGTAACACCACAGATAACACAGTGATATCTCGGAGTACAGATCATGTAGTAGATGTGTCCTGCAGTCCTATGTAACACCACAGATAACACAGTGATATCTCTGAGTACAGATCATGTAGTAGATGTATCCTGCAGTCCTATGTAATACCACAGATAACACAGTGATATCTCTGAGTACAGATCATGTAGTAGATGTGTCCTGCAGTCCTATGTAACACCACAGATAACACAGTGATATCTCTGAGTACAGATCATGTAGTAGATGTGTCCTGCAGTCCTATGTAACACCACAGATAACACAGTGATATCTCTGAGTACAGATCATGTAGTAGATGTGTCCTGCAGTCCTATGTAACACCACAGATAACACAGTGATATCTCTGAGTACAGATCATGTAGTAGATGTGTCCTGCAGTCCTATGTAACACCACAGATAACACAGTGATATCTCTGAGTACAGATCATGTAGTAGATGTGTCCTGCAGTCCTATGTAACACCACAGATAACACAGTGATATCTCTGAGTACAGATCATGTAGTAGATGTGTCCTGCAGTCCTATGTAACACCACAGATAACGCAGTGATATCTCTGAGTACAGATCATGTAGTAGATGTGTCCTGCAGTCCTATGTAACACCACAGATAACACAGTGATATCTCTGAGTACAGATCATGTAGTAGACGTGTCCTGCAGTCCTATGTAACACACAGATAACACAGTGATATCTCTGAGTACATAGCATGTAGTAGATGTGACCTGCAGTCCTATGTAACACCACAGATAACACAGTGATATCTCTGAGTACAGATCATGTAGTAGATGTGCCCTGCAGTCCTATGTAACACCACAGATAATACAGTGATATCTCTGAGTACAGATCATGTAGTAGATGTGTCCTGCAGTCCTATGTAACACCACAGATAACACAGTGATATCTCTGAGTACAGATCATGTAGTAGATGTGTCCTGCAGTCCTATGTAACACCACAGATAACACAGTGATATCTCTGAGTACAGATCATGTAGTAGATGTGTCCTGCAGTCCTATGTAACACCACAGATAACACAGTGATATCTCTGAGTACAGATCATGTAGTAGATGTGACCTGCAGTCCTATGTAACAGCACAGATAACACAGTGATATCTCTGAGTACAGATCATGTAGTAGATGTGTCCTGCAGTCCTATGTAACACCACAGATAACACAGTGATATCTCTGAGTACAGATCATGTAGTAGATGTGTCCTGCAGTCCTATGTAACACCACAGATAACACAGTGATATCTCTGAGTACAGATCATGTAGTAGATGTGTCCTGCAGTCCTATGTAACACCACAGATAACACAGTGATATCTCTGAGTACAGATCATGTAGTAGATGTCACCTGCAGTCCCATGTAACACCACAGATAACACAGTGATATCTCCGAGTACAGATCATGTAGTAGATGTGTCCTGCAGTCCTATGTAACACCACAGATAACACAGTGATATCTCTGAGTACAGATCATGTAGTAGATGTGTCCTGCAGTCCTATGTAACACCACAGATAACACAGTTATATCTCTGAGTACAGATCATGTAGTAGATGTGTCCTGCAGTCCTATGTAACACCACAGATAACACAGTGATATCTCTGAGTACAGATCATGTAGTAGATGTGTCCTGCAGTCCTATGTAACAGCACAGATAACACAGTGATATCTCTGAGTACAGATCATGTAGTAGATGTGTCCTGCAGTCCTATGTAACACCACAGATAACACAGTGATATCTCTGAGTACAGATCATGTAGTAGATGTCACCTGCAGTCCCATGTAACACCACAGATAACACAGTGATATCTCCGAGTACAGATCATGTAGTAGATGTGTCCTGCAGTCCTATGTAACACCACAGATAACACAGTGATATCTCTGAGTACAGATCATGTAGTAGATGTGTCCTGCAGTCCTATGTAACACCACAGATAACACAGTGATATCTCTCTGAGTACAGATCATGTAGTAGATGTGTCCTGCAGTCCCATGTAACACCACAGATAACACAGTGATATCTCTGAGTACAGATCATGTAGTAGATGTGTCCTGCAGTCCTATGTAACAGCACAGATAACACAGTGATATCTCTGAGTACAGATCATGTAGTAGGTGTGACCTGCAGTCCTATGTAACACCACAGATAACACAGTGATATCTCTCTGAGTACAGATCATGTAGTAGATGTGTCCTGCAGTCCTATGTAACAGCACAGATAACACAGTGATATCTCTGAGTACAGATCATGTAGTAGATGTGTCCTGCAGTCCTATGTAACAGCACAGATAACACAGTGATATCTCTGAGTACAGATCATGTAGTAGATGTGTCCTGCAGTCCTATGTAACACCACAGATAACACAGTGATATCTCTGAGTACAGATCATGTAGTAGATGTGTCCTGCAGTCCTATGTAACAGCACAGATAACACAGTGATATCTCTGAGTACAGATCATGTAGTAGATGTGTCCTGCAGTCCTATGTAACACCACAGATAGCACAGTGATATCTCTGAGTACAGATCATGTAGTAGATGTCACCTGCAGTCCCATGTAACACCACAGATAACACAGTGATATCTCCGAGTACAGATCATGTAGTAGATGTGTCCTGCAGTCCTATGTAACACCACAGATAACACAGTGATATCTCTGAGTACAGATCATGTAGTAGATGTGTCCTGCAGTCCTATGTAACACCACAGATAACACAGTGATATCTCTCTGAGTACAGATCATGTAGTAGATGTGTCCTGCAGTCCCATGTAACACCACAGATAACACAGTGATATCTCTGAGTACAGATCATGTAGTAGATGTGCCCTGCAGTCCTATGTAACACCACAGATAACACAGTGATATCTCTGAGTACAGATCATGTAGTAGATGTGTCCTGCAGTCCTATGTAACACCACAGATAACACAGTGATATCTCTGAGTACAGATCATGTAGTAGATGTGTCCTGCAGTCCTATGTAACAGCACAGATAACACAGTGATATCTCTGAGTACAGATCATGTAGTAGGTGTGACCTGCAGTCCTATGTAACACCACAGATAACACAGTGATATCTCTCTGAGTACAGATCATGTAGTAGATGTGTCCTGCAGTCCTATGTAACACCACAGATAACACAGTGATATCTCTCTGAGTACAGATCATGTAGTAGATGTGTCCTGCAGTCCCATGTAACAGCACAGATAACACAGTGATATCTCTGAGTACATATCATGTAGTAGATGTGACCTGCAGTCCTATGTAACACCACAGATAACACAGTGATATCTCTGAGTACAGATCATGTAGTAGATGTGTCCTGCAGTCCTATGTAACACCACAGATAACACAGTGATATCTCTGAGTACAGATCATGTAGTAGATGTGTCCTGCAGTCCTATGTAACACCACAGATAACACAGTGATATCTCTGAGTACAGATCATGTAGTAGATGTGTCCTGCAGTCCTATGTAACACCACAGATAACACAGTGATATCTCTGAGTACAGATCATGTAGTAGATGTGACCTGCAGTCCCATGTAACACCACAGATAACACAGTGATATCTCTGAGTACAGATCATGTAGTAGATGTGTCCTGCAGTCCTATGTAACACCACAGATAACACAGTGATATCTCTGAGTACAGATCATGTAGTAGATGTGACCTGCAGTCCTATGTAACACCACAGATAACACAGTGATATCTCTGAGTACAGATCATGTAGTAGATGTGTCCTGCAGTCCTATGTAACACCATAGATAACACAGTGATATCTCTGAGTACAGATCATGTAGTAGATGTGACCTGCAGTCCTATGTAACACCACAGATAACACAGTGATATCTCTGAGTACAGATCATGTAGTAGATGTGTCCTGCAGTCCTATGTAACACCACAGATAACACAGTGATATCTCTGAGTACAGATCATGTAGTAGATGTGTCCTGCAGTCCTATGTAACAGCACAGATAACACAGTGATATCTCTGAGTACAGATCATGTAGTAGATGTGACCTGCAGTCCTATGTAACACCACAGATAACACAGTGATATCTCTGAGTACAGATCATGTAGTAGATGTGTCCTGCAGTCCTATGTAACACCACAGATAACACAGTGATATCTCTGAGTACAGATCATGTAGTAGATGTGTCCTGCAGTCCTATGTAACACCACAGATAACACAGTGATATCTGAGTACAGATCATGTAGTAGATGTGTCCTGCAGTCCTATGTAACACCACAGATAACACAGTGATATCTCTGAGTACAGATCATGTAGTAGATGTGTCCTGCAGTCCTATGTAACACCACAGATAACACAGTGATATCTCTGAGTACAGATCATGTAGTAGATGTGACCTGCAGTCCTATGTAACACCACAGATAACACAGTGATATCTCTGAGTACAGATCATGTAGTAGATGTGTCCTGCAGTCCTATGTAACAGCACAGATAACACAGTGATATCTCTGAGTACAGATCATGTAGTAGATGTGTCCTGCAGTCCTATGTAACACCACAGATAACACAGTGATATCTCTGAGTACAGATCATGTAGTAGATGTGTCCTGCAGTCCTATGTAACACCACAGATAACACAGTGATATATCTGAGTACAGATCATGTAGTAGATGTGTCCTGCAGTTCTATGTAACACCACAGATAACACAGTGATATCTCTGAGTGCAGATCATGTAGTAGATGTGTCCTGCAGTCCTATGTAACACCACAGAGATATCTCTGAGCACAGATCATGTAGTAGATGTGACCTGCAGTCCTATGTAACACCACAGATAACACAGTGATATCTCTGAGTACAGATCATGTAGTAGATGTGACCTGCAGTTCTATGTAACACCACAGATAACACAGTGATATCTCTGAGTACAGATCATGTAGTAGATGTGTCCTGCAGTCCTATGTAACACCACAGATAACACAGTGATATCTCTGAGTACAGATCATGTAGTAGTAGTGACCTGCAGTCCTATGTAACACCACAGATAACACAGTGATATCTCTGAGTACAGATCATGTAGTAGATGTGTCCTGCAGTCCTATGTAACAGCACAGATAACACAGTGATATCTCTGAGTACAGATCATGTAGTAGATGTGACCTGCAGTCCCATGTAACACTACAGATAACACAGTGATATCTCTGAGTACAGATCATGTAGTAGATGTGTCCTGCAGTCCTATGTAACACCACAGATAACACAGTGATATCTCTGAGTACAGATCATGTAGTAGATGTGTCCTGCAGTCCTATGTAACACCACAGATAACACAGTGATATCTCTGAGTACAGATCATGTAGTAGATGTGTCCTGCAGTCCTATGTAACACCACAGATAACACAGTGATATCTCTGAGTACAGATCATGTAGTAGATGAGTCCTGCAGTCCTATGTAACACCACAGATAACACAGGGATATCTCTGAGTACAGATCATGTAGTAGATGTGTCCTGCAGTCCTATGTAACACCACAGATAACACAGTGATATCTGAGTACAGATCATGTAGTAGATGTGTCCTGCAGTCCTATGTAACACCACAGATAACACAGTGATATCTCTGAGTACAGATCATGTAGTAGATGTGTCCTGCAGTCCTATGTAACACCACAGATAACACAGTGATATCTCTGAGTACAGATCATGTAGTAGATGTGACCTGCAGTCCCATGTAACACCACAGATAACACAGTGATATCTCTGAGTACAGATCATGTAGTAGATGTGTCCTGCAGTCCTATGTAACACCACAGATAACACAGTGATATCTCTGAGTACAGATCATGTAGTAGATGTGTCCTGCAGTCCTATGTAACACCACAGATAACACAGTGATATCTCTGAGTACAGATCATGTAGTAGATGTGTCCTGCAGTCCTATGTAACACCACAGATAGCACAGTGATATCTCTGAGTACAGATCATGTAGTAGATGTGTCCTGCAGTCCTATGTAACACCACAGATAACACAGTGATATCTCTGAGTACAGATCATGTAGTAGATGTGTCCTGCAGTCCTATGTAACACCACAGATAACACAGTGATATCTGAGTACAGATCATGTAGTAGATGTGTCCTGCAGTCCTATGTAACACCACAGATAACACAGTGATATCTCTGAGTACAGATCATGTAGTAGATGTGTCCTGCAGTCCTATGTAACACCACAGATAACACAGTGATATCTCTGAGTACAGATCATGTAGTAGATGTGTCCTGCAGTCCTATGTAACACCACAGATAGCACAGTGATATCTCTGAGTACAGATCATGTAGTAGATGTGTCCTGCAGTCCTATGTAACACCACAGATAACACAGTGATATCTCTGAGTACAGATCATGTAGTAGATGTGTCCTGCAGTCCTATGTAACACCACAGATAACACAGTGATATCTGAGTACAGATCATGTAGTAGATGTGTCCTGCAGTCCTATGTAACACCACAGATAACACAGTGATATCTCTGAGTACAGATCATGTAGTAGATGTGTCCTGCAGTCCTATGTAACACCACAGATAACACAGTGATATATCTGAGTACAGATCATGTAGTAGATGTGTCCTGCAGTCCTATGTAACACCACAGATAACACAGTGATATCTCGGAGTACAGATCATGTAGTAGATGTGTCCTGCAGTCCTATGTAACACCACAGATAACACAGTGATATCTGAGTACAGATCATGTAGTAGATGTGTCCTGCAGTCCTATGTAACACCACAGATAACACAGTGATATCTCGGAGTACAGATCATGTAGTAGATGTGTCCTGCAGTCCTATGTAACACCACAGATAACACAGTGATATCTGAGTACAGATCATGTAGTAGATGTGTCCTGCAGTCCTATGTAACACCACAGATAACACAGTGATATCTCTGAGTACAGATCATGTAGTAGATGTGTCCTGCAGTCCTATGTAACACCACAGATAACACAGTGATATCTCTGAGTACAGATCATGTAGTAGATGTGTCCTGCAGTCCTATGTAACACCACAGATAGCACAGTGATATCTCTGAGTACAGATCATGTAGTAGATGTGTCCTGCAGTCCTATGTAACACCACAGATAACACAGTGATATCTCTGAGTACAGATCATGTAGTAGATGTGTCCTGCAGTCCTATGTAACACCACAGATAACACAGTGATATCTGAGTACAGATCATGTAGTAGATGTGTCCTGCAGTCCTATGTAACACCACAGATAACACAGTGATATCTCTGAGTACAGATCATGTAGTAGATGTGTCCTGCAGTCCTATGTAACACCACAGATAACACAGTGATATATCTGAGTACAGATCATGTAGTAGATGTGTCCTGCAGTCCTATGTAACACCACAGATAACACAGTGATATCTCGGAGTACAGATCATGTAGTAGATGTGTCCTGCAGTCCTATGTAACACCACAGATAACACAGTGATATCTGAGTACAGATCATGTAGTAGATGTGTCCTGCAGTCCTATGTAACACCACAGATAACACAGTGATATCTCGGAGTACAGATCATGTAGTAGATGTGTCCTGCAGTCCTATGTAACACCACAGATAACACAGTGATATCTCTGAGTACAGATCATCAGTTAGGTGCAGTCCTATGTAAAAGCCCTGTTGATGTGTAATATGTGGAGTTCCTCTCTCCTGTGGGCGGAGCAGTCGGGTCGGCTCTGGTAACTCTCGGTTTCTATTTCCCCGTCTCTCTGGGTGTCCGGGCGGTTGCAGTCAGTCTCCTTCATGTTCCCCTTCTGCAGCAGGAGCAGGAGTGCGCCCCTCGCAGGTACAGTACAGATATGACGGGCAGTCCCTCTGGAGCCGCATTATCTGCACAAGGGCTGAGAGAAGGATGCGGCTCCTGGTGCTGCAGGTGTCATGATGGCAGACATTGGGGCAAATTTACTTACCCGGTCCATTCGCGTTCCAGCGGCGGCTTCTCCGCTCTGGATTCGGGTCCGGCCGGGATTTAATAAGGTAGTTCTTCCGCCGTCCACCAGGTGGCGCTGCTGCGCTGAAAGTAAACTCATCGCGCCGGAATGCACCGAGCTGGACCAGGTGAAGGTAAGCGGTCCTTATGCGACACATTTTCGGTTTTTAAATGCGGCGGTTTTTCCGAATACGTCGGGTTTTCGTTCGGCCACGCCCCCCGATTTCCGTCGCGCGCATGCCAGCGCCGATGCGCCACAATCCGATCGCGTGCGCCAAAATCCCGGGGCAATTTAAGTACAAGCGGCGCAAAACGGAAATATTCGGGTAACACGTCGGGAAAACGCGAATCGGGCCCTTAATAAATGACCCCCATTGGGTGTGAAGCAGAAGTGTGAGTGCAGCTCTAGATAAGACTGGAGTACAGGCTGGGAGGTGGTAAAGTATCATATTCTATTTCCATGGCTGCCTGTTCAAGGTATGGGGGCACTCTAAATAGTAATGTTATGGGACTACTCTACCTGGCCATATTATGGGGGCACTCTACCTGGTCGTGTTATGGGGGCACTCTACCTGGTCATGTTATGGTGACACTCTTCCTGGTCATGTTATGGGGGCACTCTACCTAGTCATGTTATGGGACTACTCTACCTGGACTTATTATGGGGGCACTCCAGCTGGCTTTGTTATGGGGCACTCTACCAGGTCATGTGATGGGGCCACTCTACCGGGCTATGTAATGGGGGCATTCTATCTGGACATATTATGGGGGCACTCTACCTGGTCAAGTTATGGGGACACTCTACCTGGACATATTGTGGGGGCACTCTACCTGGACATATTATGGGGGCACTCTACCTGGACATATTATGGGGGCACTCTACCTGGACATATTATAGGGGCACTCTACCTGGACATATTATGGGGGCACTGTACCTAGTCATATTATGGGGGCACTCTACCTGGACATATTATGGGGGCATTCTATCTGGACATATTATGGGGGCACTCTACCTGGACATATTATGGGGGCACTCTACCTGGCCATATTATGGGGGCACTCTACCTAGTAATATTATGAGGACACTCTACCTGGACATATTGTGGGGGCACTCTACCTGGACATATTATGGGGGCACTCTACCTGGACATATTATGGGGGCACTGTACCTAGTCATATTATGGGACACTCTACCTGGTCGTGTTATGGGGGCACTCTACCATGGTCATGTTATGGGGGCACTCTACCTGGTCATGTTATGGGGGCACTCTACCTGGTCATGTTATGGGGGCACTGTACCTAGTCATATTATGGGGGCACTCTACCTGGCCATATTATGGGGGCACTCTACCTAGTAATATTATGAGGACACTCTACCTGGACATATTGTGGGGGCACTCTACCTGGACATATTATGGGGGCACTCTACCTGGACATATTATGGGGGCACTCTACCTGGACATATTATGGGGGCACTGTACCTAGTCATATTATGGGACACTCTACCTGGTCGTGTTATGGGGGCACTCTACCATGGTCATGTTATGGGGGCACTCTACCTGGTCATGTTATGGGGGCACTCTACCTGGTCATGTTATGGGGGCACTGTACCTAGTCATATTATGGGGGCACTCTACCTGGTCATGTTATGGGGGCACTCTACCTGGTCGTGTTATGGGGACACTCTACCTGGTCGTGTTATGGGGTGACTCTGCCTGGTCGTGTTATGGGGACACTCTACCTGGTCGTGTTATGGGGGCACTCTACCTGGCCATATTATGGGGACACTCTACCTAGTCATGTTATGGGGTGACTCTGCCTGGTCGTGTTTCTTTAATTAAAAGGCTCCTGTATGACACCTTTTATGTTTTCTTTTACATCATTCATAGAGATGAGACTCCCCTTTAAGAACGATTGCCTTTACAGGTGCAGCCACTGTCTGCAGTACAGTAGCTTCAGTATCCATTAGCAATGGCAAATACTGAGCCCCGCCCCCATCTCGCACCTGTCAGACATTTTCCTGCATCTCTGAGGCCGCGGCTTCTTCTAACTCACTTTTCCGCTGCCAAGTAAATCTCGATGTCATCCGCCCCCCGGTGTCCAGCATCATCTATATTCTAAAAATGATATCGCTAATAACAAAGGTGCAAAATATAAGCAATCAAAACGTATTCATCCCACGCGGTGATTGTTAAAAAAAGTGACAAATAGCGTTTCCATAAATGCACAGCCCAGAAACGTCACCGATAGAAACTGCAGCTCATCCTGCAAAAAACCAAGACTATGGAAATGGTAGAATCGCCCATCACGGCCGGTAACACAAAATCTACAGGATAAACTCTTCTAGAATCTCCGAAAAAATTGTTAAAAAATCCAATGAAGGTGCAATTGAAAATAACCAGTTATCTCACAAAAAACAAGCCCTGAGGGGAAAAAAGACAAAAACAAGGGAAAAGGGGGAGGGCACATCTGTACAATCTGTAAAATACTCATTTTAGGTAATTTTTTTCCTCCCAAGCAGACGGAGGATTGTGAGAACCGAGATGGACCCCACCGAGAGACTGCGCCGGGGGTTCCAGATAATTTTCCAATCTAATATATCCAGTCTGGAGCAGGAGATGAGAACATTGCTCCACTACAGTCTCCAGTGTGAAGTCCTGGACGGGACGGAGAATCTCAGGAGCAAAGTGCAGGAAGTCCTGGAGACGGTACTGGACGGAGGAGAAGACGCCTGTCAGGAGCTCCTGGACAATCTGACCAAAAATCAACATCTGTTTCCCCGGATTCTCCACATCCTGAACATGGGGGGAAATGGTGAGTAGAGATTGTGTTACTGCTCGCCAACGCAATTGTACATATATCAGGTCACACCCCAACCCCACGTGTTACACCGCCCCCCTGTGGTCGCAACACTGCATAATGGTGGTCTTTACCCCCCCACTGTACTGACCCTTAGCAGGTCTCCGAAGCTCGGAATTGATGTCTCCATGATTTAGCATCACTTCCAAGTCTGTAGCGTTAGAGTTCATGCACCCAACAATTTTTGGGTGCAGCTAATTCACGGTCCCCATTGAGGTCTGTAGGGGTTCTTCGGGGTTCAGTGCTCAACCACCAATGTTCACCCACCCGAAATAGGTATCACACAAGTGATCGGGTGCATGTAGCCATAAGGTCAGCACATTGGGACCGCATCGGAACCCCAGGACCTTCCCAATGAACTCCGGACTCTGGGGCTTGAGTTGAATCAAATTTTATTGGATTGGTGGAAATTTTTACAAATTGTCTCCAAGAAATTTTTTTTAAAGTATCTGATTATACAATGACCTCTCTTCACTCGGCAATCCTTACTGACCACATATGACGGCAGTTCTACCCTGCTGTCATATATCACACATCCCCCCAAAAAAATTTTGCACAATTTTAGAGTTTTCCGATGATGGGAATACCCAATCTCAATCCAATTGGGCACTTGCCCAAACATTGCTTAAATGAATGCAGTAGAATAAGTGACCGGACGTTGGGGTCGGCTGGATGAGAATCTTCTATTATGTATGATGACTTAGTTACATTCCCACTTTTTGTTTTTCCAGACAAGGCCATGTTCAAGCTCCTGGCTGAAGATTTGGGACTAGGACAATTTGTACAAGACAAGCTGACGCTATCAAAGGTCCAGAGTATAATATGTGAGGAACCCAGAGTTGCTTCCTGCCGTTCCATGAAGGACATCCCCATGAGTTTCCTACGACATCTCATGGCTCTGAACGTTCAAGAAGCTTTTAGAAGTTTAGTTGTGAACCATGACTGCACCTTAGAGCAGGACACTTCGGGCAACATATCAGGATCCGTTCACCCTTTCGATGTTTTCTGCTGTCTCCTACATTGTTCGGACAATTTTCTTAGACAAGAGATTATAAGTAGGATGTCCATGTGGAGGGTCCCTGTTCCTTTGCTTCTTCCTCCCGGTGAAGAGCCACACAGTACATTTCTGTTGTGGGCGATGAGAGGAATTACGAAGAGCAATTCCTCAGCATTGACTGAAGACTGTGTAGTAGACATGTCTTTGCCAGTCTTTTCCTTTGTCAGTCTAGGGGACTACAGGTACACGCCCATTGCCAAGATTATTAACCAAATTCTAAGTCCAAATCAACAGAGAGATGAGAATGAACTTTGGCACAGAGCGACGAGTTGGGATGATGCGCCAAGATGTATCTCAGATGGTTTGGTGGAAATATCTTGGTTTTTCCCTCCTGACCAAGGAAACCTGGGGCCACTCGAAAAGCCTTTCGCAATGATGAACCTTCATGGGGATCTACAGTCCAATATTAGACAGCTCCAATTTTTAACTAGAGTGTCTTCTGGAATGTTCATCTTTATGGAAAATGTGACTAGACAACAGTGGGACCTGGTGTTACATTCCCTGGACAAAAGCAAAAATTACTATTTTATTTTCCAAGATCAGATCACTCACTTTTATAGGCCAATATGTTTAGATGAGAATGTTCTGCTGCAATCTGATGAGAAGTTCCATGAAAAGTTACTCTTTATCCTGAAGGAAACCATCCAAAGTTCTGATGTTCGGATGACATTGGGCGAGATGTCGGTGGAGGTTTCAAAACTTAACTTCTGTTGTGATGAAAACCAAACTGGATGTGAGTATGGAAGGTTACAAGCTCTGGACCTCATCAATGATGTTGTAGAGGCAAAAATAATTGACAAAGATTTGACAAAAATGGCCAAAATGACACATCTGCAACAGGCGTTTACTTACCTAAGCACACGAGAGCGACAATATTTCTTAAAATGGATGCAGTTTCAAAAACTCTCATCAGGTGAGGCGGCACAAGAAGATGTGCTCCGTATGATCGGACAGATGTATGAAGCAAGTAGAACAGATACTGCAAGGTTATGCAAGAATTTTCCAAAAGCAGCCGTAGATCTTCTCCTTCAAGGATTTCCACTTGAGCTCATTGATGGAGACACCAACAGCATACACCTGAGGTGGGTCTCTGATGTCCTCTCCGAGCTAAACACCAAAACAAAAGGGAAATGCAGAATGAAAGTAATATCTGTACTCGGGGTGCAAGGTACAGGGAAGTCCACCTTGATGAACACCATGTTTGGTCTGCAGTTTCCAGTGGGTTGTAGACAAACCACACATGGAGCCTTAATGAGCCTTATCAAGGTGGATGAGAAGGACTTGGGTTGTGATTATCTTGTGGTGATTGACTGTGAAGGATTCCGAGCTCTCGATAATGCCTCTGTGGAGGAGAGCTATGAACATGACAATGAGTTGGCAACATTAGTGGTTGGGTTGAGTGATTTTGCTGTGATCAATATGGCTTTGGGAAGTACCTCAGAAATGCAAAACATATTACAAATTGTAGTCCATGCATTAATGAGGATGAAAGGGAATGGGCAAAAACCCAGCTGTGTGTTGGTCTACCAGACAATGGAAGGTGGACATTCTGAAGACGACTCCATGAGAGAAGATGGGGAAATGTTACATCTAGGTGCACACATTAATAAAAGTAGTAACTTCTTCCCTTACAATGACACGATAGAATTTAGGATCTTAGAAGATGTCTGGATTATCCCTCCCTTTGATCTTAAAACTACCTGTTATAGTGAGAAAGTCATAGAATTAAGGAAACATCTGTTACAAATGATAAAATATCAGTCGGAACTTGACACATTACGCAACGTTCAAACCTTTGCTGAAGACATTCGAGTTTTGTGGAATTCTGTGAAACAGGAAAATTTCTTCTTCAGATTCAAAAATATTTTAGAAAGAGACATCTATACGGAACTCTACGAAAGATTCCTGGAACTAGAATGGAACCTTTGTAAAAAAATGCACCGGTGGTGGGTCCACAAAGAAGATCAACTCTTACAACAACCTTCTGGGGACATTGAGGAGTTAATCCAAGATGTATTGAGAATGTTGAATGAAGAGGCAAAGATGATTGAAGATTCTTTACAAGTCTATTTCACAGACAGTTCCGAAAACACAAATTCCTACATCACAAAAAGGTTTGAAGATGAGTTTCGGGAGAAGATGCAAAGTCTTAAGAGTCATCTGGAAACTGAGTTCACCGACAAGTGTTTACAAAAAAGAGTTTTACAACTTGGATTAGCAGGAACTATTGTGAATGACTTCATCCAAGAGTGCGGCCTGGATGAAGCCACCTCAGATCCAGAACGCTACTGGAAGGACTCTGTCACCAAGTACGTATCTGCAATAGAGAAGTATCACAACGTTGAAGAGGAATTTCTTCAACTTCTGAGAAAAGATATGATGACGAAAGGAATCCCAGTCATTGGACTGCACTGCAACGATAAATACATCAACAAATCTTGGGTTTTGGACAAGTGTAACCATATGGAAAACTGTGAGGCCTGCAAAAACAAAAGGAACAACATCTTTAGGTTCTTGTTAGAGAAATCTTCTACGTATGTCCAGACCGTGGTTGAGTCAAAAAGAGCGTATAACGCGGTGTATGGGATGACCCTACTGAAGATGGTCAATGATGTGATCTGTGAGGACACCATGCCCTATACAGTCTTGTTTGAACTGGACCTGAAGCTCTATATCTTGGCACAATCTGCTCCACACTTTCAGAAAATGCATGATGACTTCTTGCGAGGTTGTAAAGCATGTTGTGTTGTGAATCAGGAGAAAGCCAGGGTATTACATAACTTAAGAGGGATACTACATGATAAAAGAGTTCTCCAAAGCTATTGTCAGAATTATCTGAAACTGGGGGTGGAACAAAAAGTCAAGAAGATGTTCAAAGAAAAACTTATCAATGACTACGCTGGCTACGTGTGCACGGTGATGAGGAGCCGGCAGAACCTGATGAGGTGTGGTCATCACCCTCCAGTAGATGACACTGCAATCTGCAGTCGCTTCACAGAGGAAAATGAGATTCGGGGACTATTAACAAACCTGGTTTCTTCAGTCATTCAGGACATCGTAGGGATTCTAAACCGCTCAGATGTCTTGGAAAGCGGGAATATAGAAAACCTGGTGGCATCTGTGTGGTCAGTACTTGATGAGGAAAGGTCAAGTGTAAGAGGGGACATCTCAGGCCAATCTGTCAGCATCAAATCTTTAAACATTCATCATTGTGCTTATCATCTTGAAATTTTTGTAAGAGAACTAGAAATACAATTTCAGGAAGAACTCATTTCTAAGCTCATGAGGGAACATTTCATGGAATGCCCCTGTCTGGTGTGGAGGCACTAAACCAAATCATCGTTTGCCCTAGTTTGTTCCATCATCTTGAACTTTGGGCAAGGTTCACTAATCAAAATGTTTCCTAACCAATAACATTTCCAGCTAAAATCCCAAAATGATCAGTAAGTAGAAGTCTCTGCGAGGCTCCGGAGGCGGTGACCATTGGGCCTCCACCAGGGGTTGTCACTTTTTTTCCTAGACGGTGGACTGGCAAATCCTTGATTGCCCGAGTTACACTATTTCGATGTAGAGAACAACCAGGAAGCTTCTACTTTCATCCCTTGGATTCATAGTCCCAACCTGCAGTACTAACAGGTCCCTCAATTTACACCCTCTAAACCCCATAAACCACCATGTCCAGCCAACTTCACCCGATGCCTACGGATTGGATGTGTAAATCATCTTATTCGATGCACCTGGAAGCTTTACTTTCTCTGTCTGCCTCTTTATTACATTTACAATTATTAGAAAATCTACTGAAATATAACATTTAAGAAGCTTAAATCTTAACATTTAGACAAAAAAGAGAGAAGAATATTGTTACTTAAGGCTGATTTTATTATAGATATTTAAAAAAACATGAATAAAAGCGTATATAACATCCCAGGAAAATTTGCATCTTTTTTTGTACATTTTTGTAGATTTTAATGCTCAAAAAGTAAATTTCGGCAAAACAATCTATTTCCCTAAATGTGGAAAAGTGAGAATCCTGAGCCTGAAGGATGGGTAAGAAGTAGAGATGAGCGAGTATACTCATCCGAGCTTGATGCTCATTCCAGTATTAGGGTACTCGAAACGGCTCGTTGCTCGGACGAGTATCTCGCTGGCTTGATAACGAGCATTTAGTTAACGAAACACAGTGAAGAACAGTGAAGAATACAATGAAAACAGTGACCACAGGATCATTTAAGTGAAGAACACATTGAAAGAACACAGTGAAGAACACATTGCAGATGTTTCCGTACATCTGCTAACTGATCGGAAGACACACGTGCTGAACGGTGTTCTTCACAATAGTGTGTGAAGAACACATTGCAGATGTATGGAAACATCTACAATGTGTTCTTCTTTAGTGTTCTTTCAATGTGTTCTTTCAGTGAAAAATGCTCGGGTATCCCATTGACTTCAATGGGGCTCGTTATTCGATACGAGCACTCGAGCATCGGGAAAAGTTCAACCCGAGTAACGAGCACTCAAGCATTTTAGTGCTCGCTCATCTCTAGTAAGAAGTAATGGTGTTTTGTTGTGTACATTGGGCGGGGAGGGGGGATTTCTTGAGTGTCCACAGTGCGGCAGCTGACCCCAGCTTGAAGGTTGTCCATGGGGTAATCATAGTGGCTGCCCCCAGTTGGACAAACATCCTGGGCATGTGCATCAACAATGTTCTGAGATGTAAAAGCGTGTACCTAAAACTATTTTAAAAAATTTAAAAAGTATATTGGTTCCTCCGGCTCCAACCAAGACAGATCTTCACATCTCCCAGCGTACATTACTAACATTTTACTGGATGACGTTTCACAATGCAGATGTCTTGGGGTCCTTCCTCAGTACAATCACAATCTATCTAATATTCACATCTGGCCATACAACAAAAGGTCCATCACCAACCAAAAAAATGTTAAAATCCAAAAATTCAACAAGTGAACGACCACATAAGGGAGTATCCGAGCCGCTTCCTTATACCTCGTGTGGTTGCTCACTTGCCTTTAAAACTTAAAAGAGTAAAATGTACACAACGGAATCGTCTTTTCTTCTCCATCTTTGTTTCTCCATCAATCCTCGAGGCTTTGAGATGTGCAGATCCTTAGTTGGTGGAAGCTGCATACTCCCTACAGAGAGGGCCGGCAAGGTGAGGGACACACTCAGCACTCACCTCAAAGCTCACACTCCCGTGCTGCAGGTAGCAGACTTCAGGCTTTTTTCCGCTGTTGACATTGATTGTGCAGCTTCCAAGAAGATCATCATCGTATTTATTATCTTCATCCCAAACCTCAATTTTCATTGAAGGACCCGAATTGAGTTCTAAGACCCCCAGGTCAAAGCGGGTATTCCATGTTGGATTATCGTTGTTCCATATAGTTGTGGTCTGAGATTTGGCCAACTCATACTTTACAACCACGAAGGCATCGGTCTTAGAGAGGTAGTCACCCCATAGACCCGTAGCACTTTGTATAGTCACCATCAATTTAGCAAACCCTCTCTTAGACGGACAACAGTTTGAGCTCCTGTGGTCATTTCCTTGGCAGAAACAAGAACACTCCGAGCCGAGAGTCGGCAAAGAACCAGAAGGACAAGAGCAGTTCTTTCTGAGAGCCTTGTCCATGATGTAGTCCCTCACAGCCTTCTTAAGGTTCTCTCTTTGAGGTCCCTCGAACCTGACAAGGTTGTGGATTGACTCCAGGGAGTACGTTACAATATCTGGATCTTTCTTGAGGCTTTCCATCCATTTTTCGAAGGTTGGAGCAGCATCAGTATTTTTGGAGTCGAAGGAGAGGAGGTCATAAGTAATCTTCCCACCGGTGATCTAAAATGTAGCAAAAAAGGAAGGTGTTATGTTGTAGCGTAGAAGGGGGAGTACAACAAAAAGTTCCATGAAAGATCCAGAAAGTTTAAAGAGAGTCCTATTAACAAAATACCACTATTCTTTTAGTTCAAAATGGCTTTCCTTACATCCCCATAAATCAACTTTATGTTATATTGCCCGGCATCAGTGTCCTGCTCTAACGGCTCCTCTCATTGTCTTCTCCCCATGTCCTGTGCCTCTCCGCAGTACTCAGCACTTAATTTCATGTGATTAGGGTGATGTAATCTAAGGTCCTTTACCTAGAACATTTGCAACATCTACCCCATTTATATATCTTATCACATGAAATCACAACAGCCTCCTTAGAGACATGAGAGGAGTAGAAGTCCATGGAGGCTGCTGTGATTTCATGTGATCAGATACATAAATGGGGTAGACATTGCAATATAACAGGACATTAGATGACATCACCCTGGTCACATGACAATAAGTCAGAGCTCTCTCTCAATGTTCCATACAGCAGCATCTGCTAGCAGTGAGACCTGTGAATCAGGAACATGGAGGTGGGGCAAAGCAAGTAAAATTTAATATGTAGGATTTACTAAGTGTCACTGGACTCATATCAGGTGAGTTGCATATACGTTTCTAGCCAGTATGGTAGGTATTTATGGTATGTACACCAATGGTTCTTATCAGTTCATGAAGCCTCTCAGATAGTTACCTTCCAGATCCTCTCGTTATACGCCTGGTGGAAGCTTTCTCCATGGTTGACCTTATTGCTGAGGTCTTTGCAGGAGCTGGCTTTTGCGTTGACCTCGCCCTTTCCAGCGACGGCCGCTGAAGCTTCGATGCTTAGACAGTCCTTCAGTTCATCTAAGGATACTCCACTCACCGTCGCCTGGCACGTCTTTATGGCGGTGACCTGCTGCGCCTCGCCTCCCACATGGGCCTGGCTGATAAAATGGGTGCCATAGGTGGTGATCAGGTGTCTGTATTTCTCTTTGGTATTCTCGTCGTAGGTGCTCGGCAGTGATTTTAGTTGACCATAAAACCCATGGCTCAGTGGAGCTCTTTCTGCCAAACGGAGGCTGGATGAAAAATAATGGTTGTTAGTGGTGGTAGATTATAGTCTCAACTTATTGTCACCCTAGTACAGTATAATACAGTATGTATAGTGCATCTGCACTAAAACCCGGTAAAACCCTACTACCACCAGTATGTAGCTCCATGGTGGGGCTGAGCTTCACTCAATTACTGACCGGATCACCTCAAGCGTTATGTTACGGGCAATATGTCATAGCGACCATGTTAGAGGCTTCCAGAACCTTCCAGTGTATAGACCGTGTTATAGGATGAGACACTACAGCCCAGACAAGGCGTCGGAGCGTATATAGGTCTTATATCTGGCATCTAATTCCCGTCTCAATCTGATGAGGATGAGATGACTCTGCTGACTTTACCTTCAGATGCCTCTGAGAACCCCAATTTGTATTCTCGAAGAAACAATTCACCTGACCTTGTCCTCGTATAATAATTTGATGACTCTACTAGGCCGTAGAAGGATAATGTTGTGACTCTGCCGACCCCACTCTCTTCTGATAAAGCTGAATCTACTGATGATGATGTAGAATGAGAATGAAATGACTCTGCTGATCCTATCCACTTGATATAATGAGGCGACTGCTGACCCCACCCTCTTATGGCAATTATTTGACTTGCTGATCCACTTATGATGATGACTCGACTCTACAGACCCTTTCCACTTCGGATCCTTTTATACTAACTGTATGAACATGTCATCCTATGGTAATGAGACGACTCTGCAGACACTGTCCTATTCTACACTGCAAAACTGCCAAAATAAAAACTGTTAGTTTATAATATTTTGCCTATTTTGGTTACATGTGGTAATGTAACAATAATTTAAATGTTTTTGATGTAGATAAACTAGAAAAACATAGTTCAGGTTCGGAGGGGGAGGAGCATGAAACAAAACCCCTTTGTGTCCTCCTAGTGTTCTCTGAGCTCCTTTATGTCTATGACCAGCTTAGTTTACAAAGCGGTGGTCAACCCTGATTGTATGAAATAGCCAAACCTCCTTGAACCCAAAGCCAAAGCCAAAAAATATAAAAAAGACCACGAAGAAAGACCACGAAGAAAGACCACGAAGAAGACCACGAAGAAAGACCACGAAGAAAGACCACGAAGAAAGACCACGAAGAAAGACCACGAAGAAAGACCACGAAGAAAGACCCGCCTTTGGTTGACTTTTAGTTGCTACGATGAGAGTAATACACAGATTTACTAATCCTTAGTAATACAGAGGGGGGAGTTCATTAAGACTAGTGATTGGAACTAGTTGCCCCTGGTGGCTCTCTGATGCCTGTATCCGATAGAGGCTCTGGCCTTGTGGCAAAAATGGGCCAAAACTCCGTCAGTTTAGACCTGTAGACCAGAGTCTTTTTGCCATAGTCTCCACCGGTTTTAGTAAATCTGGTGGCACCCAGAAAATGGATGGGGAGGGGGGGACTCAAGTGCCTTCTCCACCATAAAACAATGGTTCTTGCTAAACTTTTTCTAAATTTCTAAAACTTTCTACCAGAATCTGGTATGTTTGGATTACCGGGAGGTAAATGTTCCCCATTGTTCCCCATTGTGCCCCTCTACAGTGATCTGTGAAGACATCTTACCCATAGTAGACGCAGCTCAGATGATGCTTGAAGAAGGTGTATCGATCTCCACTGGTCTTAGCCTGACCAAATTCGGCCAACTGGGATTGAGATCCGGCCAACACCATCTTGGCATTTACCCCTTTATGCTCGATATCCAGCCCGACTTCCCAGCTGTTCTGAATATTCGATGCAGAATCTGCGGCCAGGGATGAAGAAGATTGAGAGGTCTCACCACTGATCCTCTTCAGACAACTCGCCTGCGGTATCCAATCCACCACTCCTACGGGCAGCTTCTGCCAGACTTTGTTCATGTAGGGGTTGCTACAGACAGTGCAGGTCTTGTCAGACGTCGCAAACTTATGTAAATTGAAGAGGTAGGCTCCTTTCTTTTTCATGGAGACAATGTCTAGACCTGCCCCTAGAAGACTGTGGCCCGGCACAAAGTGAAGCTTCTTGCATTCTTCCATCTTTGCTGGTCGGCAGGCGGCGGTCAGCGGTGGAGGACTTTGAGTTGACGTACAGGAGGCGGAAATGAGGAAAATCAAGAGGAAGAACATGGTCCAAACCTGTGAAAGAAAAAAAGATATGAAAAAAAGTTACTATGGATCTTGCCAGGTGGACATTGGTGGGGGACAACCTTGACCTTATGGAGACTTCCGGAGCTTTGCCCTCGATCCCAAGCCCTTGTATACTCAACTATATGGAGATGAAGAATTGGAAATCTGGGCCTGACTGGAGAGCATAGACTGGGAGGTAGTAAACATTACCCATTTAACTCCACATTAAGGCACTTTAGTAAAGATACATAATCCTACCCGTAACATTAACCCCATAAACCATTAATAACTAAACATAACTAAGAAATGATGACACGAGGCTCCTGATGGGCAGAAAAGGTCACAGCTATTTATTGCTAATAAACACAATTATTATTATTTTAATATTCTCAAAATCAACCGCAATCTGTTCGTTTCTTTGGAAACCATCGCTGCCGAAGTGGTTTGTTCATCCGGACTCCCGAACCACCACTTCGACTTCCGAAAAAATCCACATCAATTCTCTTTTCCGCCAGCTGTGACTTGAGATGATCACCGAAAACCATTATTACTTTAATACTCAAAATTAACCACAATCTCCTCCGTCTCTTTGTAAACCATCGCTGCCCGAAGCGGTTTGCTCAACCGGACTCCCGAATTAGCACTTCGACTTCCAGGCAAATTCCACATCAATTCTCATATTCCTTCAGCAAAACAATTATTACTTAATACTTTTAAAAAATTAACCACAATTTTCATCCATCTCTTTGTAAACCATAGCTGCCCGAAGCGGTTTGCTCAACCGGACTCCCGAATCAGCACTTCGACTTCCGGGCAAAATCCACATCAATTCTCGTTTTCCATCAGCTGTGACTTGAGATGATCACCGAAAAAACAAAAAGCAAGTAACAGTAGGGAGGGAGGGAGGGACAGCTTGAAGATGGCGCGGGCAAGAGGAAGTGCAGGCCCATTGCCTGCCCTATAAAGGCTCAGCTATGGGAGGGGCAGAGCAGCAGCAGCAGGGAGGAGAGAGGAAGCAAATACCACCCCTATTTAAAGTGCAAACGTCCCATGTAATAAATTGCAACACTAGGACACCCCCAGTCAGAGGGCGCCCTCCTTATGCAGTCGGGGGCACCCTTCATCCATCAGCATTTCATAGTTATCTGTGACTGGGAGGTGGAAATGTGTCATCGATAGATCAGAAAAGTTGAGGTCAGACTTAGTAGATGATCCTGGAGGTTGCGTAATATCACCGTGTGCAGCTCGCTCGTTGTCATTGCCGTTATGTGGAAATTTCTGATCGATGAAGACCACTGTGAGGTGTGAAGCCGTGGTCGGGTGCGATAACACGTTGTCACCCTTGATGGGTGATTACTGGAATAGCTTGGGGTCACTTATACAATTACAGATATATGACAACCGCAGTGAAACATACACAAGAAAGACATAACGTGTCATGTATTTTTTGTTACATTTTTGGGCCAGTTCACAGTATGTGTCGGTTTTGCACCTTTTTTACCATTTCGCGCCTTGAGGGCTCAGTTTCTTTACTATTTTGGGGTCATGGTTTCGAGTGTTTTCAGTTTGTGCCCAATTTATCACTTGTGACTTTTACCCCTTCCTGCCTATCAGAGTAACCGTACTGCCCCATGGGAGCTAAGAGCCTGCAAGCTACTGTACCATCACATGATGCTTCTAGCAATGACCCACAAGTGGTGCCGGCAGCAGAAGCGGAGGGTGTCAGCTGTATGTTACAGCTTGCACTTTGCATCCACTCTACGAGATACCCCCCTACGATCGTGGGTGTGAACCCCTCACATGCCACGGTCAAGTATGACCAGGCTTTCTCCTGTGAATCAGTCCCCCTTCCTGTGCCGCTTACTGGGGGTATCTGGTCCTTTCCATGGCAGCCCCAGGGTCTGGTGAGTGCCCTGGGGGAGTGCTCACATGTCAGATCCTGCCCCCTGCAAGATCTGACTGTAACTGCCCGTGTGCGCCAGCATCTGGAGACAGTTACCCTGCCCTGTGTGATCAGAGCATCGCTTGTTCTAACCTGGTGTTAGAAAAGTGAAAAAATAAAAGTAAAAGCAAAAACAAAGACTAAATAAAGTAAAAGTCCCTTAAACAGCACATGCCCATAGAAAAGTAAAATTAAAAAACACAAATAAAACACATATTTTCTATCGCTGTGGGCGTAACTATCTGTCCAATAAATCTGAAGCACTTATTGAAACCCCCATGACGAATGTTGCAAAAGACTGAAAAACTTGCAGAAAAAGATTTTATCAAATCCCTCCGCAAACAAATGTACTAAAAAGTAAAAAAAAAAAATCTACATGTCCCAAAATGATATCACTGAAAAGACCAACTCACAAAAACTAAGCCCTCGGCCTCCTCTGCCTCCGGATAAATACAGAAGTTATTAGTCTGAAAATATTGTGATGCCAAAACGAATCACATTTTCTCCACTATTGTTTTTATTCAGTGAAATTGGACAAAAATTAGGGGACCGCCTGTAACATGTCACGAATAGAAGTAGAGCTGGAGAGAGGGAGAGGCCATCAGGAGGCAAATCTTAGGAGGACCCCAGAAGTTCCCATCACTATGAAACGGGACATTCACCATTTCTACAGGATAAATAAAATACTTTTCCCAAATCGTCAAGTATTTCTGTCTAAACACAAATTGCAGCTGTGGAAAGACAATTAGAAAAGATACAAAGTGTCCGTTCTAAAGAAAAACATTGGGATCCCGGTCTGGACCCGAGTCTGGATGTTCTTCTGCCAAGATCTAGATCAATAAACTGATAGAAGAAAAGAAGTCCTAAAAATCGAAGAGGAAGGACAGGTCCTATAGCCGACATCTCAAGGTTCTCCAGATCCAAACCGAGGAAGGACGGGTCCTCCAGCCGACATCTCAAGGTTCCCCAGATCCAAACCGAGGAAGGACGGGTCCTCCAGCCGACAGCTCAGGGCCCCCAGATCCAAACCGAGGAAGGACGGGTCCTCCAGCCGACATCTCAGGGCCCCCAGATCCAAACCGAGGAAGGACGGGTCCTCCAGCCGACATCTCAGGGCCCCCAGATCCAAACCGAGGAAGGACGGGTCCTCCAGCCGACATCTCAGGGTTCCCAGATCCAAACCGAGGAAGGACGGGTCCTCCAGCCGACATCTCAGGGTTCCCAGATCCAAACCGAGGATGGACGTGTCCTCCAGCCGATATCTCTGGGCCCCCAGATCCAAACCGAGGAAGGACGGGTCCTCCAGCCGATATCTCTGGGCCCCCAGATCCAAACCGAGGAAGGACGGGTCCTCCAGCCGATATCTCTGGGCCCCCAGATCCAAACCGAGGAAGGACGGGTCCTCCAGCCGACATCTCAGGGCCCCCAGATCCAAACCAAGGAAGGACGGGTCCTCCAGCCTATATCTCATGGCCCCCAGATCCAAACCGAGGAAGGACGGGTCCTCTAGCCGATATCTCATGGCCCCCAGATCCAAACCGAGGAAGGACGGGTCCTCCAGCCTATATCTCATGGCCCCCAGATCCAAACCGAGGAAGGACGGGTCCTCCAGCCTATATCTCAGGGTCTGAGGATGGACTTTGCCCTGATAATTAGAAGCCCCCTAGAAATTGGCCACTTTGTCCCCTGTTCTCCACACAAAGGGAAGATCCTACTAAAATAATAATATTAATTGATATGTTGGGAAAAAAAATGTGCTGAAAACCCAAACTCGGCTTATACTCGAGTAAAAAAAAGCTTCCCCCGCTGCTAGCTATATACTGGGGCAGGAGGCTGCCTATATACTGGGGGATATGGGCTGGCTATATACTATGGGGCAGGGTCCGGCAGGCTATATAATGGGGGGGTCTGTGACCGATGCATTTCCCACCCTCGGCTTATACTCCAGTCAATAGGTTTTCCCAGGTTTTTGTGGTAAAATTAGGGGCCTCGGCTTATACTTGGGTCGGCTTATACTCGAGTATATACGGTAATCATATTCCCAAACATAAAATCTGGAATTTTTTAGAAAAGATTTTCTTTCCAAAATGTCCTAAAATTAGGTGGAAAACTTTGATTTCTTAGACAGGAGCAAAGAACCCGACATATGAAACCAGAGAACATCTGGTCCTGATAAATTATCGAAAATGGACTCACCCGATGCAGATGCAGCTCTGCCCCAGTAACTGGAACTTTGAGGAGATGGTCCCGGAGGGTGAACTGTAAAGGAACGGAATACGGTGAAGGTCGTGCTCAACGCTGGTGGAAGACAACACCCGCTAATCCCCCATGGTATGGAATCCCAAATATCTAGAAGAAGAAGACCACATTCTACAAGACAGTCCTTAGATTCAACATGAGCAATTTGTAAGAGGATGGACTTTACCTGAGTAATATGGAACCCAAAAAAGTTCTAAATGTGTCCACTCTCTGCAGCAGAAGATCCTCTGAAGTTTTTTAGGTCCTCTTTTCACTTGTGTACAAAGCCCAAGGTCAAACTCCCCGAAGAACAAGAGGAACACGTAGATGAATATTGAAAGAAATCTGATGGTGGGGAATAGAAAGCTCAATGCCAGGAAGCTGCTTCAAAAGCCGCTTTTAATATGCAACTAAGGAGAACCCAGGGACGACATTTATAGAAGAGACAGAGTGTGAGGCGACCTCAGAGGATGTGACTGCTCCGCACCACAACGAGGGCGCTCTCTCTGTGACTGCTCATTGTCATACCGAGGAAACATGAGGCTGGTTCTGGGAAATTCTCTTCTCATTTACTGTGCAACCACAGGAGACCCCTCTAATAACTACTGAGGGTCTACCAGAAGAGAGGATTCCAGACATCCTAGACCTTGACTTATATGCAGAAGGATGTCTATGGTGTATCTGGTGCACCCATGTAGTGTGTGTATATGGGGTGTATCTGGTGCACCCGTGTAGTGTGTGTATATGATGTATGTATATGGGGTGTATCTGGTACACCCGTGTAGTGTGTGTATATGGGGTGTATCTGGTGCACCCGTGTAGTGTGTGTGTATGATGTATGTATATGGGGTGTATCTGGTGCACCCGTGTAGTGTGTGTATATGATGTATGTATATGGGGTGTATCTGGTGCACCCGTGTAGTGTGTGTATATGGGGTGTATCTGGTGCACCCGTGTAGTGTGTGTATATGATGTATGTGTATGGGGAGTATCTGGTGCACCCATGTAGTGTGTGTGTATGATGTATGTATATGGGGTGTATCTGGTGCACCCGTGTAGTGTGTGTGTATGATGTATGTATATGGGGTGTATCTGGTGCATCCGTGTAGTATGTGTATATGATGTATGTATATGGGGTGTATCTGGTGCACCCATGTAGTGTGTGTATATGATGTATGTATATGGGGTGTATCTGGTGCACCCGTGTAGTGTGTGTATATGATGTATGTATATGGGGTGCATCTGGTGCACCCGTGTAGTGTGTGTATATGATGTATGTGTATGGGGTGTATCTGGTGCACCCGTGTAGTGTGTGTATATGATGTATGTATATGGGGTGTATCTGGTGCACCCGTGTAGTGTGTGTATATGATGTATATATATGGGGTGTATCTGGTGCACCCGTGTAGTGTGTGTATATGATGTATGTATATGGGGTGTATCTGGTGCACCCGTGTAGTGTGTGTATATGATGTATGTATATGGGGTGTATCTGGTGCACCCGTGTAGTGTGTGTATATGATGTATGTATATGGGGTGTATCTGGTGCACCCGTGTAGTGTGTGTATATGATGTATGTATATGGGGTGTATCTGGTGCACCCATGTAGTGTGTGTATATGATGTATGTATATGGGGTGTATCTGGTGCACCCGTGTAGTGTGTGTATATGATGTATGTATATGGGGTGTATCTGGTGCACCCATGTAGTGTGTGTATATGATGTATGTATATGGGGTGTATCTGGTGCACCCGTGTAGTGTGTGTATTTGATGTATGTATATGGGGTGTATCTGGTGCACCCATGTAGTGTGTGTATATGATGTATGTATATGGGGTGTATCTGGTGCACCCGTGTAGTGTGTGTATATGATGTATGTATATGGGGTGTATCTGGTGCACCCGTGTAGTGTGTGTATATGATGTATGTGTATGGGGTGTATCTGGTGCACCCGTGTAGTGTGTGTATATGATGTATGTATATGGGGTGTATCTGGTGCACCCGTGTAGTGTGTGTATATGATGTATGTATATGGGGTGTATCTGGTGCACCCGTGTAGTGTGTGTATATGATGTATGTATATATGGTGTATCTGGTGCACCCGTGTAGTGTGTGTATATGATGTATGTATATGGGGTGTATCTGGTGCACCCGTGTAGTGTGTGTATACGATGTATGCATATGGGGTGTATCTGGTGCACCCGTGTAGTGTGTGTATATAATGTATGTATATAGGGTGTATCTGGTGCACCAGTGTAGTGTGTGTATATGATGTATGTATATGGGGTGTATCTGGTGCACCCATGTAGTGTGTGTATATGATGTATGTATATGGCGTGTATCTGGTGCACCCGTGTAGTGTGTGTATATGATGTATGTATATGGGGTGTATCTGGTGCACCCGTGTAGTGTGTGTATATGATGTATGTATATGGGGTGTATCTGGTGCACCCATGTTAGTGTGTGTATATGATGTATGTATATGGGGTGTATCTGGTGCACCCGTGTAGTGTGTGTATATGATGTATGTATATGGGGTGTATCTGGTGCACCCGTGTAGTGTGTGTATATGATGTATGTATATGGGGTGTATCTGGTGCACCCATGTAGTGTGTGTATATGATGTATGTATATGGGGTATATCTGGCGCACCCGTGTAGTGTGTGTATATGATGTATGTATATGGGGTGTATCTGGCGCACCCCTGCAGTGTGTGTATATGATGTATGTATATGGGGTGTATCTGGTGCACCCATGTTAGTGTGTGTATATGATGTATGTATATGGGGTGTATCTGGTGCACCCATGTAGTGTGTGTATATGATGTATGTATATGGGGTGTATCTGGTGCACCCGTGTAGTGTGTGTATATGATGTATGTATATGGGGTGTATCTGGTGCACCCGTGTAGTGTGTGTATATGATGTATGTATATGGGGTGTATCTGGTGCACCCGTGTAGTGTGTGTATATGATGTATGTATATGGGGTGTATCTGGTGCACCCATGTTAGTGTGTGTATATGATGTATGTATATGGGGTGTATCTGGTGCACCCGTGTGGTGTGTGTATATGATGTATGTATATGGGGTGTATCTGGTGCACCCGTGTAGTGTGTGTATATGATGTATGTATATGGGGTGTATCTGGCGCACCCGTGTAGTGTGTGTATATGATGTATGTATATGGGGTGTATCTGGCGCACCCATGTTAGTGTGTGTATATGATGTATGTATATGGGGTGTATCTGGTGCACCCGTGTAGTGTGTGTATATGATGTATGTATATGGGGTGTATCTGGTGCACCCGTGTAGTGTGTGCATATGATGTATGTATATGGGGTGTATCTGGTGCACCAGTGTAGTGTGTGTATATGATGTATGTATATGGGGTGTATCTGGTGCACCCACGTAGTGTGTGTATATGATGTATGTATATGGGGTGTATCTGGTGCACCCGTGTAGTGTGTGTATATGATGTATGTATATGGGGTGTATCTGGCGCACCCGTGTAGTGTGTGTATATGTTGTATGTATATGGGGAGTATCTGGTGCACCCGTGTAGTGTGTGTATATGATGTATGTATATGGGGTGTATCTGGAGCACCCGTGTAGTGTGTGTATATGATGTATGTATATGGGGTGTATCTGGAGCACCCGTGTAGTGTGTGTATATGATGTATGTATATGGGGTGTATCTGGCGCACCCGTGTAGTGTGTGTATATGATGTATGTATATGGGGTGTATCTGGTGCACCCATGTTAGTGTGTGTATATGATGTATGTATATGGGGTGTATCTGGTGCACCCATGTAGTGTGTGTATATGATGTATGTATATGGGGTGTATCTGGTGCACCCATGTAGTGTGTGTATATGATGTATATATATGGGGTGTATCTGGTGCACCCGTGTAGTGTGTGTATATGATGTATGTATATGGGGTGTATCTGGCGCACCCGTGTAGTGTGTGTATATGATGTATGTATATGGGGTGTATCTGGTGCACCCGTGTAGTGTGTGTATATGATGTATGTATATGGGGTGTATCTGGCGCACCCGTGTAGTGTGTGTATATGATGTATGTATATGGGGAGTATCTGGTGCACCCGTGTAGTGTGTGTATATGATGTATGTATATGGGGTGTATCTGGCGCACCCGTGTAGTGTGTGTATATGATGTATGTATATGGGGTGTATCTGGCGCACCCCTGCAGTGTGTGTATGTGACGTATGTATATGGGGTGTATCTGGTGCACCCGTGTAGTGTGTGTATATGATGTATGTATATGGGGTGTATCTGGCGCACCCGTGTAGTGTGTGTATATGATGTATGTATATGGGGTGTATCTGGCGCACCCCTGCAGTGTGTGTATGTACACCATGTGTGTACAGTGTGCGGTATCTTGGTCTCTAAGAGGCTGTCACTCCAGATCTGTGCTGCAGATATGTCACCACTATGTAATGTATCCTATATATGGTATGATATACGGTAGGTATAGAGTGCTGGTGCCTGTGTGACGCTGGATGGAAAATCCACATATTATAAAGCTGAGATGTAATAAATTATAATAAGGACCTGAAAGTATTTACCTTGTGAAGACTCCTGACAGCGGCTCGGAGATGCTACACAGGATGTGGC
This sequence comes from Engystomops pustulosus, assembly GCF_040894005.1. Taxonomy (NCBI): domain Eukaryota; kingdom Metazoa; phylum Chordata; class Amphibia; order Anura; family Leptodactylidae; genus Engystomops; species Engystomops pustulosus. The sequence continues at coordinate 6,416,125 of NC_092418.1, forward strand.
CGGGAGCAGCTGTCATATATGTGCACCAGGAGGGAGGGGGCTGCTGTGTGATATATGTGCACCAGGAGGGAGGGGGCTGCTGTGTGATATATGTGCACGAGGAGGGAGGGGGCTGCTGTGTGATATATGTGCACCAGCAGGGAGGGGGCTGCTGTGTGATATATGTGCACCAGGAGGGAGGGGGCTGCCGTGTGATATATGTGCACTGGGGGGCTGCCGTGTGATATATGTGCACTGGGGGGCTGCCGTGTGATATATGTGCACAGGGGGGGGGCTGCTGTTTGATATATGTGCACAGGGGGGGGGCTGCCGTGTGATATATGTGCACAGGGAGGGGGCTGCTGTGTGATATATGTGCACAGGGGGGGGGCTGCCGTGTGATATATGTGCACAGGGAGGGGGCTGCTGTGTGATATATGTGCACTGGGGGGCTGCTGTCTGATATATGTGCACTGGGGGGCTGCTGTGTGATATATGTGCACTGGGGGGGGGCTGCTGTGTGATATATGTGCACTGGGGGGCTGCTGTCTGATATATGTGCACTGGGGGGCTGCTGTGTGATATATGTGCACTGGGGGGGGCTGCTGTGTGATATATGTGCACTGGGGGGCTGCTGTGTGATATATGTGCACTGGGGGGCTGCTGTGTGATATATGTGCACGGGGTGGGCTACTGTGTGATATATGTGCACGAGGAGGGAGGGGGCTGCTGTGTGATATATGTGCACCAGCAGGGAGGGGGCTGCTGTGTGATATATGTGCACTAGGAGGGAGGGGCTGCTGTGTGATATATGTGCACGGGGGGGGGGGGGGGGCTGCTGTGTGATATATGTGCACTGGGGGGCTGCTGTGTGATATATGTGCACGGGGTGGGCTGCTGTGTGATATATGTGCACCAGGAGGGAGGGGGCTGCTGTGTGATATATGTGCACCAGCAGGGAGGGGGCTGCTGTGTGATATATGTGCACTAGGAGGGAGGGGGCTGCTGTGTGATATATGTGCACGGGGGGGGGGGCTGCTGTGTGATATATAGCAAGCCCCAAAGCAAATAGCGAAGGGGCTGAGGACTGTAGGGGGTGGTTTCAAGCCTTCTGGTAGGCTGGTGGGGCTTGCCCCTTTACTCCTCCCGTGTGAGGTCACAGGAGGTGGTGTTTGGGGGCGGGTAAGGACCCGCCCGGTGGTTTTATAAAGTCCGAGAGCACGTGGGGGGGCCTCTTTCCTTCTGCCCCCTGGACCGAAGAGGCGAGAAGTCTCCCTCCCACCCTGCCCTCAGAATTATTTCTTTTCAGCTCTTCTTTCCTTGGTTCTGGCTGTTTCCTTCTGTTTTCCTACAGTTGTCACAGCGAAGGCGGAAGTTACACAGGCCCTAAGGCGCTGGAAGATGCCCACATGCCGGCTGCAGGGACGCAGCCGCCATTTCGGGCGAAGTTGGTTCTCAAGATTTTGAAGATGCCAAGCGGGCCGTGCAAGTTGGGAAATGTTTTAATTTATAACGTTATTTAATAATTTATCTTAGTTGTTAATAAACGCTGTGGCCTTCCCACATTACCCAAACATTTAGTTTCCCGGTCTGTTGATGGGTGGTTAGTCTAGGTACACGGTCAAGTACCAGACGGTTGGGTGGTTAGTCTAGGTACACGGTCAAGTACCAGACGGCTGGGTGGTTAGTCTAGGTACACGGTCAAGTACCAGACGGTTGGGTGGTTAGTCTAGGTACACGGTCAAGTACCAGACGGTTGGGTGGTTAGTCTAGGTACACGGTCAAGTACCAGACGGTTGGGTGGTTAGTCTAGGTACACGGTCAAGTACCAGACAGCTGGGTGGTTAGTCTAGGTACACGGTCAAGTACCAGACGGTTGGGTGGTTAGTCTAGGTACACGGTCAAGTACCAGACGGTTGGGTGGTTAGTCTAGGTACACGGTCAAGTACCAGACGGTTGGGTGGTTAGTCTAGGTACACGGTCAAGTACCAGACGGTTGGGTGGTTAGTCTAGGTACACGGTCAAGTACCAGACGGTTGGGTGGTTAGTCTAGGTACACGGTCAAGTACCAGACGGTTGGGTGGTTAGTCTAGGTACACGGTCAAGTACCAGACGGTTGGGTGGTTAGTCTAGGTACACGGTCAAGTACCAGACGGTTGGGTGGTTAGTCTAGGTACACGGTCAAGTACCAGACGGTTGGGTGGTTAGTCTAGGTACACGGTCAAGTACCAGACGGTTGGGTGGTTAGTCTAGGTACACGGTCAAGTACCAGACGGTTGGGTGGTTAGTCTAGGTACACGGTCAAGTACCAGACGGTTGGGTGGTTAGTCTAGGTACACGGTCAAGTACCAGACGGCTGGGTGGTTAGTCTAGGTACACGGTCAAGTACCAGACGGTTGGGTGGTTAGTCTAGGTACACGGTCAAGTACCAGACGGTTGGGTGGTTAGTCTAGGTACACGGTCAAGTACCAGACGGTTGGGTGGTTAGTCTAGGTACACGGTCAAGTACCAGACGGTTGGGTGGTTAGTCTAGGTACACGGTCAAGTACCAGACGGTTGGGTGGTTAGTCTAGGTACACGGTCAAGTACCAAACGGTTGGGTGGTTTATTAAGGTACAGGGGCAAGTACCAAATTTAAGGTTTGGGTTTGTTAATCCCTACAGTCTGTGCACTGGGGGGCTGCTGTGTGATATATGTGCACAGGGGGGGGGGCTGCTGTGTGATATATGTGCACAGGGGGGGGGGCTGTTGTGTGATATATGTGCACTAGGAGGGAGGGGGCTGCTGTGTGATATATGTGCACTGGGGGGCTGCTGTGTGATATATGTGCACTGGGGGGGGGGCTGCTGTGTGATATATGTGCACTGGGGGGGCTGCTGTGTGATATATGTGCACTGGGAGGGGCTGCTGTGTGATATATGTGCACTGGGGGGGCTGCTGTGTGATATATGTGCACTAGGAGGGAGGGGGCTGCTGTGTGATATATGTGCACTGGGGGGGCTGCTGTGTGATATATGTGCACTGGGGGGGTGGAGCTGTGTGATATATGTGCACTGGGGGGGTGGAGCTGTGTGATATATGTGCACTGGGGGGTGGAGCTGTGTGATATATGTGCACTAAGGGGGTGGAGCTGTGTGATATATGTGCACTGGGGGGTGGAGCTGTGTGATATATGTGCACTGGGGGGGCAGCTGTGTGATATATGTGCACTGGGGGGCTGCTGTGCGATATATGTGCACTGGGGGGGCTGCTGTGTGATATATGTGCACTAGGGGGGCTGCTGTGTGATATATGTGCACTAGGAGGGAGGGGGCTGCTGTGTGATATATGTGCACTGGGGGGCTGCTGTGTGATATATGTGCACTGGGGGGTGGAGCTGTGTGATATATGTGCACTGGGGGGTGGAGCTGTGTGATATATGTGCACTGGGGGGCTGCTGTGTGATATATGTGCACTGGGAGGGAGGGGGCTGCTGTGTGATATATGTGCACTGGGGGGTGGAGCTGTGTGATATATGTGCACTGGGGGGGTGGAGCTGTGTGATATATGTGCACTGGGAGGGGCTGCTGTGTGATATATGTGCACTGGGGGGGTGGAGCTGTGTGATATATGTGCACTGGGGGGGGTGGAGCTGTGTGATATATGTGCACTGGGAGGGGCTGCTGTGTGATATATGTGCACTGGGGGGGCTGCTGTGTGATATATGTGCACTGGGAGGGAGGGGGCTGCTGTGTGATATATGTGCACTGGGGGGTGGAGCTGTGTGATATATGTGCACTGGGGGGGTGGAGCTGTGTGATATATGTGCACTGGGGGGCTGCTGTGTGATATATGTGCACTAGGAGGGAGGGGGCTGCTGTGTGATATATGTGCACTGGAGGGGTGGAGCTGTGTGATATATGTGCACTGGGGGGTGGAGCTGTGTGATATATGTGCACTGGGGGGGGGGCTGTGTGATATATGTGCACTGGGGGGCTGCTGTGTGATATATGTGCACTGGGGGGGCTGCTGTATGATATATGTGCACTGGGGGGGTGGAGCTGTGTGATATATGTGCACTGGGGGGGTGGAGCTGTGTGATATATGTGCACTGGGGGGGTGGAGCTGTGTGATATATGTGCACTGGGGGGGTGGAGCTGTGTGATATATGTGCACTGGGGGGGCTGCTGTGTGATATATGTGCACTGGGGGGGCTGCTGTGTGATATATGTGCACTGGGGGGGTGGAGCTGTGTGATATATGTGCACTGGGGGGGCTGCTGTGTGATATATGTGCACTAGGAGGGGCTGCTGTGTGATATATGTGCACTGGGGGGGTGGAGCTGTGTGATATATATGCACTGGGGGGTGGAGCTGTGTGATATATGTGCACTGAGGGGGTGGAGCTGTATGAAATATGTGCACTGGGGGGGTGGAGCTGTGTGATACATGTGCACTGGGGGGGGGTGGAGCTGTGTGATATATGTGCACTGGTAGGGCTGCTGTGTGATATATGTGCACTGGGGGGCTGCTGTGTAATACATGTGCACTGGGGGGGCTGCTGTGTGATATATGTGCACTGGGGGTGTGGAGCTGTGTGATATATGTGCACTGGGGGGGGTGGAGCTGTGTGATATATGTGCACTGGGGGGGCTGCTGTGTGATATATGTGCACTAGGAGGGGCTGCTGTGTGATATATGTGCACTGGGGGGGTGGAGCTGTGTGATATATATGCACTGGGGGGTGGAGCTGTGTGATATATGTGCACTGAGGGGGTGGAGCTGTATGAAATATGTGCACTGGGGGGGTGGAGCTGTGTGATACATGTGCACTGGGGGGGGGTGGAGCTGTGTGATATATGTGCACTGGTAGGGCTGCTGTGTGATATATGTGCACTGGGGGGCTGCTGTGTAATACATGTGCACTGGGGGGGCTGCTGTGTGATATATGTGCACTGGGGGTGTGGAGCTGTGTGATATATGTGCACTGGGGGGGGTGGAGCTGTGTGATATATGTGCACTGGGGGGGCTGCTGTGTGATATATGTGCACTGGGGGGGCTGCTGTGTGATATATGTGCACTGGAGGGGTGGAGCTGTGTGATATATGTGCACTGGAGGGGTGGAGCTGTGTGATATATGTGCACTGGGGGGGTGGAGCTGTGTGATATATGTGCACTGGGGGGGTGGAGCTGTGTGATATATGTGCACTGGGGGGTGGAGCTGTGTGATATATGTGCACACGGGGGTGGAGCTGTGTGATATATGTGCACTGGGGGGCTGCTGTGTGATATATGTGCACTGGGGGGCTGCTGTGTGATATATGTGCAATGGGGGGGTGGAGCTGTGTGATATATGTGCACTGGGGGGGGGGGTGGAGCTGTGTGATATATGTGCACTGGGGGGGTGGAGCTGTGTGATATATGTGCACTGGGGGGGTGGAGCTGTGTGATATATGTGCACTGGGGGGGTGGAGCTGTGTGATATATGTGCACTGGGGGGGTGGAGCTGTGTGATATATGTGCACTGGGGGGGTGCTGTGTGATATATGTGCACTGGGGGGACTGCTGTGTCATATATGCATAGCTCCCAAACGTCCCGATTTTGACGGGACTTTCCCGTTTTTCGTACCTCTGCCCCGCGTCACGGGCAGCTATGATATTGTCACGGATTTTCCCCCCAGGTCCCGCTGTGTCCCGGCGCTGTGTCCGCAGAGTAAATACTTTGAAAGCTTGAACTCACAGTACGGAATCGGGAGGGAATCCATTTCAGAGAAGTGTCGGGCTTAGCGGAGAGAGCAGGGACCACGTCATCAGCTTCAGATCAGTATCTGTCCATATATGGTCACTGCATCTCCTAGGGTTCCCCAGAGCAGACATCGGGCAGGGAATCCTTTTCAGAGAAGTGTCGGCTTAGCGGAGAGCAGGGACCACGTCATCAGCTTCAGATCAGCATCTGTCCATATATGGTCACTGCATCTCCTAGGGTTCCCCAGAGCAGACATCGGGCAGGGAATCCTTTTCAGAGAAGTGTCGGCTTAGCGGAGAGCAGGGACCACGTCATCAGGCTCAGATCAGCATCTGTCCATATATGGTCACTGCATCTCCTAGGGTTCCCCAGAGCAGACATCAGGCAGGGAATCCTTTTCAGAGAAGTGTCGGCTTAGCGGAGAGCAGGGACCACGTCATCAGGCTCAGATCAGCATCTGTCCATATATGGTCACTGCATCTCCTAGGGTTCCCCAGAGCAGACATCAGGCAGGGAATCCTTTTCAGAGAAGTGTCGGCTTAGCGGAGAGCAGGGACCACGTCATCAGGTCAGATCAGCATCTGTCCATATATGGTCACTGCATCTCCTAGGGTTCCCCAGAGCAGACATCGGGAGGGAATCCTTTTCAGAGAAGTGTCAGGCTTAGCGGAGAGCAGGGACCACGTCATCAGGCTCAGATCAGCATCTGTCCATATATGGTCACTGCCTCTCCTAGGGTTCCCCAGAGCAGACATCGGGAGGGAATCCTTTTCAGAGAAGTGTCGGCTTAGCAGAGAGAGCAGGGACCACGTCATCAGGTCAGATCAGCATCTGTCCATATATGGTCACTGCATCTCCTAGGGTTCCCCAGAGCAGACATCGGGAGGGAATCCTTTTCAGAGAAGTGTCAGGCTTAGCGGAGAGCAGGGACCACGTCATCAGGTCAGATCAGCATCTGTCCATATATGGTCACTGCATCTCCTAGGGTTCCCCAGAGCAGACATCGGGAGGGAATCCTTTTCAGAGAAGTGTCAGGCTTAGCGGAGAGCAGGGACCACGTCATCAGGCTCAGATCAGCATCTGTCCATATATGGTCACTGCATCTCCTAGGGTTCCCCAGAGCAGACATCGGGAGGGAATCCTTTTCAGAGAAGTGTCAGGCTTAGCAGAGAGAGCAGGGACCACGTCATCAGGTCAGATCAGCATCTGTCCATATATGGTCACTGCATCTCCTAGGCTTCCCCAGAGCAGACATCGGGAGGGAATCCTTTTCAGAGAAGTGTCGGCTTAGCGGAGAGAGCAGGGACCACGTCATCAGGTCAGATCAGTATCTCTCCATATATGGTCACTGCATCTCCTAGGGTTCCCCAGAGCAGACATCGGGCAGGGAATCCTTTTCAGAGAAGTGTCGGCTTAGCAGAGAGAGCAGGGACCACGTCATCAGGTCAGATCAGCATCTGTCCATATATGGTCACTGCATCTCCTAGGCTTCCCCAGAGCAGACATCGGGAGGGAATCCTTTTCAGAGAAGTGTCGGGCTTAGCGGAGAGAGCAGGGACCACGTCATCAGGTCAGATCAGTATCTCTCCATATATGGTCACTGCATCTCCTAGGGTTCCCCAGAGCAGACATCGGGCAGGGAATCCTTTTCAGAGAAGTGTCGGCTTAGCAGAGAGAGCAGGGACCACGTCATCAGGTCAGATCAGCATCTGTCCATATATGGTCACTGCATCTCCTAGGGTTCCCCAGAGCAGACATCGGGAGGGAATCCTTTTCAGAGAAGTGTCGGCTTAGCGGAGAGAGCAGGGACCACGTCATCAGCTTCAGATCAGCATCTGTCCATATATGGTCACTGCATCTCCTAGGGTTCCCCAGAGCAGACATCGGGAGGGAATCCTTTTCAGAGAAGTGTCGGCTTAGCAGAGAGAGCAGGGACCACGTCATCAGGTCAGATCAGCATCTGTCCATATATGGTCACTGCATCTCCTAGGGTTCCCCAGAGCAGACATCGGCAGGGAATCCTTTTCAGAGAAGTGTCGGCTTAGCGGAGAGCAGGGACCACGTCATCAGGCTCAGATCAGCATCTGTCCATATATGGTCACTGCATCTCCTAGGGTTCCCCAGAGCAGACATCGGGAGGGAATCCTTTTCAGAGAAGTGTCGGCTTAGCGGAGAGAGCAGGGACCACGTCATCAGGTCAGATCACCATCTCTCCATATATGGTCACTGCATCTCCTAGGCTTCCCCAGAGCAGACATCGGGAGGGAATCCTTTTCAGAGAAGTGTCGGCTTAGCGGAGAGAGCAGGGACCACGTCATCAGGTCAGATCACCATCTCTCCATATATGGTCTCCAGGGCTTCCCCAGACACAAGCTCTTTATATAATTAAATTACATAAAGTTTTGGCCAGGCTGAGATTCGAACCTGGGACCCTGTGCACCATAGACAGAAGCTTAACTAACTGAGCTATAAGCCCAGTGATACAGAGCTGAGGATTTCTGGTAACTAAGACATGTTATCTGCCATTTACACTGTGACACAGACTAATGCACTGATATATAGAGAGGGATCTTCTCAGAGATTATTATTGTAATTATTGAGACTATTATTATTATTATTATTATTATAAATTTTTATTATTATGGAGATGATTATTAACCCTTTCACGACCCGTGACGTAATAGCACGTCACGGGTCGGCCGCGGGTGCATGGAGAGGGCTCACGCGCTGAGCCCTCTCCATAGCCGGTAAGTCTTTGCTGCATATTGCAGCAAAGGCTTACCGGTAACACCCGCGATCGGTGCTAGCACCGATCACGGGTGTTTTCACCTCGATCGCCGCCGGCAATGCTGCCGGCGGCTTCAAAAGCATGGCGGCGCCCACGCGCCGCCATCTTTTCGAGGATCGCCGCTCCCCGTGACGTCATCGGGGAGCGGCGATCCGTCGCCATGGTAACCTCGGGTCTCGCGAAGACCCGAGGCTACTTCTGGTTAACCCATGCATTACAATGTGCTATCAGCACATTGTAATGTATGAGGAGTAAAATCCCCATATACTGCCATACTGTAGTATGGCAGTATATGATAGGATCGTGCAGACCCCCTAGGGTTAAAGTACCCTAGGGAGTCTGAAAAGTACTAAAAATAAAAATAAAAAAAAGTTAAAAGAAAAAAAATTATAATAAAAAACCCTAAAAACTCAAATCACCCCCCTTTCCCTAGAACTGATATAAATATAAATAAACAGTAAAAATCATAAACACATTAGGTATCGCCGCGTCCGAAAATGCCCGATCTATCAAAATATGATAACGGTTTTTCACTGTGTTTAATCCGGTAACGGAAAATCGCGCCCAAATTCGAAAATGGCACTTTTTTTGTCATTTAAAAAAATTAAAAAATTCTATAAAAAGTGATCACAAGGTCGTACAGTCCTAAAATTGATAACATTGTAAACGTCATCAAAATCCGCAAAAAACGACACCACTCACAGCTCAGTACACCAAAGTATAAAAAAGTTATTAGCGCCAGAAGATGGCAAAATCCCAAAAAAAATTTTTGTACAGGAGGTTTTAATTTTTTTAAATGTATGAAAACATTATAAAACCTATACAAATTTGGTATCCCCGTAATCGTACCGACCCAAAGAATAAAGTAGACATGTCATTTGGGGCGCACAGTGAAATCCGTAACATCCAAGCCCACAAGAAGACGGCACAAATGCGTTTTTTTTACCAATTTCACAGCATTTGGAATTTTTTTCCCGCTTCCTAGTACACGGCATGGAATATTCAATACCATCTCTATGAAGTGCAATTTGTTACGCAGAAAATAAGCTGTCACACAGCTCTGTACATGGAAAAATAAAAAAGTTATGGATTTTTGATCATGGGGAGTAAAAAATGAAAATGAAAAAACAAAAAAGGGCCAGGTCCTGAAAGGGTTAATAATGGTAAAAATAATAATAATCATCTCAATAATAATAATAATCTCCATAATAATAATAATAATCTCCATAATAATAATAATAGTCTCAATAATTACAATAATCTGAGAAGATCCCTCCCTATATACCAGGGAAGTATATAGTCATAGTTCTTAGTTACCAAAATTCTCCACCCTGTTAATCACAGAGGTTATAGCTCAGTGGGTTGGGGCACTGTGTTATTATTGTACATGGACACTGCAGGTTCTGGGTTCAGATCCCAATGAGGATAATTTTTTTTTTTTTTTTATTGAGACGATTTTTATTATTATAATATGGCTAAGATTTGGGGCGTGGCCAGGGAGTGATTGGGGGTGTGGCTTAGGGGGATCGCCGCGGTACGCTACGCGTGCCGCCATTTTGTCCCTCTTTCCCTTTCACAAATGTTGGGAGGTACGTATATGTGCACTGGGGGGGCTGCTGTGTGATATATGTGCACTAGGAGGGAGGGGGCTGCTGTGTGATATATGTGCACTGGGGGGGCTGCTGTGTGATATATGTGCACTATGAGGGAGGGGGCTGCTGTGTTGCAAGCCCGGAGGCGTATAGCCGTTGGGCTAATGACTGCACAAAGGGTGTCTTAGGTAACGGCAGGGCAGCCATCAGGAAATTCGGGGCCCCATACAGCAAAAGTGTCTGGGCCCCAACACACCCCAAAACCGAACAAGCCTCCTGCCCCCCGCAGTGACCTTTCACAAACAGGGTTTGAGGCCTGTTGCTACGACAAGGCACACTCTTCTGGTAGATTGCCAATAGGAGTCATACTTTTGGTCAAGTATATTTATTATAGTGCAAATATGGCATCAAAAACTAAAGCATGGTGAACAGTAAACATATAAAAGTGTTTAACAGACAACATATAACAAATATAACATTATAAAGTGCAATTGCTAGGGCCGCCACTATCTTTTAATGTTTTAATAAAGAATTGTGTTAATTACCAGTGGGGGTGCTCCAGTGCACCTAAGGGCTCTTTACGTCACCCTGCCACCAGTCCTGAGGTAATCTGAAGTCCTGGTACCTGTGCCTGCTCAGCAACCTCTGTGAATCACTGCATAAGGGTCAGGACTTCATATTTCCTCAGAACCAAATGGAAGGAAAAGAAGGAGCGTTCATTGCATGCCCCAAGGAAACCTAAAGTCCCTGCACCTGCACACTGATTCACAGAGGCTGCTGAGCAGGCACAGGTATCGGGATTTCGGATCACCGCAGGACTGGCCGCTGGGTGACATAAGGAGCCCTTAGGTGCACTGGAGCACTCCCACTGCTCCTAAGCTGGTAATTAACATAATTCTTTATAAAAGCATTAAAGGATAACCATAGAGGCCATTTTGATGGAACTTACAGTGCTGAAGTCAGGGTCATCAGGTGCATAGCATGATACCTTCAGGTACTATGCTGTGCACCTGGTGCTTGATTCCCTTTAAACAAGGGATATATATAAAGACAAAATACTCATGTACCACACTATAAAAATAACTTTATTAGATGCATGCATCTATAAGTGTGTAGTCACAAGAATGCCATAGGTGTAAACAAAAAATTAAACCAACTCAAATCACTTTGAGCCTCTATTGCAACAAACAGTTGGTCCCAGCAGCTCCAAAAAAGTGTACAGTTGGTGCAACATGGTCCTTGTGCTGACTGCATCACAAGGACTGCACTTCTCACATCATAACCCATATATGATGCAGGGAGCTCTGAGCACTTGGAGCTGCAGTGAACTGTAATGACATCGTTTGTCTTTACAGTGCACTGCCACTCCAAGCACTGTGGAATTCCTTGCATTATAACTGGCTTAGGGTGCAGTCCTTGTGACGCGGTCAGCAAGGACCATGTTCTACAAACTATACTCTGGCCTGAAGCCACATCAGCTAGATCTTGGCAAAGTAACCGCAAATTCAGATTCACGGAGCAATCAGTCTTCTTACTTTCAGATTTGCAAAATCTTTTATCAAATCTTTATAACAGAGTTGTCTCGCAAGTTCATGTTCAATGGAGAGGATTGCTAGGCTGTTTAGACGTTGCTCACTCATTGTAGAACGCAGATAGTTCTTAATCAATGAAAGTTTGCTAAATGCCCTCTCTCCTTCTGCCACTGAAAGTGGGAGGGTAGTGAAAATCCGAAGAGCAATACACACCTCTCCAAATATTCCTTGAAGCTCTAGTTCGTAGATTGCGTTTAGCAAATCTAAGGGACCCATGTTTTCTGGAAATGTAGCTTCATACACTTTCTGAAGATGTTGTAGCTCACTGAGTAAAGATGATGTGAAATCATTAGGGTATGCTGAGATCAATTCTTCAGTCGATGCCACCAGATCTTCTTCGCTTATTGTTCTCACTTTCAAGATTGGAGAAAATAGTTTGCAGACTTCTTCCATAGATTTGAAGCGCTGATGAAGGTCAGAAATTATTGTGTCCATTGCCACAAGGAAGACATTAGCTTTAAAGTGCTCTTCAGGATCTTTTGCATCATGATGCTTTGATTTCCTTTGCCGCAGTTGTTGGTGGTTCAGTAGTTCCTTGGGAATCTCCATACAGTCTGCTACTGCACTAGCTTCAGAAAGTAAAACAGGCCACTTTTCTCTAAGCAGCTTCATTTCGTCAGAAAGAGCTTTAATGTTGGCAACTCCAATTTCCATTGAAATAGACCTTGATTGAAGAATTTTGTTTCTTTCCTCAAAGCTGGTAAGAACTTTTACCCAGAATGTTGCTAAAACCACTGCCCGAAAAGATGAAAAATAGTCATACAGACCTTGGGCATCTGAGTGTGCATCATTTGAAAGTTTTCTGGAAGCAAGAACTTTTTCCAGAGCCTTCAAAATACTTGGTAGGTTCTGTGCAATTGGCCGTACAGCTTCTATTCTTGAACTCCACCGAGTTTCACTTAAACCATGCAAAGACCTTCCGACTTCCTCAATCAGTGTGTTCCATCTTGCAGGGCTGCTGCTGAACAGTATATATAGCCTGTTTACACTACCAAAAAATGTCTTCATTTCAGGGCAGCTTGCGGCTGCATGTACTCCCACAAGGTTTAAAGAATGTGCAGCACAGGGACAAAACAACGCTGTTGGGCATGTCTCCTGGATTTTGGCTCTTACACCTTTAATTCTTCCAGACATGTTGGCTCCATTATCATATCCCTGCCCTCTGCAATCTTGGAGATCAATGGCATGTTCATTCAGTCTTGACATGATCATATCAGCGATTTCTTCACCTGTCTTCTGAAAAAAATCACAGAATTCAATAAATCTTTCTTCTATATTCCATTTTCCATTTTGGGGATCTCTGTAAACGTATCGCAAAACAATTACATTTTGCTCGGTGTGTGACACATCAGGGGTAGCATCACAAATTATTGCAAAATAAATTGCTGCTTTCCTTTCAGAAAGTATGGCATTTAGGACATGTTTTCCACAAATATTAATGAATTCGTTTTGTGTAGCCCAAGAAAGGTAATGAGCTGGAAGTCTCTTTCCCTTTTCTTGGCTAGCCTTGACTTTTTCTAAATGCTCTCTCAATACAACATCGTATCTTGCCAATATTTCCAAGGTTCCCAGAAAGTTGCCATTATGGATTTCTCCTATCCTTTGGGAGCTCCCCCTGAATGCCATATTCCGGGAAGCTAGATGCAATGTGACATCTAACAGTCTTTCTAAAAGTGCCACAAACTTATCAGCTTCCTTTGACAAATTTCTTTGAATCACAAAATCAACACCATGACCACCTATAGATTTCTGAAGTGTTCTCCAGCTCCAGTAGTGCTTTCTGTGTTGGGCAGATTGTTCATGCTCTGGCAACTTCATGTACAACCGATGCCACATGTACTTTGAAGGATCAAAACCATCCTTCCTACAGAGGATGCTTCCTTTTTTAGTGAATCGGTCATTAGAAAATGCCATACAAGTTGCACAATAGAGCACTTTTTTGCTTGGACTCCATCTCAGCCAGTCTCTTAAAATCTTCTCACGTCCATTTGATGACTTGGCATAAAGAAGGAAGTCACTGAAAGAATGGTCCTTAACATCTTTAGGTAGCGATTGTGCCATATTATTTAATTGTTCGGCATTGAAAAGTCCAGAGAGGACAATCTTCTCCCTTTCATTGTCCTTGAGGACATCTGGCCAAAGTGCTGGGTCTTTCCAGTCAATTTCTTCCTCACTTGACTGTTCTAAGGAAGTTAAGTTAAGGGCAACATCTCGAGTCTCAGGGTTAGAACGTACATCTGTGCTGGAAGGTGTTTCTTCTTCCATCTCTGTACAAGCACTGGAAGACATAACTGCGCATGAAGAAGAATCTTCTTCTATAGTGACTGGTCTTTTTGGGGACGTGGTGCAGGACTGTGTTTGTACACCTTCTTCTAATACTGCACAAGGTGGCACATTACATGTTTCATCCTCTTCTTCCATCACTGAAGAAATGCTTTCAGATGCAGCGTGACATGATGAAGCAGTCTGCACAATCATTTCCTCTGAAGTTTCTGTCCGTACTTCCTGAACTTCATCTCCCCTGTCACTTTCTGGCTTTTTAAAGTACTGCTCTATGACTTTTTTTTTCTTTAACTTTTCCTCTTCAGCTTTACGCTGTCTTTGCTCCTTCCGTTTTTGAGAGCCAGATTTGTGATGGTACATTGTTAGGGTTCTCAGAATTTACTAGCCAAGAGATAATAATGGACTTTTGCTAGTAATCAAGGTCTATGAAACACTGCTTGTTATGTATAAGGCTGTGTTCATGGGTGCTTTTACACGTAGCGTGTTTGCTGCGTGTTTCTCAGGACGGACCTGCCCAGAAAACCCACGGCGGGTATTTTCCTTGTTGACTATAATGGGATCGGAATAAATCCGCAGTAGTATTGGATTTGTGGATTGTCAATGGGGAAAATACCCGCAGCGGGTTTGCTGAGCTGGTCCCGAGAAACACGCAGCGGGAAACATGCAGCAAACATGCTACGTGTGAAAGCATGATTGCTGATTGCTGCCTCCATTGCAAGTGACAGACCATGGGATGCCTTACATTATTTATTTGGAAGATGGGAAAAGGGCTTTTTTGAAGTTTTATTATGAGGGGGATTTATTGTACAAAAACCTTTTATTTCATATATGTTTAGGTGCCCACAGTAGGGCTAGTACCATTTAAAAGAGCCCTTTCACCAAATCCTTAGGACTTGTTCACATTGTATGGTGTGAAACTACAGCTCCCAGTATGGCCTGAAGAAGTGTAAAGGGATACTGAGAGTTGTTGTTGCATAAAACAATGCTACCACCCATCATTAGCTGTACATCACCCAGGTGACTACAACACTCATCATACACAGTCAGTAGCAGAATAATCATTTCCATTTAGTTACTTACAGGTGACGTCTTCTCCTGAGTTCTGAAGCTTTATTCTTTCTTAGTTCTGTAGCTTTATTCTTTACCAACACATTGGCATCCTGCAGACTGACACAGACTCATCTCAGTGCCACATGCTGTGCCCTGAATAAAACAGCAGCATTAGTGCTACACACAGCAGGGCCCCCAATAGTAATGCTACATACTCCGAGCCCTATGTATATAGTGCCACATACACTGTGCCCTCTGTATATAGTGCCATATGCCCTCTGTGTATAGTGCCACATTTTAACAAGTCGCATCATTGTGTTTATTATCTCTGTACAGTGACATCGCTGTGTGTATTATTCCTGTACTGTGACATCGCTGTGTGTATTATTCCTGTACTGTGACATCACTGTGTTTGTTATCCCTGTACAGTGACATCACTGTGTTTATTATCCCTGTACAGTGACATCTCTGTGTGTATTATCCCACTGCAGGAAGAGTATATACCCCTCACACTACAACTGACCACACTGTGCCCTCACATATATCATATATACCCCTCACACCACAACTGATCACACTGTGCCCCCCACATATATCATATATACCCCTCACACCACAACTGACCACACTGTGCCCCCACATATATCATATATACACCTCACACCACAACTGACCACATTGTGCACCCACATATATCATATATACCCCTCACACCACAACTGACCACACTGTACCCCACATATATCATATATACCCCTCACACCACAACTGATCACACTGTACCCCACATATATCATATATACCCCTCACACTACAACTGACCACACTGTGCCACTCACACATATATCATATATACCCTTACACCATAACTGACCACACTGTGCCCCCCCACATATATCATATATACCCCTCACACCACAACTGACCACACTGTTCCCCCACATATATCATATATACCCCTCACACCACAACTGATCACACTGTGCCCCCCCACATATATCATATATACCCCTCACACCACAACTGACCACACTGTGCCCCCACATATATCATATATACCCCTCACACTACAACTGACCACACTGTGCCCCCACATATATCATATATACCCCTCACACCACAACTGATCACACTGTGCCCCCCCACATATATCATATATACCCCTCACACCACAACTGACCACACTGTGCCCCCACATATATCATATATACCCCTCACACACACTCCAAAATATCCAATGTAAGGTGAAACAAGTAGTCTTCTTTATTCCATGTTTAAGCAAGAGTACAATAAAGTAGAGCGATGTTTTGGCTCACAGGGAACCTTTATCAAGCTTGATAAATAAGAAAACGCTGAAAACCATAACAATAACTGATGACAATAACCCCACACCACAATGCTGGCTCACTATAGACACTAGGAATATAACAGGACATGTACAGTACAAGCTCAGAGATGTCTCACACTAGAAGGTTAGTCAGTTAATACATTACCGGTACTGCAGAAGTGGCGTCTAGTACCTCACAGGTGACTTCTACTTCTTCTACTTCAGGGCCAGAATCGACGTAACCTATGGCTAAAGAATCTTCCACCAGATGTCTTTTGCAGCGCATACCCCACACTGTTCACCTAAAAATACCACAGTTACTCACAGTATAATGTCACCTGATTAACAGAAATATGCCCCCCCAAATATACCCCACAATAAAACCTCTGTGTTCCCTGCATATATTACTATACTACAGACCCTGAGTAATACTGTACCCCTAATTATATGTCACCCCCCAATTACACAATATATGGTTCCCCCATGACTTCATTTATATATTGCCCCCTTTAATGAATTAATTTACCGACTTATGGCCCTTTCTGATATACTGGGGCGCCACATGAATTTTAGAGACTGGACCCTCTAATTTAATTATTTAATATACTGCCCCCTCACCCCACCCTGTGAACTATTTTACATACTGGGCCTCACCCCCAATAAATTTCATACACTGGCTTCCTCTAAACTATTTTATATTCTGCCCCCTCCATTAATTATGCAGTATACTGGACCCCCAAATGAATTTTGTACACTTTACTCTTTGGTTCAGTAAGATCACAGGGAAACTACATTTATACAGGTTTTATTGAATTTTAATACATCTTAAAAAATTAAAACCTCATCACGAGTATAAGCCAAGTTTTTCAGCACAAAAAATGTGCTAAAACCTCAAACTCAGCTTATACTCGAGTCAATAAAAAAAAAAGAAAGTCAAAACCCACCTTTCCTGTGGCAGGTGCGTTTTGACTTTCTTTTTTTGAGTGCTACAAGGGGCAGGAGCTGGCTATATTCGGGGGCAGGAGCTGGTTATATATACGGGGGCAGGAGCTGGCTATATTCGGGGGCAGGAGCTGGCTATATTCGGGGGCAGGAGCTGGCTATATACGGGGGCAGGAGCTGGCTATATACGGGGGCAGGAGGAAGGCTATATACAGGGGCAGGAGGAAGGCTATATACGGGGGCAGGAGGAAGGCTATATACGGGGGCAGGAGGAAGGCTATATACGGGGCAGGAGGAAGGCTATATACGGGGCAGGAGGAAGGATTTATAGGGGCAGGAGGAAGGCTTTATAGGGGCAGGAGGAAGGCTTTATAGGGGCAGGAGGAAGGCTAAACGGGGGAAGGATCTGGTTATATGTACGGGCAGGAGGAAGGCTATACAAGGGCAGGATCTGGTTATATATATACGGGGCAGGAGGAAGGCTATACAAGGGCAGGAGCTGGCTATATACGGAGGCAGAGGCAGGCTATATCGGGGGCAGGTGCTGGGTATATATGGGGGCTGGCTGGCTGTATACGGGGCAGGAGGAAGGCTATACAAGGGCAGGATCTGGTTATATATATACGGGGCAGGAGGAAGGCTATACAATGGCAGGAGCTGGCTATATACGGAGGCAGAGGCAGGCTATATCGGGGGCAGGTGCTGGGTATATATGGGGGCTGGCTGGCTGTATACGGGGCAGGAGGAAGGCTATATCAGGTTGGCTTATACTTGAGTGTATAAGGTACTGAGATGTGTGAGGAGTCATGAGCTGACGTTTTCATTGCTACCATTTTGAGGGCTGTGCGACATTTTGATCAGTTTTTATTACATTTTTTATGTTATGTAAAATTGTGTAAAAGTTGCGTTTCGGATATTTGGGCGCTATTTTCAGTAATGTGGTTCAACACCAGCAATAACCGTTTTTATATTTTGATAGATCAGATATTTTGAGATGCGGCGATACCTAATGTGTTTGTGATTTTTACTGTTTATTAAATTTAATATCAGTTCTAGGGAAGGGGGGGATTTATTTTTTATACTTTTTTTTTACTACTTTTTAGAGTACTTTAACCCTAGATGGTGTTATCATTCCTACCATATACTACAATACTACTGTATATGTATTGCAGTTTATGGCATTTTTATAAAGTATTCATTACAATGAGCCACTGGTACATTGTAACGAAACTGCAGATGCCATGCAGCCTTGGGTCTGATGAAGACCCAAGGCTATTATGGCAACCAATGATAGGAATAAAGATGGTGGCGCCGCACCTCTGTGCCATACATGTAAACCTCAGAGCGTGAGGGAATTAATATTCTACCCCCCCCACACACACACACAATTAACTATTTAATATGCTGCCCCCCCATAATAAACTATTTAATATGCTGCTGCCCCCCCCACACACAATTAACTATTTAATGTGCTGCCCACGACAAATTAATTAATTTAGATATTTATGCCCCCACCATCTTTTAATACTGTTTGATAAAAAAAAAACATTTTACTCACCTCAGGTCCCGTGTCTTGCTTCGTCTTGCCGCGTCCGGGAAGGAAGGGGTGCGCGGCCGCGTGGTGACGTCATCACGCGGCCGCGCATCCCAGTTCATGGAGCGATGTGCGCCGGGGTTGTCTTCCGGCCACATCGCTCCAGTAATAGTGCTCGAGCGGCCGGAAATGGCCGCATCGAGCACTATATAGTGACGGGCAGGAGCTTCCGGTCCGGACGGACGGAGGCCCCTGCCCGACTGCCGATGGTCGAGGCCTGCCGGGGGCCACAGCAGGAGCCGGATCATTGGAGTGCCAGCCCGGGGGCCCCCAATCAATAAATTTGCATCCGGGGGCCCGGCGCTGGCGCTCCAAGAGCGCCAATGATGATCCGGCTCTGTGTGCAGCACAGACCGCACAGTCTGCGGCCCACCGGCCGGGCCCCCGGGCCCCCCCCCCCTAGTGTCTTAGAGTCCGGGCCCCATAGGGCAGTACCAGTTGTACTGCCCTATCGGCGGCCCTGGGTAACGGGGTTATAAGTACAGGAATAGGCCCTCTTTGACGGAGATGGTTTTTTCTTTCCTTTCTGTCTCCCTGCGTATTCCAGGGAGGTGGGGGCTACGTGACTAGGGGCGGGGTTACGTGACTAGGGGCGGGCTTGTGTCGTGGGTGGTACAGGAAGTGAGCATAGCATAAATAGGGGCTGCATACGTCACTCACCCTCTTTCCGGATCGCGTTTCCCTCCTGCTCTCCCTTGTTTAAGGTATTTTCGGCGTTAATATTGTCACAGCTGACAGTTATTTGGGGTTATTTGGCCTACATGCCCATTGGCTGGCAGGCATACAGGTGGGAGGGGTTTTGTTGCACTTAGTTTGTTGTTATTTAAATTGATCTGTTAAATTATGGTTTAAATAATACAAATAAAATAATATAAAAAAATAAATGTTTATTACAATAATATATAAAGCTGTGGCCGGCCGGAAGCTCCCTGTGCGCACTTGTAATGAAACCGGCGCACAGAGAAGACCGGCCGTGGCGCGGGACATCGGCAGCACCGGAGGAGGTAAGTACATGTTTATTGTGTTTAAATAGCCCTCCCTAGCCCGGCCATAAAAAAAAATGTAAACCCGGATAACCCCTTTAATCCAAGTCTCTGTGTATTTTTTAACAGCGAATTTTGGTTTAGGGTTAAAGGGGCCTGAGCTCCCGGTGGTTCGTGGTTTAACTTTATTTGGGCAGTCTGATATATGTGCACTGGGAGGGGCTGCTGTGTGATATATGTGCACTGGGAGGGGCTGCTGTGTGATATATGTGCACTGGGGGGGGGGGGGCTGCTGTGTAATATATGTGCACTGGGAGGGGCTGCTGTGTGATATATGTGCACTGGGAGGGGCTGCTGTGTGATATATGTGCACTAGGAGGGAGGGGGCTGCTGTGTAATATATGTGCACTGGGAGGGGCTGCTGTGTGATATATGTGCACTGGGGGGTGGAGCTGTGTGATATATGTGCACTGGGGGGGTGGAGCTGTGTGATATATGTGCACTGGGGGGGTGGAGCTGTGTGATATATGTGCACTGGGGGGGTGGAGCTGTGTGATATATGTGCACTGGGGGGTGGAGCTGTGTGATATATGTGCACTGGGGGGTGGAGCTGTGTGATATATGTGCACTGGGGGGCTGCTGTGTGATATATGTGCAATGGGGGGGGTGGAGCTGTGTGATATATGTGCACTGGGGGGGGTGTGGAGCTGTGTGATATATGTGCACTGGGGGGGTGCTGTGTGATATATGTGCACTGGGGGGGCTGCTGTGTGATATATGTGCACTGGGGGGGGGGGCTGCTGTGTGATATATGTGCACTGGGGGGTGGAGCTGTGTGATATATGTGCACTGGGGGGGGTGGAGCTGTGTGATATATGTGCACTGGGGGGGGTGGAGCTGTGTGATATATGTGCACTGGGGGGGTGGAGCTGTGTGATATATGTGCACTGGGGGGGGTGGAGCTGTGTGATATATGTGCACTGGGGGGGGTGGAGCTGTGTGATATATGTGCACTGGGGGGGGGTGGAGCTGTGTGATATATGTGCACTGGGGGGGGGGGGGTGGAGCTGTGTGATATATGTGCACTGGGGGGGGGTGGAGCTGTGTGATATATGTGCACTGGGGGGGGTGGAGCTGTGTGATATATGTGCACTGGGGGGGTGGAGCTGTGTGATATATGTGCACGGGGGGGTGGAGCTGTGTGATATATGTGCACGGGGGGGGTGGAGCTGTGTGATATATGTGCACGGGGGGGGTGGAGCTGTGTGATATATGTGCACGGGGGGGGTGGAGCTGTGTGATATATGTGCACGGGGGGGGTGGAGCTGTGTGATATATGTGCACTGGGGGGATGCTGTGTGATATATGTGCACTGGGGGGGCTGCTGTATGATATATGTGCACTGGGGGGGTGGAGCTGTGTGATATATGTGCACTGGGGGGGGTTGAGCTGTGTGATATATGTGCACTGGGGGTGGAGCTGTGTGATATATGTGCACGGGGGGGGTGGAGCTGTGTGATATATGTGCACTAGGAGGGGCTGCTGTGTGATATATGTGCACTAGGAGGGGCTGCTGTGTGATATATGTGCACTAGGAGGGGCTGCTGTGTGATATATGTGCACTGGGGGGGGCTGCTGTATGATATATGTGCACTGGGGGGGTGGAGCTGTGTGATATATGTGCACTGGGGGGGGGGGTGGAGCTGTGTGATATATGTGCACTGGGGGGTGGAGCTGTGTGATATATGTGCACTGGGGGGGGGGGTGGAGCTGTGTGATATATGTGCACGGGGGGGGGGGGTGGAGCTGTGTGATATATGTGCACGGGGGGGGGGGGTGGAGCTGTGTGATATATGTGCACTAGGAGGGGCTGCTGTGTGATATATGTGCACTGGGGGGGTGGAGCTGTGTGATATATGTGCACTGGGGGGCTGCTGTGTGATATATCACACAGCTCCACCCCCCCAGTGCACATATATCACACAGCAGCCCCCCAGTGCACATATATCACACAGCTCCACCCCCTCAGTGCACATATATCACACAGCTCCACCCCCCCAGTGCACATATATGTGCACTGGGGGGGGTGGAGCTGTGTGATATATGTGCACTGGGGGGGTGGAGCTGTGTGATATATGTGCACTGGGGGGGGTGGAGCTGTGTGATGTTTGTGTATCAGTATTCTTTTACTATTTTAGGATGTGAAAATGCTTAATATTATGACAGCAATTTTCTAAAAAAAGGACATTTCCAAAATCTCTTTTTTTTGGGACCAATACATTTCTAAAGTGTTTTTTGGTATATGCATTTGAAACCCCCAAAATTCACCCCATTTTTTAAACTGAACCCCTCCTACCACTAAAAAATCTCCAAAAAAATTGACATTTCCAAGAGTAAAAAAGCGACTGCAGCCGAAACACTGCCAAACGATGTCTCCTGAGTAAGAAAATATCCTACTTGTAGAGGTAAACTGCTTTATGGGCACCTGGGGGGCACAAAACAGAAGCAGGGACCATGCCGCCCCCCCCTGTGCTGTTCTCCAGTTATAAATAATTGTTATGCAGCTGTTCCAAGTGGGGCAGATTTACTTACCCGGTACATTCGCGATCGAGCGACGCATTATCTGCGCTGGATTCGGGTCCGGCCGGGATTCACTAAGGCAGTTCCTCTGCCGTCCACCAGGTGGCGCTGCTGCGCTGAAGTCCCTCAGGGTCCGCCGGAGTTCACGATCCCTTGCTGGGTGCAGGTAAGCGTGTGTCCAGCGACACTTTTTTTTTTTTTTTTTGGCGTGCGCCAAAATCCCGGGGCAATACAGGGAAAATCGATGCAAATCGGAAATATTTGGGTAACACGTCGGGAAAACGCGAATCGGGCCCTTAGTAAATGACCCCCATTGTGTTCTGCCTCCATTCTTCTCATATGTGACCTATATTGGTGCTATGCTGCCATCTGCTGGTGAGGATGTACATGCGCTCCCTCTGCTTGTGTTTATAAAGTTTTTTCCTGAGTGGGTGTGTTTTTGAAGCCCTGTTCCCTATTACTTCCTGTAGCAGCCATTTTAGGCTATCTGTTACTGGAAACACTGCTGTGGAAGCATCAATTTCTGACCGGCAGCAACGGGTATCAGCAACGACAGCAACAGCAGAAACTACAGCAACAGCAGCATCAACTGTCAGCAACAGGTATCAGAAACTACAGCAACAGCAACAACAAGTGTCGGCAAGTACAGCAACAGCAGCAACAACAAGTGTCGGCAAGTACAGCAACAGCAGCAACAACAAGTGTCGGCAAGTACTACAGCAACAGCAGCAAAAACAAGTGTCGGCAAGTACTACAGCAACAGCAGCAACAACAAGTGTCGGCAAGTACTACAGCAACAGCAGCAACAACAAGTGTCGGCAAGTACTACAGCAACAGCAGCAACAACAAGTGTCGGCAAGTACTACAGCAACAGCAGCAACTGCAACAAGTGTCGGCAAGTACTACAGCAACAGCAGCAACTGCAACAACAAGTGTCGGCAAGTACTACAGCAACAGCAGCAACTGCATCAACAAGTGTCGGCAACTACAGCAACAGCAGCAACTACAGCAACAAGTGTCGGCAACTACAGCAACAGCAGCAACCAGTGTCAGCAACAGCAGCAACCAGTGTCAGCAACAGCAGCAGCCAGTGTCAGCAACTACAGCAACAGCAGCAGCCAGTGTCAGCAACTACAGCAACAGCAGCAGCCAGTGTCAGCAACTACAGCAACAGCAGCAGCCAGTGTCAGCAACTACAGCAACAGCAGCAGCCAGTGTCAGCAACTACAGCAACAGCAGCAGCCAGTGTCAGCAACTACAGCAACAGCCAGTATCAGCAACTACAGCAACAGCAGCAGCCAGTGTCAGCAACTACAGCAACAGCAGCAGCCAGTGTCAGCAACTACAGCAACAGCAGCAGCCAGTGTCAGCAACTACAGCAACAGCAGCAGCCAGTGTCAGCAACTACAGCAACAGCAGCAGCCAGTGTCAGCAACTACAGCAACAGCAGCAGCCAGTGTCAGCAACTACAGCAACAGCAGCAGCCAGTGTCAGCAACTACAGCAACAGCAGCAACAGCAGCAACAGCAGCAGCCAGTGTCGTCGGCAACTACAGCAGCAGCCAGTGTCGTCGGCAACTACAGCAGCAGCCAGTGTCGTCGGCAACTACAGCAGCAGCCAGTGTCGTCGGCAACTACAGCAGCAGCCAGTGTCGTCGGCAACTACAGCAGCAGCCAGTGTCGTCGGCAACTACAGCAGCAGCCAGTGTCGTCGGCAACTACAGCAGCAGCCAGTGTCGCCGGCAACTACAGCAGCAGCCAGTGTCGCCGGCAACTACAGCAGCAGCCAGTGTCGCCGGCAACTACAGCAGCAGCCAGTGTCGCCGGCAACTACAGCAGCAGCCAGTGTCGCCGGCAACTACAGCAGCAGCCAGTGTCGCCGGCAACTACAGCAGCAGCCAGTGTCGCCGGCAACTACAGCAGCAGCCAGTGTCGCCGGCAACTACAGCAGCAGCCAGTGTCGCCGGCAACTACAGCAGCAGCCAGTGTCGCCGGCAACTACAGCAGCAGCCAGTGTCGCCGGCAACTACAGCAGCAGCCAGTGTCGCCGGCAACTACAGCAGCAGCCAGTGTCGCCGGCAACTACAGCAGCAGCCAGTGTCGTCGGCAACTACAGCAGCAGCCAGTGTCGTCGGCAACTACAGCAGCAGCCAGTGTCGTCGGCAACTACAGCAGCAGCCAGTGTCGTCGGCAACTACAGCAGCAGCCAGTGTCGTCGGCAACTACAGCAGCAGCCAGTGTCGTCGGCAACTACAGCAGCAGCCAGTGTCGTCGGCAACTACAGCAGCAGCCAGTGTCGTCGGCAACTACAGCAGCAGCCAGTGTCGTCGGCAACTACAGCAGCAGCCAGTGTCGTCGGCAACTACAGCAGCAGCCAGTGTCGTCGGCAACTACAGCAGCAGCCAGTGTCGTCGGCAACTACAGCAGCAGCCAGTGTCGTCGGCAACTACAGCAGCAGCCAGTGTCGTCGGCAACTACAGCAGCAGCCAGTGTCGTCGGCAACTACAGCAGCAGCCAGTGTCGTCGGCAACTACAGCAGCAGCCAGTGTCGTCGGCAACTACAGCAGCAGCCAGTGTCGTCGGCAACTACAGCAGCAGCCAGTGTCGTCGGCAACTACAGCAGCAGCCAGTGTCGTCGGCAACTACAGCAGCAGCCAGTGTCGTCGGCAACTACAGCAGCAGCCAGTGTCGTCGGCAACTACAGCAGCAGCCAGTGTCGTCGGCAACTACAGCAGCAGCCAGTGTCGTCGGCAACTACAGCAGCAGCCAGTGTCGTCGGCAACTACAGCAGCAGCCAGTGTCGTCGGCAACTACAGCAGCAGCCAGTGTCGTCGGCAACTACAGCAGCAGCCAGTGTCGTCGGCAACTACAGCAGCAGCCAGTGTCGTCGGCAACTACAGCAGCAGCCAGTGTCGTCGGCAACTACAGCAGCAGCCAGTGTCGTCGGCAACTACAGCAGCAGCCAGTGTCGTCGGCAACTACAGCAGCAGCCAGTGTCGTCGGCAACTACAGCAGCAGCCAGTGTCGTCGGCAACTACAGCGGCAGCCAGTGTCGTCGGCAACTACAGCGGCAGCCAGTGTCGTCGGCAACTACAGCGGCAGCCAGTGTCGTCGGCAACTACAGCGGCAGCCAGTGTCGTCGGCAACTACAGCGGCAGCCAGTGTCGTCGGCAACTACAGCGGCAGCCAGTGTCGTCGGCAACTACAGCGGCAGCCAGTGTCGTCGGCAACTACAGCGGCAGCCAGTGTCGTCGGCAACTACAGCGGCAGCCAGTGTCGTCGGCAACTACAGCGGCAGCCAGTGTCGTCGGCAACTACAGCGGCAGCCAGTGTCGTCGGCAACTACAGCGGCAGCCAGTGTCGTCGGCAACTACAGCGGCAGCCAGTGTCGTCGGCAACTACAGCGGCAGCCAGTGTCGTCGGCAACTACAGCGGCAGCCAGTGTCGTCGGCAACTACAGCGGCAGCCAGTGTCGTCGGCAACTACAGCGGCAGCCAGTGTCGTCGGCAACTACAGCGGCAGCCAGTGTCGTCGGCAACTACAGCGGCAGCCAGTGTCGTCGGCAACTACAGCGGCAGCCAGTGTCGTCGGCAACTACAGCGGCAGCCAGTGTCGTCGGCAACTACAGCGGCAGCCAGTGTCGTCGGCAACTACAGCGGCAGCCAGTGTCGTCGGCAACTACAGCGGCAGCCAGTGTCGTCGGCAACTACAGCGGCAGCCAGTGTCGTCGGCAACTACAGCGGCAGCCAGTGTCGTCGGCAACTACAGCGGCAGCCAGTGTCGTCGGCAACTACAGCGGCAGCCAGTGTCGTCGGCAACTACAGCGGCAGCCAGTGTCGTCGGCAACTACAGCGGCAGCCAGTGTCGTCGGCAACTACAGCGGCAGCCAGTGTCGTCGGCAACTACAGCGGCAGCCAGTGTCGTCGGCAACTACAGCGGCAGCCAGTGTCGTCGGCAACTACAGCGGCAGCCAGTGTCGTCGGCAACTACAGCGGCAGCCAGTGTCGTCGGCAACTACAGCGGCAGCCAGTGTCGTCGGCAACTACAGCGGCAGCCAGTGTCGTCGGCAACTACAGCGGCAGCCAGTGTCGTCGGCAACTACAGCGGCAGCCAGTGTCGTCGGCAACTACAGCGGCAGCCAGTGTCGTCGGCAACTACAGCGGCAGCCAGTGTCGTCGGCAACTACAGCGGCAGCCAGTGTCGTCGGCAACTACAGCGGCAGCCAGTGTCGTCGGCAACTACAGCGGCAGCCAGTGTCGTCGGCAACTACAGCGGCAGCCAGTGTCGTCGGCAACTACAGCGGCAGCCAGTGTCGGCGGCAACTACAGCGGCAGCCAGTGTCGGCGGCAACTACAGCGGCAGCCAGTGTCGGCGGCAACTACAGCGGCAGCCAGTGTCGGCGGCAACTACAGCGGCAGCCAGTGTCGGCGGCAACTACAGCGGCAGCCAGTGTCGGCGGCAACTACAGCGGCAGCCAGTGTCGGCGGCAACTACAGCGGCAGCCAGTGTCGGCGGCAACTACAGCGGCAGCCAGTGTCGGCGGCAACTACAGCGGCAGCCAGTGTCGGCGGCAACTACAGCGGCAGCCAGTGTCGGCGGCAACTACAGCGGCAGCCAGTGTCGGCGGCAACTACAGCGGCAGCCAGTGTCGGCGGCAACTACAGCGGCAGCCAGTGTCGGCGGCAACTACAGCGGCAGCCAGTGTCGGCGGCAACTACAGCGGCAGCCAGTGTCGGCGGCAACTACAGCGGCAGCCAGTGTCGGCGGCAACTACAGCGGCAGCCAGTGTCGGCGGCAACTACAGCGGCAGCCAGTGTCGGCGGCAACTACAGCGGCAGCCAGTGTCGGCGGCAACTACAGCGGCAGCCAGTGTCGGCGGCAACTACAGCGGCAGCCAGTGTCGGCGGCAACTACAGCGGCAGCCAGTGTCGGCGGCAACTACAGCGGCAGCCAGTGTCGGCGGCAACTACAGCGGCAGCCAGTGTCGGCGGCAACTACAGCGGCAGCCAGTGTCGGCGGCAACTACAGCGGCAGCCAGTGTCGGCGGCAACTACAGCGGCAGCCAGTGTCGGCGGCAACTACAGCGGCAGCCAGTGTCGGCGGCAACTACAGCGGCAGCCAGTGTCGGCGGCAACTACAGCGGCAGCCAGTGTCGGCGGCAACTACAGCGGCAGCCAGTGTCGGCGGCAACTACAGCGGCAGCCAGTGTCGGCGGCAACTACAGCGGCAGCCAGTGTCGGCGGCAACTACAGCGGCAGCCAGTGTCGGCGGCAACTACAGCGGCAGCCAGTGTCGGCGGCAACTACAGCGGCAGCCAGTGTCGGCGGCAACTACAGCGGCAGCCAGTGTCGGCGGCAACTACAGCGGCAGCCAGTGTCGGCGGCAACTACAGCGGCAGCCAGTGTCGGCGGCAACTACAGCGGCAGCCAGTGTCGGCGGCAACTACAGCGGCAGCCAGTGTCGGCGGCAACTACAGCGGCAGCCAGTGTCGGCGGCAACTACAGCGGCAGCCAGTGTCGGCGGCAACTACAGCGGCAGCCAGTGTCGGCGGCAACTACAGCGGCAGCCAGTGTCGGCGGCAACTACAGCGGCAGCCAGTGTCGGCGGCAACTACAGCGGCAGCCAGTGTCGGCGGCAACTACAGCGGCAGCCAGTGTCGGCGGCAACTACAGCGGCAGCCAGTGTCGGCGGCAACTACAGCGGCAGCCAGTGTCGGCGGCAACTACAGCGGCAGCCAGTGTCGGCGGCAACTACAGCGGCAGCCAGTGTCGGCGGCAACTACAGCGGCAGCCAGTGTCGGCGGCAACTACAGCGGCAGCCAGTGTCGGCGGCAACTACAGCGGCAGCCAGTGTCGGCGGCAACTACAGCGGCAGCCAGTGTCGGCGGCAACTACAGCGGCAGCCAGTGTCGGCGGCAACTACAGCGGCAGCCAGTGTCGGCGGCAACTACAGCGGCAGCCAGTGTCGGCGGCAACTACAGCGGCAGCCAGTGTCGGCGGCAACTACAGCGGCAGCCAGTGTCGGCGGCAACTGCAGCGGCAGCCAGTGTCGGCGGCAACTGCAGCGGCAGCCAGTGTCGGCGGCAACTGCAGCGGCAGCCAGTGTCGGCGGCAACTGCAGCGGCAGCCAGTGTCGGCGGCAACTGCAGCGGCAGCCAGTGTCGGCGGCAACTGCAGCGGCAGCCAGTGTCGGCGGCAACTGCAGCGGCAGCCAGTGTCGGCGGCAACTGCAGCGGCAGCCAGTGTCGGCGGCAACTGCAGCGGCAGCCAGTGTCGGCGGCAACTGCAGCGGCAGCCAGTGTCGGCGGCAACTGCAGCGGCAGCCAGTGTCGGCGGCAACTGCAGCGGCAGCCAGTGTCGGCGGCAACTGCAGCGGCAGCCAGTGTCGGCGGCAACTGCAGCGGCAGCCAGTGTCGGCGGCAACTGCAGCGGCAGCCAGTGTCGGCGGCAACTGCAGCGGCAGCCAGTGTCGGCGGCAACTGCAGCGGCAGCCAGTGTCGGCGGCAACTGCAGCGGCAGCCAGTGTCGGCGGCAACTGCAGCGGCAGCCAGTGTCGGCGGCAACTGCAGCGGCAGCCAGTGTCGGCGGCAACTGCAGCGGCAGCCAGTGTCGGCGGCAACTGCAGCGGCAGCCAGTGTCGGCGGCAACTGCAGCGGCAGCCAGTGTCGGCGGCAACTGCAGCGGCAGCCAGTGTCGGCGGCAACTGCAGCGGCAGCCAGTGTCGGCGGCAACTGCAGCGGCAGCCAGTGTCGGCGGCAACTGCAGCGGCAGCCAGTGTCGGCGGCAACTGCAGCGGCAGCCAGTGTCGGCGGCAACTGCAGCGGCAGCCAGTGTCGCCGGCAACTACAGCGGCAGCCAGGAAACCACACCCCTCAAGGAATATATCTTGGGGTATAGATGAAGGTTTGACCCTATGGGCGTTTCGCAGTGTTTATTAACATAGGACTTTGGAAATGAAAAATTATGATTTTTTCAAAATGTAATTTTAAAAGGGGTTAAAGGAAGAAAAGCACCCACATTCTGTTACATAAATTCTTCTGAATATGGCAATTCCCCTTCTGTGGGGGCAAATAGCTGTAGGGAGGACAACGTTCTGGGGCTTTTGAAGAGAAGATTTTGCTGAAATCCTTCCCATGCCCCTTGTCCTATGTGAGTAGCTCGGACAACGTTCTGGGGCTTTTGAAGAGAAGATTTTGCTGAAATCCTTCCCATGCCCCTTGTCCTATGTGAGTAGCTCCTGGAGTCCTGTAACGGTGTTAAACCCCCAAAAGTGACTCCATTTTGGAAACTACACCCCTCAAGGAATATATCAAAAGCTAAATGCCACCTTAGCTCCTGAAATTCCATTTTTACAAAGGGTTAAAGATAGAAAAGTGCCCCAAATGCTGTCACACAGTTTCTCCTGAGATCCTCCACATGAGGTTGTGAACTGCGCGGCTCCGCACGGAGGGGGGGGGGGGGGGGGAGAGGCTGTTTTTGAAGTTTAGGACTGGATGGCATGATATTGCCATAAAACATATATATCAAACATGGGCCCTTTAACGCTAACCGAACCCTTTATATACACCGTAACCCCAAATAACGCAGACCGCGTCACAGCTTTATTTATCCATTTAGCAATTCAAACCACTTAAGGCACTTGATTGAACCTTCTTGCTCGGCTGCTGTATGGCAGCTGGAATCCCATCTGGCAAGTCGGCCAGCCGAGCATTCTCTTTCCCATCTCTACTTTCCGCCAGCTATGACTGAGTGCATGTAAGAAACTAAAAGAAACAGAAATTAACAATTGAACAAAACATATCAAAACAGGGATGGAGGATGGGAGGGCCGCTCAGGTGCCGCTTACAGCAAGAGGCCGAAAATGGAAAGGAACAGCCTTATAAAGGCCTACACCTAAGGAGGAGGGGGAAACATCATGAGGTAGACAAGGAGGAGGGGTAAGTAGTCCAGAACCCCCCCCCCCACACACACCTTTTATTAAAGTGCCAGTAGCCCAGAAACATTTAATATGGACCCTAAAACCGCAGCCTCCAGTCCCGGGGCACCTTCCCTAAATGGTCAGGGGTATGCAGACACAGATGGCATATGTGTCAGGGGTGTGCAGGGGTATACAGGGGTGTGCAGGGGTATACAGGGGTGTGCAGGGGTATACAGGGGTGTGCAGGGTATACAGGGGTGTGCAGGGGTATACAGGGGTATGTAGTGATGTGCAGTGTGAGTGAAAAATGCTCACACGCCACCTTGATGTTTTTAAGATTACTTCCCCGACATTAGCTGATTCCCTCTCAGCGTTAAAATGTCTGTTCCATGTATTTTATCCTCATTGTACGATTTTATTGAAAATATTTAAAAATTTTTGTCATATGCTTTATAGCAAATTTTTCTGTGCAAATCTGCTTTTTTTTCTTCAGTAGGTTTTGTATATCTATTGCCAGTTACAGATACTACTAATTTTATATAGAGGACTACGGAGTATTATTTCACCACTACCTCAAATGTTTTCTGAGATTGTCATTATAGTACACAGGACCCCTGCACATAGTACACAGGACCCCTGCACATAGTACACAGGACCCCTGCACATAGTACACAGGACCCCTGCACATAGTACACAGGACCCCTGCACATAGTACACAGGACCCCTGCACATAGTACACAGGACCCCTGCACATAGTACACAGGACCCCTGCACATAGTACACAGGACCCCTGCACATAGTACACAGGACCCCTGCACATAGTACACAGGACCCCTGCACATAGTACACAGGACCCCTGCACATAGTACACACTGCCCTGCACAATCACGCCTTTGCGAGTCCTTGTGTGAGCAATGTCCCGGCCGCGCTCCCGATAGATTGTCGCACTTCTCATGTGTAAATCACTGCTGTCAGGACATAAGAGTTCTCCTTACAGAGACTTTTCCAATTACTGTCGCCTCATAGGCACGTACAAGGCCTCTTTCTGCTTCCTTGAGGGCCCATTCACACGATGCGTTGACATCCTCTTCCAGGGTACATCCTCTTCCAGGGCACAGCCTCTTCCAGGATACAGCCTCTTCCAGGATACAGCCTCTTCCAGGATACAACCTCTTCCAGGGTACAACCTCTTCCAGGAGATTCATCTAATGGGAATGACCAAACAGTAATCTGTTCACCTTCACCAGATGTGTGAACCTCACAGATGGACAATAGACATAAACCATGGCGAAGGCAGCAGAGGACACTGAATGATTGGAATATATGTTTTATTAATAT
This sequence comes from Engystomops pustulosus, assembly GCF_040894005.1. NCBI lineage: Eukaryota > Metazoa > Chordata > Amphibia > Anura > Leptodactylidae > Engystomops > Engystomops pustulosus. Next base: position 6,447,813 of record NC_092418.1, read on the forward strand.
TGTAGATACAATCCAATGGATACAATAGTAGAAGATTAACAATACTGCTATAACATTAGTCTATAGAAGAGGATATGTTGGCTACACAAACACAGCAACGCTTAAAGGGGTATTCCAGGCCATACACTGCCCCGGCTCCCAGTTCCTGGATCTCTCCAGTACTTACAGTTATCGGCTGTGGTGAATTTCCAAAGGTCACAGGACCTGCTACAGCCAATGAATGTCCTCCGTGAACCTTGGGACAAAAAAGAAAAGGACGTCATATGGTTAACAGAAGTGACATCCTGTGGTCTGAAGAGGCCACTCATTGGCTGAAGTGGGTCCGGTCAACTCTCCAAAACGGAAGTACTAGAGCGGGAACTAGGAGGTAAGAATGGTTTCATTGTTCCCCACCCCTGCCCCGCTCCCCCAGGAATCTGGAAAACGCCTTTTGGTTCCTCTGCCTTTCCGTTGCTGCGTCTTTGACCGTCCCAGTAGCTTAAAGGTCTGCACAACTAAATACATGATCACATCACCATATGAGTAGTGAGGGGCAGGGAAGGCAACCCTGGAGGGGAGGGTTAAAAGGAAAGTACAACCCCGGGCAACAAAAATAATCTGAATGATTGTAATATGATATTAGGAATAATAAAACTCAAGGAAGAAACACGTTGAAAGAGCATTGTCTCTCTATAATTATATGAATGGTGTCACTATGATCAGTCTCAGCTCAGGACACATTGAATATTTTCTTTAAGCTGAGCAGAGCCTGGTCTTTGGAGATGTTCCTCCAGCTGGACGGTAGATCTGCCGAGATTGCATCATATTCCTTAGCAAACTCTTTATTGAACTGTGCAAAAATGTATTTCCAGTAATCGGAGGACTCGATGCTGGGGTCCGGCTGGATGGACCAGTCTGGATAGTAAGTGCGATATTCTTTGAATGGGTGATATTTATAATCTGTGTCCAGGTTACAAAATTTAGTTTCAGATACAACAGCCGTAGTACATATGTCCGGGACCAGCTTTTTATTTGTGTTCCATCTATATTTACCAAGCCCTTTGGGTCTATGGACAGACGCAAAGTGCTGCTTGTGGTTACCACCTCCGGCCTCACAGGGGACCTTACAGAATGGACACTGATGTCCACATCCAATCACCTTCCTGATCAACTCATCCCGAGGACTCACTGTGACTCTAGAAAGTACAGGCTCCAAACTCATCGCCTTCAGGTCTGATAGGATTTGCTCCTCTGTCTCTGTTAGGAAGGATTGAACATCTACAGAAAATTGCTCCACATCTGACGTGTTACCGAATACAATAACTTTTAGCTCGTTCTGTGGAATCACTAATTCTGTTTGCAAAGTATCGCAGAGATTTTGGAGAAGTTGTGAGATGGTTGTGCATGTTAGACATGTCTCATCCCGGAGAACGTTCTGGACTTTCTTACAGATGAAGCTCAGAATGTTCTCATAAAATTCCTCCAAGGTTGATGGATCGTTATATTTTTTTAAGATGTAATTTTTTATCCACTCCTCTGAAAATTTCTTGAATGAGGCAATATACTTTACAAATTTCTGGAAAGACATTTCTGCCAGCAAAGTCTCCAAAATTGTATACTGGAAAAAGGTCCTGGTGCTGAATATCTTATTGTCAGGACCATGTAAGATGTCGTCCACGATTCGTTCCCCGAGATGGCTGTAGACGTACTGGGCGAGAGCCGGCTTCAGACACTTCTCACAGAATTCCTTGGCCCTGCTCTGACCTTCATCTTTTTCTCTGAATATTTTGAGAAACGTCCAAAAATATTGAGGTTTTAATTCATTGAGACAATTTATTGGGTCGTTCTTCTGAACAAACCTATTGTGCATCTCTTGGAATACTCCAGCTGCTCTTCCAAAAATGAAGAGTTTGATGTCCTTCTCAAACTCCATTGAGAATTCAATTTTTTTTAATTCTCTTTGGCTAAGCTTTTCATTGATGTTCTGCAGTAGTTCCCGGCAGTAAGTGTCATCATAGTCCTCATCACTGTTCATCTTCTCTGAGATATAGTCATTACACGTATCTATCAGTGATTGGGCAAATTCTTCGAGTTTGATGTATGGTTCATTATCAGTCACAAATTTATTTTTTATTTTAGACCATTGAGAGCGATTAATATACTTCTCATTCATCTTCCATTGGTCATTGTTTGAGAGTATCTTTACTGTTTTTATATTTTCATTTATAGCAGATCCTTTGTTGCCAAGGTCATTCATCAAATGCTTTAAAATGGCTCGACTTACATTACGATGTTTAATTCTTCCTACATGGACAGTTGACATTGTCTCGTCCCACATGTTCTCAAATTCCATTTCGATGTCTTGATCTGTCATTCTATGTTTCTTGTGTCTTCCATCTTCCAGGAGTTGGGTGATTTTGTCTTCTATTACTTGCTGATATTCACTCTGGATACTGTGAACCTCAAACTTTCCTTTCTGGAGAGCTACAGCTTTATTGTACTTGCCGATGGCCTTTCTTTCAAGCTCCTGTTTGAGAAATGTAACGCTCAGTCTAAAATCTTCTCGATAACGTTCTACGAGGTAAACGTTTTCTGTCTTGCCGTCAAAGTAGTTTTCAAGAAGTTCCAGCATCTTGTTTTCCTCCTCAATCAGCAGCTGCTGAAGGTCCCACATATGCTGCTCATAAGTTTCTGGATCCAAACATTCCACCATCTGATTTTTTATGTGATTTTCTGTGCTATTGATCCACTTATGGACTTTTTTGCTGAATTCCCATTCCCAATAAGAGAACTGTGTAGACAAGTTACCATAAGCTTCAGCTACCAGACTGTTTCTGAAACTAAAGATGAATTTCTCATGTTTTACAGAATTCCACAAACTTTTTACCCATACAATAAAGTCCTGGATATTACAATTAGCATTTTGTGTTTTCATTAATGTAAATAAGTCCTGCTTCAGCTTATAAATATTTTCACTGTAACCAAAGTTCACCGGAGCCATTGGAGGAACCCCCTGCCATAAGCCGGGAATGTACCAGTTGTGCCTTTCGAGATCATAATCCATCACATCACCAAAACGGGTCATTCCAGATTTCTTTTCCATTTTTGCAGCCACTTTTGTCATTTCATCTAGTTGTTCTAGAAGTTTTTTCCTGTCTCTCATATTCTTGTCATGGGCGGACACGTCGCTCACATTCTGATGGACAAACTGGCAATTAGGTTTCTTCCCAATCTCTTTCATTCTAAGAAAAGCATGGACCACAATCTGGAGAATATCCTTCATTTCTGTGGTGTTCTCCATGGCCATATTGACTATTGTGATATTGCTCAACCCAACCACAAGGGTGGCCAACTCATTGTCATGTTCATAGCTGTCATCAAGAGAAGATAATTCAGGAGCTTTCAACCCTTCGGTGTCAATCACCAGGATAAATTCACAGCCCAGCTCCTCCTGGAAGTTCTCCTTCACCTTAATAAGAGTCATGAAGGCTCCTCGTGTGCATCGTCCACTGGCCACAGGGAACTGTAGACCAAACATGGTGTTCAGAAGGGTGGACTTCCCCGTACTCTGCACTCCCAGCACAGTGATCACTCTCATCCTACACCGTCCTCCAGTCTTCTTATCCAGCTCAGTCAGGACATCAGTGATCCACTGTAAGGGAATGTTGGAGGCATCTCCATCAATCAGCTCCAATGGGAATCCTCCCAAAAGAAGGTTGGAAGCCATTTCTGGCAATCCAGCAAACTGTATTCTGTTTTCGGGAAGTAAATTTTGTTTTTTCATGGAGCTTTCTGCTTCATAAAACTGTCCCAGCTCACGAAGGAAGTGCTCAATTCCTAAAGAACTATCGGAGATTTTTTGGTCAATGTGTTTGAGTTCCTCCAAGTTATCGGACGTTTTGCTACATTTTTCCTTGTACTCATTTTGCAGGGCCGACACATTATTTCTAGAGATTGACTCCAGCTCCAGTTTCATCCATTTTAGGAAATAATGTCGCTCGTTCTGAGATAAATGCGTTAGTGCATTGATAAATAACATGATTCCCTCAGACAGATCGTGCTCATTTTGTTCCTTGTGTAGAGAGATCCGTTTCTCTAAGAGTTCATTCTGATATTGCGTAAGACCTTTGTCTCCGAGGTTTGTCATCCGACAAAGTTCCTTTTCAATCTTGGACACCTTCTTCCATAGATCTCCCTGTAGACTTAGCGCCTTCTTTTTGTATTCTGCCACGTTTTTTATGGCTGCAGTAATGTTCAGGGCAAACGCTCTCGCTTTCTGACACTCCGGCAGGTTTTCATCTACATCAATATGGAGGCCAAAACGGTGTTTTTTGAGGCTTTCTAGAGATGCTTTCTTATGGTCTTCTTTTAAGAACTGTTCAATGGCATTTTGAATGTTTTTAACATATTCTGCATCATTCGCTTTGCTTCTCTTTACTATAAATTGCTTTTTACAAATTTTCAGATTGGACATGAGCTTTTTTAAATGTTTCTGTGTCTCCGAGCTAACATCTTTCCCAGGGCCTGAAGAAGTGACAATGAAGTAAAACTTGGTGTCAGATGGGCTGTAGGATGATAACAATCTGAACTGTCTCTCACATAGACTCTCAATGAATATAAAGGTGGCCGATGAGATTCTGGTGAGGAATGTGAACTGCTCCCAGTTGTCCTCCAGGTCTCCACGTAGATTGGCCACAGCAATCGGCTCTGGAAAAACATCAGATTTCCCTGCAGGAAAGTACCAGGACATTTCCACCAGCCCATCAGATATCTTCCGCTCAATGTTTCCTCCTTCCATGTTGTCATGTATGAAGAAGTCATGGTGTTGTTGAGGGGGGTTCAGAACCTGATTTAGTACTTTAGATTTAGATAATTTATTTGGTCCCAACCTGACAAAAGAGAAGATCGGCATTTCGATATTTACCACATTGTCTTCCATAAACCCTTTACTGTCTGCGAGTGACTGAGGTCTCCATTTCTTCACAATTTCTCTCATGGCCCAAAGCATGAAGGTGGAGCCCGAACCATCACCGGCGGGAAGCAGGAGAGGAACCGCAAACTGGCACATGGACATCTTTGATAGGATTTCTTGCTGTAAAAACGAGTCAGAACAATGAAGAAGAGCACAAAGAACATCTAGTGGATGGATGTAGCATGAAGAGTCGTCTTCTGCTTCATTTACGGAAAAAAACTGTTCACCAACATCATCGGTTTCCTCTTTAGACAACTCTTTGTGGACTTGAATATTACGCGCTGTTCTGTTCAGTCCGATAATTTTTGTCAAGAAATGCCTGGGGACGTCTGAAATACACTGAGGACCATCTACGGAAAGATTATCTGTCCCAATGCTGAGAACATCGCCCAACGTCAACTTGAATTCCAGATGTTTTTCCAAGTTCAGTTGTTGGAGAAGTTCTTGAAAATGTTTTGAACGGTCTGTGGAAAGATCAATACAAAAACGTAAGTGTGATGCTTTTTGTCCTAATTTTAACATCTTCAAATTCTACAGCAGTAAAAATTTAACTCTGGGATGATTTGTGTTCAATTTTGTTCATTTATGAGGTCAACGAGGCCAATGAATATGGCAGAGGGCAGTTAAAACCTTGAAGAAGGAAGGAAACCACTGGAAAAGGCAGCAATAACTTGGTGATCACAACACAGGCCATCAGCATTAGAGACACCACGCCAGGTGAGGTGCTAGACATCTTTTTTTATCTACATCTTCATCTCCTCATCTGCAAATTTTTAGTAAAGATTAGTCGGAATATGGCAAATTACTTTTTTTTCTAGAGAATTTATACATTAACAATAAATGTGCCTAAAATCAGAGAATGAGAAGATTCATTCGGATACTCGTGGTCCTCCATAGAAGGCCTCGATTCTGCCGTGATACAGCAACCCCAATAGTAGAAGATGCTCACCTTCCAAAAATGGAGGCAATGCAGACAAAGCAGGAAACCTAAGAATCATGTTCTCCAGGTGGTTGAGGAATTTCTCACACGCCGCTTCTCCGCTACGAAGAACGAGGTTGATCAACTCCACCGCTTTTTCTGTCTGAGAATCCTTCAGGTAGAAATCCAAACATTCCTCCACAGATATGAGGTCCAGTGAGTCCAGTTCATCAAACAAACCATCTACATGTTCCTCGAATATTTCTGCCAGTTTCCATTTCAGATTCTGGACAATCCATGAGGCTCCTCTGGTCGTAGTCATGTTGTCTGTATATCACCTGAGGAACATGAGTACAATATACAGTATTCAGTGGATGAACATTGTATCCAAGCAGGTAACACCCCAACAACAAGGAACCTACAACAAGGAACCACAAAGGACCCCGTAACACCTTGGTCCTATAACCTTTATATCCCCACCAAAGGCAAAGGTAATACAACAGCAAAAAGCACAAAGGGAAGCACCAAGCATAATGCCTGCACTGCTACCTTCTAAAACCTCTGTATCATGTCTCTGGGGCAAATGTACTTACCCGCTCCTGTCGCGATCCCCGATCCGGATGAGAACATACAAACTAGGGGTCGTCTGTAAGTTGGGTGTTCTTAAGTAGGGGTCCGCCTGTACTACTTTTGTAGTGTATTTGATAACTTACACGTCGTACAATAAGTAATATGTGGGCTGCACGACCAACACTCACAAAACACGGATCAGAGAACATCCCTCAGACATAAGGAACACAAACTTGACGAATATATCTGGCGCCGCAAAACATTTTCTGGAATGTCATCGGGGGAAGTGAGTTTTTTTTGTGTGGAAAGCAATAGGAAAGGTGAAGAAACCTATAAGAGGGGGCAGCATAGAAAAAAGTTACTGGATAGGGAAACTTTTTGGATGAATCTAAGACACAATCTCATCCTGTGCTATTATTCAGTTATACTGTGACATCAAGAATCTCGCGATTTATGAGATGAATGTGATTGTGACCTAATACCAACATGAATGTGATTGTGTTTTTCCATTTATGCATATTGTAATTGTAATTTGTGACGTTCATGAGAAAGTGTGTGTCACGCAGTGGGGTGTGAGATAGTGTCATGGGACAGAGTCTGTGGACTCCCTGGACCACCACGGGAGATGGTAGTGCTAGCCGCAACCCGGGACCGGAATCTAAGTAATCCCTGGTCTTCACCAGAGCCCACCGCAGCAAGACCATCCCGCTTTGCAGCGGGCTCTGGTGAAGACCAGGGATCACTTAGATTCTGGTCCCAGGTTGCGGCTAGCACTACCATCTAGAGGTCATCTCTATTATCACCAGGTCGTTCCACGGGTGCGAGTAGACCCGCGGTGGCAGCCAAGGTGGGGACACGGGGGACCACGGGAAGGCTGGCGGGACCTCGGAAGGCTGGCGGGACCTCGGAAGGCTGGCGGGACCTCGGAAGGCTGGCGGGACCTCGGAAGGCTACTGGGTTACCGGACCATTACAGGAGCACCGGACCGCCACAGGAGCACCGGACCGCAACAGGAACATCGGACCGCACAGGATTACAGGACCGCCACAGGATTACAGGACCGCCGCAGGATCCCAGGATCCCCACAGGAGTACAGGAACAAGGAGGCGTCTGGAAACACTGAGGAGATACAGGGGGCTTTCTCTCCAGACCTGGAAGATCCGGCAGGGCATGCTGGGAGCCACCAGGCCCTTTAAATTCCTGGAGAGTTGGGCGCACGTGCCCTAGCATCGGGAGCGCACGGCCTCGGCTAGAAGCAGGAGCGAGGCCTAGGAGGAAGCCGACGTGGGACCAGGACGGGGCCGTCGCGGATACCGGAGCCAGGGGAGGTGAGTATGGACCTGGGGGAGCGGGGACAGCGGCAGCAGTCACAGGTACCGAGGATCGCGGGTGTAACTGTGACAGTGTGGAACCCTTAGACACTAAATGGTATCCAGTGGTATTGGAGATCTATAGCTAGCCTGTTATAATAAACAGCGAGTTTTACATCAAGACAATGGTGTGGCCCGTTTTTTGTTATGCATGCAAACTTAGAGATATAACACGTGTCATTGTTGATACTTTTACTTCCCTTCGCTTTGGATAATATTTTAGCTTTCATACGGTTTTATTTTGTAATTTGTAACCTGAAGCCGTACTTCCGCCATGGGCGGGGTCTTTGATGATCACGTGATCATGACGTCACACGCCGGTAGGAAGCGCCGCATGTTTAAATAGACTTACGATTCCATGTGAAAGTAACCCATGACTAAGCTCTATTGAGCGAAACGCGTAGGTTTTTTCTCCGGAGACGCCAAGTATTCCTATGCACCTTCCCATTAAGTATGTTTTTATTTGGAACGAAATAAAGACCGGAACATCTTTGTTGCTATGGCTCCATGTCCCTATGGCTCTATGTCCCTATGGCTCCATGTCCCTATGGCTCCGGTAGTAACAGGTAGGTATATTGGCTTATCCTGCACTGACTATACACAGCAGCGGGGGGCGCTCCCTGCCCGCTACTCCTATTACATGTGACCTCACACAGAGCGACCCCTGACCTTTCCCTACACACCTGCCCTGTGATCACGGGGGCAGCAGCTGGGGCTCTGGTCTGTACCCTGGAGACAATTACCCCAGCACCCGCCCTGCACAGGTGTCACAGTCCCTATAGCTCTATATGTCACAGCTGTGGGACCTATAGAATTAGCGGAGGAGCATATATTAGAATTATTGTAATCTACATACATGTACAATGTCCTGGCCCAAGGTCCATCTGCACCTCTCCGCAGATCACATGACCTGATACAGAACCGACCTCATGTATCGGATCATAGAATACAAACACGGTGGCTCAGTGGTTAGCACTTCTGCCTTGCAGCACTGGGGTCCTGGGTTCGAATCCCACCCAGGTCAACATCTGCAAAGTGTTTGTATGTTCTCTCCGTGTTTGTGTGGGTTTCCTCCGGGTACTCCGGTTTCCTCCCACATTCCAAAACATACTGTTAGATTGTGAGCCCCATGGGGACAGGGACCAGCTTGATATGCTCTGTGTGCACTATATACATAAAGAATTATTATTACAAAGGACACAAGATATGGATACGTTGTCTATATTCCAGCTAAATGCCTCTATAATGGCAGATTAGATACAGCACTCAGCTCTATGTATGGTAGATACCTCTATAACAGAAGCTTAGATACAGCAGCTGTATGTATGGTAGATACCTCTATAATGGCAGCTTAGATACAGCACGCAGCTCTATGTATGGTAGATACCTCTATAATGGCAGATTAGATACAGCATGCAGCTGTATGTATGGTAGATACCTCTATAATGGCAGATTAGATACAGCACGCAGCTCTATGTATGGTAGATGTCCTCTATAATGGCAGCTTAGATACAGCAGCTGTATGTAAGTTAGATACCTCTATAATGGCAGCTTAGATACAGCAGCTGTATGTATGGTAGATACCTCTATAATGGCAGATTAGATACAGCGCTCAGCTCTGTGTATGGTAGATACCTCCTATAATGGCAGCTTAGATACAGCAGCTGTATGTAAGTTAGATACCTCTATAATGGCAGCTTAGATACAGCAGCTGTATGTATGTTAGATACCTCTATAATGGCAGCTTAGATACAGCTGTGATACACTCACCATACACCCGGGGGGCGGCCGCTCTCCTGTAGCTGAGATCTTGTGTAGTGAATGTATCTGAGTAATAATACAGTCAGGAGGAGAATCTGATCCCCAGAAACGAAACTTATAATAAAAGGTTTCACATTCATTTCTCCAGAGTCTGCAAATATCAGATGTTACGTATATAGCAAATGTATTACAGCTGTGTGCATTATACATACGTGTCTGTGTGCATTATACATACGTGTCTGTGTGCATTGTACATACGTGTCTGTGTGCATTGTACCTGTGCGCCTGTGTGCATTGTGCCTGTGTGCATTGTACATACGTGTCTGCGTGCATTGTACCTGTGTGTCTGTGTGCATTGTACATACGTGCCTGTGTGCATTGTACCTGTGTGCCTGTGTGCATTGTACCTGTGTGTCTGCGTGCATTGTACCTGTGTGCCTGTGTGCATTGTACCTGTGTGTCTGTGTGCATTGTACCTGTGTGTCTGTGTGCATTGTACATACGTGTCTGTGTGCATTGTACCTGTGTGCCTGTGTGCATTGTACATACGTGCCTGTGTGCATTGTATATATGTGCCTGTGTGCATTATACATACGTGTCTGTGTGCATTATACATACGTGTCTGTGTGCATTGTATATATGTGCCTGTGTGCATTGTACCTGTGTGTCTGTGTGCATTGTATATATGTGCCTGTGTGCATTGTACCTGTGCGCCTGTGTGCATTGTACCTGTGTGCCTGTGTGCATTGTACATACGTGCCTGTGTGCATTGTATATATGTGCCTGTGTGCATTGTATATATGTGCCTGTGTGCATTGTATATATGTGCCTGTGTGCATTGTATATATGTGCCTGTGTGCATTGTACATACGTGCCTGTGTGCATTGTACCTGTGTGTCTGTGTGCATTGTACCTGTGTGTCTGTGTGCATTGTACCTGTGTGCCTGTGTGCATTGTACATACGTGCCTGTGTGCATTGTATATATGTGCCTGTGTGCATTATACATACGTGTCTGTGTGCATTATACATACGTGTCTGTGTGCATTGTACATACGTGCCTGTGTGCATTGTACATACGTGCCTGTGTGCATTGTACATAGGTGCCTGTGTGCATTATACATACGTGTCTGTGTGCATTATACATACGTGTCTGTGTGCATTATACATACGTGCCTGTGTGCATTGTACATACGTGCCTGTGTGCATTATACATACGTGCCTGTGTGCAGTATACATACGTGTCTGTGTGCATTGTACCTGTGTGTCTGTGTGCATTGTACCTGTGTGCATTGTACCTATGTGCGCCTGTGTGCATTGTACATACGTGTCTGTGTGCATTGTACCTGTGTGCATTGTACCTATGTGCGCCTGTGTGCATTGTGTACATACGTGCCTGTGTGTATTGTACCTGTGTGCCTGTGTGCATTATACATACGTGCCTGTGTGCATTATACATACGTGTCTGTGTGCATTGTGCATACGTGTCTGTGTGCATTGTACGTATGTGTCTGTGTGCATTGTACCTGTGTGCCTGTGTGCATTGTACCTGTGTGCCTGTGTGCATTGTATATATGTACCTGTGTGCATTGTACCTGTGTGTCTGTGTGCATTGTATATATGTGCCTGTGTGCATTGTATATATGTGCCTGTGTGCATTGTACCTGTGTGCCTGTGTGCATTGTATCTGTGTGCCTGTGTGCATTGTACCTGTGTGCCTGTGTGCATTGTACCTGTGTGTCTGTGTGCATTGTACCTGTGCGCCTGTGTGCATTGTATATATGTGCCTGTGTGCATTGTACCTGTGTGCCTGTGTGCATTGTATATATGTGTCTGTGTGCATTGTACATACGTGTCTGTGTGCATTGTACCTGTGCGCCTGTGTGCATTGTACCTGTGTGTCTGTGTGCATTGTACCTGTGTGTCTGTGTGCATTGTACCTGTGTGTCTGTGTGCATTGTACCTGTGTGTCTGTGTGCATTGTACCTGTGTGCCTGTGTGCATTGTACCTGTGCGCCTGTGTGCATTGTACCTGTGCGCCTGTGTGCATTGTACCTGTGTGCCTGTGTGCATTGTACCTGTGTGTCTGTGTGCATTGTACCTGTGTGCCTGTGTGCATTGTACCTGTGTGCCTGTGTGCATTGTATATATGTGCCTGTGTGCATTGTATATATGTGCCTGTGTGCATTGTATATATGTGTCTGTGTGCATTGTACATACGTGCCTGTGTGCATTGTACCTGTGTGCCTGTGTGCATTGTACCTGTGTGCCTGTGTGCATTGTACCTGTGTGTCTGTGTGCATTGTACCTGTGTGCCTGTGTGCATTGTATATATGTGTCTGTGTGCATTGTACATACGTGCCTGTGTGCATTGTACCTGTGTGCCTGTGTGCATTGTACATACGTGCCTGTGTGCATTGTACATACGTGCCTGTGTGCATTGTACGTATGTGTCTGTGTGCATTGTACGTATGTGTCTGTGTGCATTGTACATACGTGTCTGTGTGCATTATACATACGTGTCTGTGTGCATTGTACGTATGTGTCTGTGTGCATTGTACATACGTGTCTGTGTGCATTGTACGTATGTGTCTGTGTGCATTGTACCTGTGTGCCTGTGTGCATTGTACATACGTGTCTGTGTGCATTGTACCTGTGTGCCTGTGTGCATTGTACCTGTGTGCCTGTGTGCATTGTACCTGTGTGTCTGTGTGCATTGTACCTGTGTGTCTGTGTGCATTGTACATACGTGTCTGTGTGCATTGTACATACGTGCCTGTGTGCATTGTACATACGTGTCTGTGTGCATTGTACATACGTGCCTGTGTGCATTGTACATACGTGTCTGTGTGCATTGTACATACGTGCCTGTGTGCATTGTACATACGTGCCTGTGTGCATTGTACATACGTGCCTGTGTGCATTGTACATACGTGTCTGTGTGCATTGTACATACGTGCCTGTGTGCATTGTACATACGTGCCTGTGTGCATTGTACATACGTGTCTGTGTGCATTGTACATACGTGCCTGTGTGCATTGTACCTGTGTGCCTGTGTGCATTGTACCTGTGTGCCTGTGTGCATTGTACCTGTGCGCCTGTGTGCATTGTATATATGTGCCTGTGTGCATTGTACCTGTGTGTCTGTGTGCATTGTACATACGTGTCTGTGTGCATTATACCTGTGTGTCTGTGTGCATTGTACCTGTGTGTCTGTGTGCATTGTACCTGTGTGCCTGTGTGCATTGTACCTGTGTGTCTGTGTGCATTGTACCTGTGTGTCTGTGTGCATTGTACCTGTGTGTCTGTGTGCATTGTACCTGTGTGCCTGTGTGCATTGTACCTGTGTGTCTGTGTGCATTGTACGTATGTGCCTGTGTGCATTGTACCTGTGTGCCTGTGTGCATTGTACCTGTGTGTCTGTGTGCATTGTACCTGTGTGTCTGTGTGCATTGTACCTATGTATCTGTGTGCATTGTACCTGTGTGCCTGTGTGCATTGTACCTGTGTGTCTGTGTGCATTGTACATACGTGTCTGTGTGCATTGTACATACGTGCCTGTGTGCATTGTACATACGTGTCTGTGTGCATTGTACATACGTGCCTGTGTGCATTGTACATACGTGTCTGTGTGCATTGTACATACGTGCCTGTGTGCATTGTACATACGTGCCTGTGTGCATTGTACATACGTGCCTGTGTGCATTGTACATACGTGTCTGTGTGCATTGTACATACGTGCCTGTGTGCATTGTACATACGTGCCTGTGTGCATTGTACATACGTGTCTGTGTGCATTGTACATACGTGCCTGTGTGCATTGTACCTGTGTGCCTGTGTGCATTGTACCTGTGTGCCTGTGTGCATTGTACCTGTGCGCCTGTGTGCATTGTATATATGTGCCTGTGTGCATTGTACCTGTGTGTCTGTGTGCATTGTACATACGTGTCTGTGTGCATTATACCTGTGTGTCTGTGTGCATTGTACCTGTGTGTCTGTGTGCATTGTACCTGTGTGCCTGTGTGCATTGTACCTGTGTGTCTGTGTGCATTGTACCTGTGTGTCTGTGTGCATTGTACCTGTGTGTCTGTGTGCATTGTACCTGTGTGCCTGTGTGCATTGTACCTGTGTGTCTGTGTGCATTGTACGTATGTGCCTGTGTGCATTGTACCTGTGTGCCTGTGTGCATTGTACCTGTGTGTCTGTGTGCATTGTACCTGTGTGTCTGTGTGCATTGTACCTATGTATCTGTGTGCATTGTACCTGTGTGCCTGTGTGCATTGTACCTGTGTGTCTGTGTGCATTGTACCTATGTATCTGTGTGCATTGTACCTGTGTGCCTGTGTGCATTGTACCTGTGTGTCTGTGTGCATTGTACCTGTGTGTCTGTGTGCATTGTACATACGTGCCTGTGTGCATTGTATATATGTGTCTGTGTGCATTGTACCTGTGTGTCTGTGTGCGTTGTACCTGTGTGCCTGTGTGCATTGTACCTGTGTGCCTGTGTGCATTGTACCTGTGTGTCTGTGTGCATTGTACCTGTGTGCCTGTGTGCATTGTACCTGTGTGTCTGTGTGCATTGTACCTGTGTGCCTGTGTGCATTGTATATATGTGCCTGTGTGCATTGTATATATGTGTCTGTGTGCATTGTACCTGTGTATCTGTGTGCATTGTACCTGTGTGTCTGTGCGCATTGTACCTGTGTGTCTGTGTGCATTGTACCTGTGTGCCTGTGTGCATTGTACCTGTGTGTCTGTGTGCATTGTACGTATGTGCCTGTGTGCATTGTACCTGTGTGCCTGTGTGCATTGTACCTGTGTGCCTGTGTGCATTGTACCTGTGTGTCTGTGTGCATTGTACCTGTGCGCCTGTGTGCATTGTATATATGTGCCTGTGTGCATTGTACATGTGTGCCTGTGTGCATTGTACGTATGTGCCTGTGTGCATTGTACCTGTGTGCCTGTGTGCATTGTATCTGTGTGTCTGTGTGCATTGTACGTATGTGCCTGTGTGCATTGTACCTGTGCGCCTGTGTGCATTGTACCTGTGCGCCTGTGTGCATTGTACCTGTGCGCCTGTGTGCATTGTACCTGTGTGTCTGTGTGCATTGTACGTATGTGCCTGTGTGCATTGTACGTATGTGCCTGTGTGCATTGTACATACGTGCCTGTGTGCATTGTACCTGTGTGCCTGTGTGCATTGTACCTGTGCGCCTGTGTGCATTGTATCTGTGCGTCTGTGTGCATTGTACGTATGTGCCTGTGTGCATTGTACGTATGTGCCTGTGTGCATTGTACCTGTGTGCCTGTGTGCATTGTACATACGTGCCTGTGTGCATTGTACCTGTGTGCCTGTGTGCATTGTACCTGTGTGTCTGTGTGCATTGTACCTGTGTGCATTGTATATATGTGTCTGTGTGCATTGTACCTGTGTGCCTGTGTGCATTGTATCTGTGCGTCTGTGTGCATTGTACGTATGTGCCTGTGTGCATTGTACGTATGCATACCTCCCAACTTTTGGAGAAGAGAAAGAGGGACACAAAGCTCCTCCCCCTTTTTCTAAGCCACGCCCATTGTCCAACCCTCAAGCATAGTATAATATCGAACTTGATGGTCCCCAAATGCTACAACGCCCCTTAATTTGCCCCCCTTCCCGTGGACCAATATAATATCCCCTAATGCAACTCTGTAACATGTAAAACATATAGACTGTCCTCCAGTCTCCTCCTGTAGCCTCCAGCCCCCTGTCCTCCTCCTGTAGCCTCCTGTCCTCCAGCCTCCTCCTGTATCCCCCTGTCCTCCAGCCTCCTCCTGTATCCCCCTGTCCTCCAGCCTCCTCCTGTATCCCCCTGTCCTCTAGCCTCCTCCTGTATCCCCCTGTCCTCCAGCCTCCTCCTGTATCCCCTTGTCCTCCAGCCTCCTCCTGTATCCCCTTGTCCTCCAGCCTCCTCCTGTATCCCCCTGTCCTCCAGCCTCCTCCTGTATCCCCCTGTCCTCCAGCCTCCTCCTGTATCCCCCTGTCCTCCAGCCTCCTCCTGTATCCCCCTGTCCTCCAGCCTCCTCCTGTATCCCCCTGTCCTCCAGCCTCCTCCTGTATCCCCCTGTCCTCCAGCCTCCTCCTGTATCCCCCCTGCCTCCTCCTGTATCCCCCTGTCCTCCAGCCTCCTCCTGTATCCCCCTGTCCTCCAGCCTCCTCCTGTATCCCCTTGTCCTCCAGCCTCCTCCTGTATCCCCTTGTCCTCCAGCCTCCTCCACGTGTCCCCCAGTCTCCTCCTGTTCCCCAGCCTGCTCCAGCATCCTCCTCCTGTCCCCCAGCCCCTCCATCCTCTATCTTCCTGCTGTCCTCCAGCCTCCTCCTTCTGCTCCAGCCTCCTCCTTCTGCTCCAGCCTGCTCCTGATTTCCCAGCCTCCTCCTCCTGTCCCCCAGCCTCCTCCTCCTGTCCCCCAGCCTCCTCCTCCAGCATACTCCTGTCCCCCAGCCTCCTCCTCCTGTCCTCCAGCCTCCTCCTGTATCCCCCTGTCCTCCAGCCTCCTCCTGTATCCCCCTGTCCTCCAGCCTCCTCCTGTAGCCCCCCTGCCCTCCAGCCTCCTCCTGTAGCCCCCCTGTCCTCCAGCCTCCTCCTGTAGCCCCCCTGTCCTCCAGCCTCCTCCTGTAGCCCCCCTGTCCTCCAGCCTCCTCCACGTGTCCCCCAGTCTCCTCCTGTTCCCCAGCCTGCTCCAGCATCCTCCTCCTGTCCCCCAGCCCCTCCATCCTCTATCTTCCTGCTGTCCTCCAGCCTCCTCCTTCTGCTCCAGCCTCCTCCTTCTGCTCCAGCCTGCTCCTGATTTCCCAGCCTCCTCCTCCTGTCCCCCAGCCTCCTCCTCCTGTCCCCCAGCCTCCTCCTCCAGCATACTCCTGTCCCCCAGCCTCCTCCTCCAGCATACTCCTCCTGTCCTCCAGCCTCCTCCTCCAGCATACTCCTCCTGTCCTCCAGCCTCCTCCTGTCCCCCAGCCGCCTCGAGCATCCTCCTGTCCCCCAGCCCCTCCATCCTCTATCTTCCTGCTGTCCTCCAGCCTCCTCCTTCTGCTCCCCAGCCTGCTCCAGCCTCCTCCTCCTCCTGTCCCCCAGCCTCCTCCTCCTCCTGTCCCCAGCCTCCTCCTCCAGCAGCCTCCTGATTTCCCAAACTCCTCCTCTTGGTGATCGGCTGTCATGGTAGCCTAAAGTCCCATTGAGACTAGTAGGCCTGCCATGTGTAATGATCTCTAATAGCAGATGAGAGGCTATTAGAGATCAGCAGTAATATTGCTATACACTAGTATTCCAGTATATTATATTACAGAGTCTAAAATAATGGTAACATTTTTTTTAAAAAATTGAAAAAAAAGAAAAATTTTAAAGCAACCCCCTTTCACTAGATCACATATATACACATTATATACCTGTCACACTGCCCCCCCCACACATTATATACCTGTCACACTGCCCCCCCCACACATTATATACCTGTCACACTGCCCCCCACACATTATATACCTGTCACACTGCCCCCCACACATTATATACCTGTCACACTGCCCCCCCACACATTATATACCTGTCACACTGCCCCCCCCACACATTATATACCTGTCACACTGCCCCCCCACACATTATATACCTGTCACACTGCCCCCCCACACATTATATACCTGTCACACTGCCCCCCACCCCCACATTATATACCTGTCACACTGCCCCCCACCCCCACATTATATACCTGTCACACTGCCCCCCACCCCCACATTATATACCTGTCACACTGCCCCCCACCCCCACATTATATACCTGTCACACTGCCCCCCACCCCCACATTATATACCTGTCACACTGCCCCCCACCCCCACATTATATACCTGTCACACTGCCCCCCACCCCCACATTATATACCTGTCACACTGCCCCCCCCCACACATTATATACCTGTCACACTGCCCCCCCCCCACACATTATATACCTGTCACACTGCCCCCCCCACACATTATATACCTGTCACACTGCCCCCACCCCCACATTATATACCTGTCACACTGCCCCCCCCCACACATTATATACCTGTCACACTGCCCCCCACACATTATATACCTGTCACACTGCCCCCCCCCACACATTATATACCTGTCACACTGCCCCCCCCCCACACATTATATACCTGTCACACTGCCCCCCCCACACATTATATACCTGTCACACTGCCCCCCACACATTATATACCTGTCACACTGCCCCCCACACATTATATACCTGTCACACTGCCCCCCCACACATTATATACCTGTCACACTGCCCCCCCCACACATTATATACCTGTCACACTGCCCCCCCACACATTATATACCTGTCACACTGCCCCCCCACACATTATATACCTGTCACACTGCCCCCCACCCCCACATTATATACCTGTCACACTGCCCCCCACCCCCACATTATATACCTGTCACACTGCCCCCCACCCCCACATTATATACCTGTCACACTGCCCCCCACCCCCACATTATATACCTGTCACACTGCCCCCCACCCCCACATTATATACCTGTCACACTGCCCCCCACCCCCACATTATATACCTGTCACACTGCCCCCCCCCACACATTATATACCTGTCACACTGCCCCCCCCACACATTATATACCTGTCACACTGCCCCCCCCCCACACATTATATACCTGTTCCACTGCCCCCCACCCCCACATTATATACCTGTCACACTGCCCCCCACCCCCACATTATATACCTGTCACACTGCCCCCCACCCCCACATTATATACCTGTCACACTGCCCCCCCCACACATTATATACCTGTCACACTGCCCCCCCCCACACATTATATACCTGTCACACTGCCCCCCCCCCACACATTATATACCTGTCACACTGCCCCCCCCACACATTATATACCTGTCACACTGCCCCCCACCCCCACATTATATACCTGTCACACTGCCCCCCCACACATTATATACCTGTCACACTGCCCCCCACCCCCACATTATATACCTGTCACACTGCCCCCCACCCCCACATTATATACCTGTCACACTGCCCCCCACCCCCACATTATATACCTGTCACACTGCCCCCCACCCACACATTATATACCTGTCACACTGCCCCCCACCCCCACATTATATACCTGTCACACTGCCCCCCACCCCCACATTATATACCTGTCACACTGCCCCCCACCCCCACATTATATACCTGTCACACTGCCCCCCACACATTATATACCTGTCACACTGCCCCCCCCCCACACATTATATACCTGTCACACTGCCCCCCCCACACATTATATACCTGTCACACTGCCCCCCACCCCCACATTATATACCTGTCACACTGCCCCCCACCCCCACATTATATACCTGTCACACTGCCCCCCCACACATTATATACCTGTCACACTGCCCCCCACCCCCACATTATATACCTGTCACACTGCCCCCCACCCCCACATTATATACCTGTCTCACCTCCTTGCACTGCTTCTGTATAACTTCTCATACATACCTCGGCATGCATGGCAGCAACCTCTACCGGGGTCTTCAGTAGCTCCTCCCACATAGGCGTCACATGGTCATGACCTCATCGAAGGTCCTTGACCACATTCACTGCTGTGATGATCCCCAGAGGTAGTGTGTGCTGCAGCCAGCAGGTGTGCCCTGCCCACCCAAACCCCCCGCCCCCCCCCCCCTCGCGGTTACCGCGGTCACCGCGTCCGCGGTAACCGCGGTTACTCTCAGCCAGGCAAGTCGGACCCTGGTCCCGGGACCAGGAGACGGGACTCAGTCTCCTGGCCCGGGACAATGCGGGGAATAGCGTGACATTCCCTTATCCTCCCGGGGCGGCGGGACTGGGGTTAAAAAGCGTGACAGTCCCGCCGAAAGCGGGACGGTTGGGAGGTATGCGTATGTGCCTGTGTGCATTGTATATATGTGTCTGTGTGCATTGTACCTGTGTGCCTGTGTGCATTGTATATATGTGCCTGTGTGCATTGTATATATGTGTCTGTGTGCATTGTACCTGTGTGTCTGTGTGCATTGTATATATGTGCCTGTGTGCATTGTACCTGTGTGCCTGTGTGCATTGTACCTGTGTGCCTGTGTGCATTGTACCTGTGTGTCTGTGTGCATTGTACCTGTGTGTCTGTGTGCATTGTACCTGTGTGCCTGTGTGCATTGTACCTGTGTGCCTGTGTGCATTGTACCTGTGCGCCTGTGTGCATTGTATCTGTGTGTCTGTGTGCATTGTACCTGTGTGCCTGTGTGCATTGTACCTGTGTGCCTGTGTGCATTGTATATATGTGTGTCTGTGTGCATTGTACCTGTGTGCATTGTACCTGTGTGTCTGTGTGCATTGTACCTGTGTGTCTGTGTGCATTGTACCTGTGTGTCTGTGTGCATTGTACCTATGTGTCTGTGTGCATTGTACCTATGTGTCTGTGTGTATTGTACCTGTGTGCCTGTGTGCATTGTACGTATGTGCCTGTGTGCATTGTACATACGTGCCTGTGTGCATTGTATATATGTGCCTGTGTGCATTGTACATGTGCGCCTGTGTGCATTGTACCTGTGTGCCTGTGTGCATTGTACCTGTGTGTCTGTGTGCATTGTACCTGTGCGCCTGTGTGCATTGTATATATGTGCCTGTGTGCATTGTACGTATGTGCCTGTGTGCATTGTACCTGTGTGCCTGTGTGCATTGTACCTGTGTGTCTGTGTGCATTGTACCTGTGTGCCTGTGTGCATTGTACCTGTGTGCCTGTGTGCATTGTACGTATGTGCCTGTGTGCATTGTACCTGTGTGCCTGTGTGCATTGTATATATGTGCCTGTGTGCATTGTACCTGTGTGTCTGTGTGCATTGTACCTGTGTGCCTGTGTGCATTGTACCTGTGTGCCTGTGTGCATTGTACCTGTGTGCCTGTGTGCATTGTACCTGTGTGCCTGTGTGCATTGTACCTGTGTGTCTGTGTGCATTGTACCTGTGCGCCTGTGTGCATTGTACCTGTGCGCCTGTGTGCATTGTACCTGTGCGCCTGTGTGCATTGTATCTGTGTGTCTGTGCGCATTGTACCTGTGTGTCTGTGTGCATTGTACCTGTGTGTCTGTGTGCATTGTACCTATGTGTCTGTGTGCATTGTACGTATGTGCCTGTGTGCATTGTACCTGTGTGCATTGTACCTGTGTGCCTGTGTGCATTGTACCTGTGTGTCTGTGTGCATAGTACCTGTGCGCCTGTGTGCATTGTACCTGTGCGCCTGTGTGCATTGTACCTGTGTGTCTGTGTGCATTGTACCTGTGTGTCTGTGTGCATTGTACCTGTGTGTCTGTGTGCATTGTACCTGTGTGTCTGTGTGCATTGTACGTATGTGCCTGTGTGCATTGTACCTGTGTGTCTGTGTGCATTGTACCTGTGTGTCTGTGTGCATTGTACCTGTGTGTCTGTGTGCATTGTACCTGTGTGTCTGTGTGCATTGTACCTATGTGTCTGTGTGCATTGTACCTGTGTGCCTGTGTGCATTGTACGTATGTGCCTGTGTGCATTGTACATACGTGCCTGTGTGCATTGTATATATGTGCCTGTGTGCATTGTACATGTGCGCCTGTGTGCATTGTACCTGTGCGCCTGTGTGCATTGTACGTATGTGCCTGTGTGCATTGTACCTGTGCGCCTGTGTGCATTGTACCTGGGTGCCTGTGTGCATTGTACCTGTGTGTCTGTGTGCATTGTATATATGTGCCTGTGTGCATTGTACCTGTGTGCCTGTGTGCATTGTATATATGTGCCTGTGTGTATTGTACCTGTGTGCCTGTGTGCATTGTACATGTGCGCCTGTGTGCATTGTACCTGTGCGCCTGTGTGCATTGTATATATGTGCCTGTGTGCATTGTACCTGTGTGTCTGTGTGCATTGTACCTGTGTGTCTGTGTGCATTGTACCTGTGTGCCTGTGTGCATTGTACCTGTGTGCCTGTGTGCATTGTACCTGTGTGTCTGTGTGCATTGTACCTGTGTGCCTGTGTGCATTGTACATGTGCGCCTGTGTGCATTGTACCTGTGCGCCTGTGTGCATTGTATATATGTGCCTGTGTGCATTGTACCTGTGTGTCTGTGTGCATTGTACATACGTGCCTGTGTGCATTGTATATATGTGTCTGTGTGCATTGTACCTGTGTGCCTGTGTGCATTGTATATATGTGCCTGTGTGCATTGTACCTGTGTGTCTGTGTGTATTGTATATATGTGTCTGTGTGCATTGTACCTGTGCGCCTGTGTGCATTGTACCTGTGTGCCTGTGTGCATTGTACCTGTGTGCCTGTGTGCATTGTACCTGTGTGCCTGTGTGCATTGTACATACGTGCCTGTGTGCATTGTACCTGTGTGCCTGTGTGCATTGTATATATGTGCCTGTGTGCATTGTACCTGTGTGTCTGTGTGCATTGTACCTGTGTGTCTGTGTGCATTGTATATATGTGCCTGTGTGCATTGTACCTGTGTGTCTGTGTGCATTGTACCTGTGTGTCTGTGTGCATTGTACCTGTGTGCCTGTGTGCATTGTACCTGTGTGTCTGTGTGCATTGTACCTGTGTGCCTGTGCGCATTGTACGTATGTGCCTGTGTGCATTGTACCTGTGTGCATTGTATATATGTGCCTGTGTGCATTGTACCTGTGTGTCTGTGTGCATTGTATATATGTGCCTGTGTGTATTGTACCTGTGTGTCTGTGTGCATTGTATATATGTGCCTGTGTGCATTGTACCTGTGTGCATTGTATATATGTGCCTGTGTGCATTGTACCTGTGTGTCTGTGTGCATTGTACCTGTGTGTCTGTGTGCATTGTATATATGTGCCTGTGTGCATTGTACCTATGTGCGCCTGTGTGCATTGTACCTGTGTGTCTGTGTGCATTGTATATATGTGCCTGTGTGCATTGTACCTGTGTGTCTGTGTGCATTGTACCTGTGTGTCTGTGTGCATTGTATATATGTGCCTGTGTGCATTGTACCTGTGTGTCTGTGTGCATTGTACCTGTGCGCCTGTGTGCATTGTACCTGTGTGCCTGTGTGCATTGTATATATGTGCCTGTGTGCATTGTACCTGTGTGCCTGTGTGCATTGTACCTGTGTGTCTGTGTGCATTGTATATATGTGCCTGTGTGCATTGTACCTGTGTGTCTGTGTGCATTGTACCTGTGTGCCTGTGTGCATTGTACCTGTGTGTCTGTGTGCATTGTACCTGTGCGCCTGTGTGCATTGTATATATGCGCCTGTGTGCATTGTACCTGTGTGTCTGTGTGCATTGTACGTATGTGCCTGTGTGCATTGTACCTGTGTGCATTGTATATATGTGCCTGTGTGCATTGTACCTGTGTGTTTGTGTGCATTGTATATATGTGCCTGTGTGTATTGTACCTGTGTGCATTGTATATATGTGCCTGTGTGCATTGTACCTGTGTGCATTGTATATATGTGCCTGTGTGCATTGTACCTGTGTGCCTGTGTGCATTGTATATATGTGCCTGTGTGCATTGTACCTGTGTGCATTGTATATATGTGCCTGTGTGCATTGTACCTGTGTGTCTGTGTGCATTGTACCTGTGCGCCTGTGTGCATTGTATATATGTGTCTGTGTGCATTGTACCTGTGTATCTGTGTGCATTGTATATATGTGCCTGTGTGCATTGTACCTGTGCGCCTGTGTGCATTGTACCTGTGTGCCTGTGTGCATTGTACCTGTGTGCCTGTGTGCATTGTACCTGTGTGTCTGTGTGCATTGTATATATGTGCCTGTGTGCATTGTACCTGTGTGCCTGTGTGCATTGTATATATGTGTCTGTGTGCATTGTACATACGTGTCTGTGTGCATTGTACCTGTGCGCCTGTGTGCATTGTACCTGTGTGTCTGTGTGCATTGTACCTGTGTGTCTGTGTGCATTGTACCTGTGTGTCTGTGTGCATTGTACCTGTGTGTCTGTGTGCATTGTACCTGTGTGTCTGTGTGCATTGTACCTGTGTGTCTGTGTGCATTGTACCTGTGCGCCTGTGTGCATTGTACCTGTGTGCCTGTGTGCATTGTACCTGTGTGTCTGTGTGCATTGTACCTGTGCGCCTGTGTGCATTGTACCTGTGTGCCTGTGTGCATTGTACCTGTGTGTCTGTGTGCATTGTATATATGTGCCTGTGTGCATTGTACCTGTGTGCATTGTATATATGTGCCTGTGTGCATTGTACCTGTGTGCCTGTGTGCATTTTATATATGTGCCTGTGTGCATTGTACCTGTGTGCCTGTGTGCATTGTATATATGTGCCTGTGTGCATTGTACCTGTGTGTCTGTGTGCATTGTACCTGTGTGCCTGTGTGCATTGTACCTGTGTGCCTGTGTGCATTGTGCCTGTGTGCATTGTACCTGTGGGGTACACCTGACTGTATAAGGAAGGTTCCCCTAGACTGGGGGCTGACGTTATGAGATGTGAAGGGGTAAAAGTTTGGATACGATTGCACCTTAATAGGGTTGGTGATCTGTGCCTTTAAGATGTGCTCTCACCCCTCCCCTGTTGCCTCATAATGTCCTCCCCTCCTACAGGACCAGAGGGTATATATATGACTGATCACTCAAGGATATCTCCCTCTTTTAGGCGACACTCAAGCTGTCCCTCTCCTGGGGTCAGGCTGGTGTGCGCTGTCCCTCTCCTGGGGTCAGGCTGGTGTGCGCTGTCCCTCTCCTGGGGTCAGGCTGGTGTGCGCTGTCCCTCTCCTGGGGTCAGGCTGGTGTGCGCTGTCCCTCTCCTGGGGTCAGGCTGGTGTGCGCTGTCCCTCTCCTGGGGTCAGGCTGGTGTGCGCTGTCCCTCTCCTGGGGTCAGGCTGGTGTGCGCTGTCCCTCTCCTGGGGTCAGGCTGGTGTGCGCTGTCCCTCTCCTGGGGTCAGGCTGGTGTGCGCTGTCCCTCTCCTGGGGTCAGGCTGGTGTGCGCTGTCCCTCTCCTGGGGTCAGGCTGGTGTGCGCTGTCCCTCTCCTGGGGTCAGGCTGGTGTGCGCTGTCCCTCTCCTGGGGTCAGGCTGGTGTGCGCTGTCCCTCTCCTGGGGTCAGGCTGGTGTGCGCTGTCCCTCTCCAGGGGTCAGGCTGGTGTGCGCTGTCCCTCTCCTGGGGTCAGGCTGGTGTGCGCTGTCCCTCTCCAGGGGTCAGGCTGGTGTGCGCTGTCCCTCTCCTGGGGTCAGGCTGGTGTGTGCTGTCCCTCTCCTGGGGTCAGGCTGGTGTGTGCTGTCCCTCTCCAGAGGTCAGGCTGGTGTGTGCTGTCCCTCTCCTGGGGTCAGGCTGGTGTGCGCTGTCCCTCTCCTGGGGTCAGGCTGGTGTGCGCTGTCCCTCTCCTGGGGTCAGGCTGGTGTGCGCTGTCCCTCTCCTGGGGTCAGACTGGTGTGCGCTGTCCCTCTCCTGGGGTCAGGCTGGTGTGCGCTGTCCCTCTCCTGGGGTCAGGCTAGTGTGCGCTGTCCCTCTCCTGGGGTCAGGCTGGTGTGTGCTGCAGGACTGTGCTGTGTCCAGGGCTCAGGCACCTGTGTATCTATGGAGGACCCATCCAGACACTGAAGGTGAGGAATCATCTCCTGCCAGTGTCTGCTCCATCCCCAGGCAGGAGGCCATGTAGTCTCCCAGCTCCTGCCTCAGCCCCAGACCCTCCCCCACCCCCAGGCCTCAGCCTGGCCAGACCCTCCCTCACCCCCAGGCCTCAGCCCGGCCAGACCCTCCCTCACCCCCAGGCCTCAGCCCGGCCAGACCCTCCCTCACCCCCAGGCCTCAGCCCGGCCAGACCCTCCCTCACCCCCAGGCCTCAGCCCGGCCAGACCCTCCCTCACCCCCAGGCCTCAGCCCGGCCAGACCCTCCCTCAACCCCAGGCCTCAGCCCGGCCAGACCCTCCCTCAACCCCGGGCCTCAGCCCGGCCAGACCCTCCCTCAACCCCAGGCCTCAGCCCGGCCAGACCCTCCCTCACCCCCAGGCCTCAGCCCGGCCAGACCCTCCCTCAACCCCAGGCCTCAGCCCGGCCAGACCCTCCCTCAACCCCAGGCCTCAGCCCGGCCAGACCCTCCCTCACCCCCAGGCCTCAGCCCGGCCAGACCCTCCCTCACCCCCAGGCCTCAGCCCGGCCAGACCCTCCCTCAACCCCAGGCCTCAGCCCGGCCAGACCCTCCCTCAACCCCAGGCCTCAGCCCGGCCAGACCCTCCCTCAACCCCAGGCCTCAGCCCGGCCAGACCCTCCCTCACCCCCAGGCCTCAGCCCGGCCAGACCCTCCCTCAACCCCAGGCCTCAGCCCGGCCAGACCCTCCCTCAACCCCAGGCCTCAGCCCGGCCAGACCCTCCCTCAACCCCAGGCCTCAGCCCGGCCAGACCCTCCCTCACCCCCAGGCCTCAGCCCGGCCAGACCCTCCCTCAACCCCAGGCCTCAGCCCGGCCAGACCCTCCCTCAACCCCAGGCCTCAGCCCGGCCAGACCCTCCCTCAACCCCAGGCCTCTCATGAGGTGAGGAGACCCTGCAGTAGCTGCTTCTCCTCATGTAACCTCATACATGGAGCTGGAGGCAGAGACACAGTAGTAGTAACTCTGCTCTGGTCTCTGCTCCTTCACTAACCACATGTGCAGCTCCATGCCCTTCTATCATCTCTCCCTGCACTACCACTCCCATCATCTCTCCCTGCACTACCACTCCCATCATCTCTCCCTGTAGTTCCCACAGTAATAATAGGAGCTCATACTAGTTGTGCTCAGTCCTCAGAGGACGCCCCTGCACCTTCTCAGGTGGTTTCTGGGGGTCAGTACAGTCCCCAGTAGTTGTGTCTTTGGCAGATACCGCTGCAGTCCCCCCCCCCCCCACCCCCCATAGTTAGGGGGCTGCTGGGATTAACCCCTCACATGCTGCAGCTGTAGAGGCTTTCACTGCAGTTTTCTCCTTAGCAGGAAGCTTCTCTAATTAACCCCGCATGTGCTGTATCTGTAGAAGATATCACTACAGCCCTCCCCAGTCAGGGAGCTGCTGTAATTAACCCCTCATGTGCTGTATTTGTAGAAGATGTCAGTATAGCCCTCCCCAGTCAGGGAGCTGCTGTAATTAACCCCTCACTTGCTGTGTCAGCCTCTTCTGTCGCTCCCCTGTAGCCAGGGGCTGCGGTCACATCAGTAATACCTCATGTTGTTCCCCATGGTCACAGATCTCATACCCATAATCCCCTTCCTCCGCCCGGGAGTTACGCTGGCGCTCCCGCCGCGGCTCTGCGGAGTTTAATTCAACCTGGCGCAGGCGGCGGCCAGGTTGTCCAGTTTGTCAAGGCGGCGCTCCGCATCATCTCCGGTGGGTCCCGAGCGCTAAGACGATGACTGGTACATGAAGCCGTGGACGGCATATGCGGGACCGCAGTGGGTCATTCCAGGATCGTGGCTTGGTTCCTCCAGTGACTTCAGTTCCAGCTTCAGTTCCTGTGGATCATCCATCTATTCCTGCACCAACTGCTGAGCTACAATATGGAGGTGCTGCGGGAGTGGGAGCGACTCCATGGTGAGACAGAATAGTCCCCTCTCTAATGACCTTATTACACGGGTTACCTCTGCTATGGTAGATATTAGCGCGGCTCCGGCACCTGTGCACGCAGGTGACCATAAGGACTGTGTATAATGTACTGTCAGCCCGCATGGAGCCCATATAGATTGGGGAGAGGATATGGGCCAATGCTTACATTGATATCTGGCCTTTGTGTCAGAACTGCTTACAGCAGGTAAGGAACAAGTCATTCTATCAACACGGACCCAAGTCCCTAACATGAAGGAGCTGAGATTATCAATAAATACCCCAAGGCTTTCTCTGTTTTGAGATGTGATGGGTGAAAATGTGTTATTTTGGGATGTTCACATATCAGGAGGCAATTTATTCTTCATGCAAGACACAGGTGGCCTTTCTGGTGGTGATACGACACCATGTACAGGTTCTGGTTATGACCCGGAGCTGATGGTTCTGCAATGAGGGACGCTGCCTCTGTAGGTATAAGCTCTAATGCCTCTCCTGTGGGGGGGCGCACATGTGCGTATTGTATGTCTCTGTCCCGCTTCCTATTATCCTTCTAAGATAGCACCTGCAGATGAAACGATGGCAGTGAGTGCGCTAGACATGGGGTTGAGATGATCCTTCTAAGGCGTTAACTGTGTTCAATTTTTAGGTTTTGTTTCTTTATTTCATGTGGGTTGTATTTCAGGACAGTTGCAATAGGCCATCCCAGTGTCCTTTGGAAAATATATAGAAATAAGTTTCCCGGGGAGGGGTGGTGGCCCCTTTTAGGTGCCCCTGCCCTTCAGCCTCCACTCCCCATTTCTTGACATGCACATTTCTCCTTTGGATAGTTCCAAAGAAGTAACCAGCGTAGTACTGTCTCATTTACCCCCTATCCTTCTCCAGGAGTCGGTCTATGACGGGATGTTTTCTGAGGAAGCTCAGATATATTATGTTCCTTATATCCGTGTTGTGTTTCCTCACCAGTAGGCGGCCGGGGGTCCCGATGGCCTGGTTGGTTATTGATTTGGCTTTGTGTTTCTTGTTTGTGCCCCCAGATTGAGCGGCTATGTGGACGGTGAGCGGCTATGTGGACGGTGATACTTGTCTTCCCACCATTGCTTCATTTCCTTTATATGATTACTATGCTGATCAGTGTTGTGTAGCGCCATCTTGTGGTGTGGTACTTTTGCGGATCTTGGGGGACATGTACGGAGATAATTTTATACATGGAGAAGTAAAGTTATTGCAGTGGGAAACATTTTAGTTCTTTCCTGGGCGGGGTTGTCTAATATGTCACCCCCTTTTCTTTTCGCTCTGTTACTATTTGGATGATTTGTCTGTAGATCCGGTAATTTAGCTGTTTGTGCCCCTTTGTTTACATTTTCCTGCATAGTTTTGATATCCCCCCGGATAAGGCTTGAGGCCTGTGCTCGGGCCATTTGCCGCAGGATACACTGTACAGGCTTATTGCTTTGTACACGTCTTTTGTGCGTTTTCTCTCTTTGGCTTTGTGGTTGTTGCTCGCAGGGTTACACCACTGGGGGAGTTTTTCTCTCTTTGGCTTTGTGGTTGTTGCTCGCAGGGTTACACCGCTGGGGGAGTTTTTCTCTCTTTGGCTTTGTGGTTGTTGCTCGCAGGGTTACACCGCTTGGGGAGTTTTTCTCTCTTTGGCTTTGTGGTTGTTGCTCGCAGGGTTACACCGCTGGGGGAGTTTTTCTCTCTTTGGCTTTGTGGTTGTTGCTCGCAGGGTTACACCGCTGGGGGAGTTTTTCTCTCTTTGGCTTTGTGGTTGTTGCTCGCAGGGTTACACCGCTGGGGGAGTTTTTCTCTCTTTGGCTTTGTGGTTGTTGCTCGCAGGGTTACACCGCTGGGGGAGTTTTTCTCTCTTTGGCTTTGTGGTTGTTGCTCGCAGGGTTACACCGCTGGGGGAGTTTTTCTCTCTTTGGCTTTGTGGTTGTTGCTCGCAGGGTTACACCGCTGGGGGAGTTTTTCTCTCTTTGGCTTTGTGGTTGTTGCTCGCAGGGTTACACCGCTGGGGGAGTTTTTCTCTCTTTGGCTTTGTGGTTGTTGCTCGCAGGGTTACACCGCTGGGGGAGTTTTTCTCTCTTTGGCTTTGTGGTTGTTGCTCGCAGGGTTACACCGCTGGGGGAGTTTTTCTCTCTTTGTGGTTGTTGCTCGCAGGGTTACACCGCTGGGGGAGTTTTTCTCTCTTTGGCTTTGTGGTTGTTGCTCGCAGGGTTACACCGCTGGGGGAGTTTTTGTCTCACAGCATTTGTGCTTGTTTTATAATATCAGAACATCTCATCCGTATTATCACCAGTCTTTATGTTCACCTTACAATTTAGTGATGATTTTGTTTCCATACAATGCTATTACATGCTAACGGCCAGAGCTGGGTCTCCTGTGGTTTTGGTTGGAATTTGGGGATGTGTGCTGGAGAACCTTGGGCACCACAGTGATCTGTCTCTGGCCTGGACCAGAACCTGACTTTTCTGGATCTCTTCCCATTTGTGGTTGCAGTGATTTGTGGGGCCACTGTTTCCAATATGAGAAGCGATTTCTGTGCTGATCACTTAGGGTTGTAGTTTGTTATTGACTTGTTGTAATCTTATTCATCCCTTCCGGGTCTTTCCCTGTTGTGTAACTTGCTTCTATTTTGCTGTTTGGAGTTGAACATCACCTAATGGGCCCGACATGTACTGAGTGTTTTATACTTTGGCTGCAATTTGTCCAGTTTGAGTCTTCAGGTCTTTTCACCAGTGGCATCCAATATCGGCTATGGAAGGTCCGGGGTCCACCCGGTGGCCATTTTCTTCACAGCTTGTCATATGACCTGGTTAGGTGCTACCCAGCAGTTTTCTCCTTAGAATACAAGACCTTGTTTTCCTTTGCCTTTAGCCTAACCCCTAGTTTTGTGACCATTTGTATCAGGGATCTTGTCTCTCGTTCAGCCACCCTCCCACCCTCTGTTTATTAAGGGATAATTCACTTAGGCCCAAGTGTTTGTATATCGATACAATACTGTTATAGGCGTTATAGTTGGCCGATAATCATCAGATACAGCTGTACAGGTCTCTAGGGGCTCTCTCTTACCCGGTTAGTGTCTCAGGTGATTTTATCTTGTTAAAGATATTACACTGGACTCAGACGCCATCTTACATATTGTCGGACATTTTAAAGATTCAGTATTCATTTCATATAACTTTGTGTAGTGATAACTAAGTTTGGGTGTTTCCCTCAGCAAACAAAGACTTAGTGCTCACTAACACCACCTAGTGGAAGGTATACAGGTGGACATCTGGACATTTGGTTTATGTGAAGTTTCAGTATTTGCATGTAGCCAATAGTATTAGACTCCTTTGTGTGCTTACATCCAATAGTGTTACATTTCCTGGGTGAGAACACCCAATTATAGTGGCTGCTTTTCTAATTACACGCCTTATGTAAAGTGCCTTATGGTTTTCTATAAATGTCCGTCCCTCAATAAAACTTATCAGTCTTGTTGCTAACTTCCTGCAAGGACAGGTCTTGTCTTTCCTTCAAGTTAGTCAAATTCCAGCGCTGGACACAGACTCATTTAATTTGAAAGTCACCTTACAATGATTAGGGGTTTGAGCCCCAGATATAAATCTATAAGAATTGGCGTCCCTGGGTGGGCATACTTTTATGGACATCTAACCATCGAGGTGACCTCCGCAAGAGTCCAGGCGGCCAGTGACCAGAACTGACAATGAGCGCTCGTCGGGGTAAGTCAAGTCTATTTTTGTCTACCTTGACTGTAGTTCTGTTTCACTGGCTGAAAGGGACTGGGTAAGGTCATCTCCTTGTGTGATATTATGTACTTTGCCTTATGTGTCCATATATAATAGTATGTTCACTTTAATTGTGATAAAGGATCTCTTGTAAGGTGATTGACTGACAGAGACTGGACGTGACTATGTATGTTTTAGAAAAAGGTCTGCAGTGCCCTCTTGTGAATTGTTGATGTAGTTCAGAAAGTTTGATGGTGTTGAGATTTTTGTTCATGTAAGCGCGGATAGAATCTGGAAGTTTGCAGAGACAAATTCTGGCCAAATTTACGTATCGTTCGTTCGGGATTGATGCGGCCCCGTGATGCGGAAAGGACAGTAGAGGCAAGAGGGACACTGACGGGAATTTTACAGTTGAGCGTTAACTCCTTGATTTCTGAAATATTGTGTGAAGGTCTCTAATTTGTACTTACTGATAGGTAGCGGGGTAGTCTGGAGCTGTATGTACGGAGGATATCTATAGCCCTTGAACAAAATCAGGTATTCCACAGATTCCACAAAATGGGTAGTGAGCAAAGTAAGACTGTAGCTGGACATTGCAGACCTAAAAAGGCGACTGACATAGTGTCACACAGGAAAGGTAAAGATGGGTAAAAGGAAGTTATGAGGTATTGAAGTTTTTGGGTATGTTAGATGATCCCCTGAGTGTGCAGAGGTAGGAGACAGCACTTGATGTAAATGGTGGCTGGCTCAAAGACAAAAAGTGGCACACCCAGGCAGAAGGTTGTTTTGATGTAAGTAGAGAGTTAATGACAAAGGAAAGTGGATGGGGTTGATTACTGGAGACTTAGACCAGTGACTACGGACGGACCAGGACAGAGGGACAGGAATCCTAGAGAGTGCTCATTAAAAAAAAAAAAAAAAATCTTTTGGAATGCAGACCAGCACCCTCTTAGACTCCACCCCCGTATCTGGGGGTTAGAGAAGATGACACGCCCTACCATTTTTCAGTGGCGGCCATCGTAAGACAGTATATTTCCTTCAAGTGCCTGAAAATTAATTGCCTATAACTCTACACTGTAGGCTGGTTGTAGGATAGCAGCTGAGTCACCCTTGAGGCGTCCTGGCGGATGTTTGAAATAAATGCCGGCAGGTGAATATTTTCACCAATTTCAAACATTTGCTAAGGGTCTTGAGTGTGCAACGCTGTTTGTTTATTTTATTTTTAAAACTTATTTGATTCTGACAATTGCAGAAAAATTACTAGAAAAAGTGTTGCAATGTCTCTGGTACCTGCTTTCTGGAGTTGAAAGAGTTAATCAGGGGGAGATCTCTGTGCAGCTGTGCAGCTGGGGTTTGCTTTGTCTTATCTATGTCTGTGAGAAGTGGCCTTGAAGCACACAGAAAGCATCTGTGTTGAGTGGGGAGACAGAGCTGACAATCTAAAAGACTTAAAGGAATTTGCTTGTGATAAGAATACAAAGAGACACACTCTAGGAAACGTAGACGGCCTCAACAGGGCGGGACAAGGGGGGTGGTAATGGACAAGGATGTCAGCAAGAACAGTCCCCCTCTTCGGAAAGCCCCCCCCCCCCCCAAATAGAGTTAGTGCCTTTCATTGTAGAACTCTTCCCTGTTGGCAAATGTTTTCCTCTCTGTGCCCCTACATGAGGATTACCAGTACCTATTTGCCTTTACCAGTGTAGTATTCCAGTATATCTGATGTAGACTCCCACAAGGGGGGTAAAACCCCCCCAGCCAGTACTCCATACTACACGGCCCTATAGGGAGTAGACTGGCAGACTAGCCCCTTACTGGATGTTCTCCTTTTCAGTATGCGGAGGACCTACTGTTTTTGTTTCCCAGGATGCATGTATTGACCTTATGTGTTTTCTGTTCCAGAAGGGTTGTAAAGTTTCCTGAGACAAACTCCGGTACTGCCAGGAGAAGGTGGTCTTCCTAGGCCACTGCTTCTCAGCCACAGGCAGAGACCTGACAGAGGGAAGAAAGCTGGCAGTCCAGAATGTGCCCCTGCCCTGAGGCCCTAAGCCTCTTCACATGATTCTAGGACTGGCCAGCTCCTGCAGCCTGGGATAAGGTCTGCCTCCAGCCTGATGTTGCCCCTTGATAATTGAATTGCCTCTTCTCCATTTGCCCTTAGTCAGGAGGCAATTGATGCATTCCATAGCCTTAAGCTGACAAATTCTGTGTGCACTGGCCCTAGGCACATCCCACTGGATCAAACTTATGTTTTATTTTGCACTGAGTATCTAGGCCACGCCACAGGTGTCGAGTCCAGGAACGTGGTGGCCTCCCCAGTGGCCCACTATTAGGCCCGGTTAGACTCAGTCGTGAGGGGAGCCCCTCATGTGTCAGTAGCTGCAGCCAGCAATCTGCTCAGCAAGGCCAGTGAGTTGATCCCAGATCCAAGATCACTCAGTTACAATGCAAACCCCACATACCTTGCACAGTGTCCTCACCCAAGTACAGCCCAAGCATCTGAGCAATGGCCAGACAGCTCAGACTCCAGTGTGCACTCCTGATGCCCCAGGATACACTGATAAGGTGCACAGCTCTGAATCCTTCATTCTATCACCAGTCTTCCAGGATTCAGAGGGGGGGGGGAGAAGGGTGAGTAACCCAGATGTTGAGTTTTTTTCTCATAGATGGCTCCAGGTCTGCAGGAGAAGACAGACGGTTCTACACTGGATATACAGTGGTCAGTGGCGCACATGAGGTAGTACAAGCAGAACCACTCCCTCCACACAGGTCAGTGCAGGAGGTGAAGTGATGGCACTCAGGGAAGCGCTACAGCTGGTGGAAGGTAAAAGGGCAAACATCTATACTCAAGGTATAGTTCTGGGGTCTTAACACGACTATGAACCCTTATGGAAGGCTAGAGATTTCCTCACCTCTGCAGGGAACCCCTTTAAGCATGGCACGCTGGTTATAGAGCTCATGGATGCTCTCTTACTTCCACAAGAGGTGAGGATAGTAAAAGTTAAACCACACACAATTTGGTAACTCCACAAGCCAAGGGCAAGTATGTGGCTGACGGGATGGCGAAGGCAGCTGCACAGATGGAGCCCGGAGACTGTCCTGAAGTCTCAGCGGTGAGTTCTGAGCTAAAAGTTTGATCCACAGGTGTTCCAGTCCCTGGTGGCCTGAGTGTCATCAGAAGTGAAGGAAGTGTGGAGGAGAGCTGGAGCCCAGATGACGATGGGACCTGGATGCTGGGAGAGAGGGTGTGCCTGGCAGGAGCCCTGCACCCGACAGTAAGGCAAGTAGCCCACGGACACATACACATCCAAAATGGCCATGCTAGTGCTCATAAACCGCAAGTGGTTTACCCCGGCATTAATACCCCTGTCACTAGACTAGTGAAAGCCTTTATAGTCTGTGCTCGCCACAACCCGGGTAAGGTGGAAAAGACCCCACGGAAGGTGACACCCAAGCCGCTGTATCCCTTCCAGAGACTGCAGATGGATTTTATCCAGCTACCAAAAGTGGTACGTAGGAATACGTGCTTGTGTGCATTGATCTCTTTCCAGGGTGGCCAGAAGCTTCTCCCATGACCAAGGCTACTGCCAGAGCTGCAGCCAAGAAGTTGGTGAGTGAGATTTTTCTGCAGGTTTGGACTTCCGGAGACCATAGAGTCCGGTCGCAGAACCCACTTCACTGGAGGTAAAGACCTGAAACCTTGTCCCTCCTGGGTGTAGAACAGGCCCTGCACACCCCATACCCTTCCCAAGTTAGTGGTGTGTTTGAGATACTATAAACGGCACTCTTAAGTTAGAGATCCATGAGGCCATGGAAGCAGGGAAACCATGGTGCGAATGCTTTCCTGCTGCTCACTATTCAGTTGGGACCACCCCCAACAGAAAGATGGGATTGTCCCCCTTTGAAGTACCTTTTGGCTGTGCACCCAGACTAGGCCTCTACTTCCCATAGACCCTATAGCTGATGGCAGGAAACCAGGTGGAACATGCCATACAGTTGAGCCAGGCCTTGGAAAAGGTCGGCAAAAGAGTTTCTGATTCCATTTTCAGATCCAGAGAGAGACCTCAGGACGCATAACCTGAAGCCCGGAGACTACGTGGTGGTAAAGAGACATCAGAGAGAGAGTCTGGAGCCTCGCTATGACGGTCCTTTCCAAGTCCTGCTGACCAGTGCCACGTCTGTGCAGCTAGAGGGAAGTCAGCACGCTTCCCACACTTACTGTTGCAAACTCACTTATTCTTCTTGCTAGCTGGTGTTAGGGTAGTCCTCAATGGGGACAATTCAGTATATTGGAGAGGAGCCAAATTCAGGATGATGACGAGCTCGCCGAGAATTTCAGACAAGAACACACCCTGGTTCTCAGAATAAAACTCTGCTTTATTGGTGCATGACATCGTCTTATATACCCAAAAGAAGGGCGTTTACATGTTAAGCTGTCTTACAATTATTGGATAGTTTCATCGAACCATTAGGAAATATTATAACAATTGGTTAGTTTCCATTTAACTATATTTAATAATTAACATATGTTCTTCTTTGCAGGGCATATCAATAATGAATAAATTCCATTATTGATTTTCCCATTAAGTGCCAGGTGCGAGCTGGCACAAGCTACCTTAATGGTTATTATTCCTTGATACTAATCAGAAGTTACTTAATAACTGGTCAAAGTCTCTTCTGGTCATCTTAACCAAGCAATATTTATACTCTTTATGCAACCTTATTTATTCAGCTCAATTCTCCTAAGAATGACCTGAGAGATATAACATAAACATGTTCTGAATAAGGGGGAGCATGAGGGGATATAGGATCCATCCCTATCACTGGTCTCTTCTGACTGACTTTATTCTCAGGGACACCCCAACCATGACTATCACTGTATCTATAGGGCTGACCAGGATGCCCCCAGGGTAGGAGACTTTACCTACGGTTGGTGCAACAAGACAATGACCTTCTATAACATTGACAGCACAGGTAACCCTGTATTAGCAGTGTCTGATGTACTGTATTTGTGGGGATAGGAGAGTCAGGTCAGGCCTAGAGGCTGGGAAGGTGAGTGTACGGTGATAACACTTGTGCATTCCTTCCTCGTGATCCCCAGGGATAAGGTTGATCAGACACATAAGAAAAGGTAGAGAATCCCAAAGGATTCTGGAGGTCTGAGAAAGAAGCACCTAGATGACAATGTTTATATAGATACAGTGGGAGCACCAGGGGGGGTCCCAGATGAGTACAAGGCCCACAATCAGATATGGGCAGGTCTAGAGTCCATTATTCCCCAGAGAGCTATGAGTAAAGATGTTGGTTGGGTTAACTGGTTGTATTGTAATCAACAGAGATTTGTGATTGTATCCGAGATGCTTCCCAGAACCGCACGGCTTTGGACATGATCCTTGCTGAGAAGGGAGGAGTCTGTAAGATTGTGGGAGTGGCTTGTCACATATACATCCCAGATGACATCGCCCCCTATGGATCCATTACCCATGCACTTGAAGAGATTGAAGGACTGTCCAGGGAACTCAAGAGAAACTCTGGGGTGGACACTTTGTCCTTCACTTTGTAGTTGGGGGATTGGACGGGTTTCCTGTAAGTGGGGGTGATATTGGGGATTGTGATTTTGCTCTCGTCACTTATTGCGTGTTGTGTGGTCCCCCTCATCAAGTCCACCATGTCCCAGATGGCCGTCCAGGTGGTAAGAACCATGACAGGAGAAGTCCTGGTGTGGAGGATACCGTCTTGTTGAAGAACCAGCCTGTTAATAAACCCATAAACTATGGAAACACAATTATGTAATTTGAGTATGCAGGCCTGTAACCCCCGAGTGACTGGCCTCCAGGGGATCTGGTGAAGAGTTAACAAGTCCAGCAGGTAAGGGCTTAGCCTACCTGTGGGTACCTGGAGTTTGAGGAGGTCACTCTGGACAAAAGTTACAGGCCATGCAAAGCTCAAAAGGGGGGAAATGTTAAAGATATTACACTGGACTCAGACGCCATCTTACATATTGTCGGACATTTTAAAGATTCAGTATTCATTTCATATAACTTTGTGTAGTGATAACTAAGTTTGGGTGTTTCCCTCAGCAAACAAAGACTTAGTGCTCACTAGCACCACCTAGTGGAAGGTATCCAGGTGGACATCTGGACATTTGGTTTATGTGAAGTTTCAGTATTTGCATGTAGCCAATAGTATTAGACTCCTTTGTGTGCTTACATCCAATAGTGTTACATTTCCTGGGTGAGAACACCCAATTATAGTTGCTGCTTTTCTAATTACACGCCTTATGTAAAGTGCCTTATGGTTTTCTATAAATGTCCGTCCCTCAATAAAACTTATCAGTCTTGTTGCTAACTTCCTGCAAGGACAGGTCTTGTCTTTCCTTCAAGTTAGTCAAATTCCAGCGCTGGACACAGACTCATTTAATTTGAAAGTCACCTTACAATGATTAGGGGTTTGAGCCCCAGATATAAATCTATAAGAATCTTTATCTCGGTTTGGGTCCCAATTTTTAGTTCATGAAAGTGCCTCCTCCCCTCACTTTCCCATATTTGATTTCAGGTGATATTTTAGATATGTTGGGATTCTTGGGTTGGACCCAAGAAGATGTGAATCCTGGGTGTAAATTTCCCCCCTGTGGGACTAATAAAGGATTACCTATCTTTTCTTATCTTATGAGGGCACCCATTCCTTTCAGATTGGGGCAGCAGCTGAGGGGTTTAGGGCCGGCCTCCCAGGTGTGGAGGTTATGAGGTTTGGGGTATGAGGTCTACATGCTTTGCTCACTGCCTGATTTATTGTGGGATTGTTTTTTTACGCTCTTATTGTTTCAGGTTCTCCGGTTAATGTTTGCCCCATGACAACATTCTGTGTCATTTGTATAATGTAGTTTGTATAATAAGTTTTTGGGGTTTTCAACAGGCAGATGTATTTTGGAGGTCTATCCAGGGCTTAAAATGGATTCAGGTCCTCCCGGAGGCTGTATTATTGACCTTAATGAGACAGGCCTTGGCAGTGTGCAATCATCTTCCAGAAATTGTGAAAACAATGTTTTGAAGAAAGTTCCCTGAGTTATCTGGCAAGGTTCTAGGAATTCTACTGCTGTAGATATCACTGATATATATCACTGATATATATGAGGATGTAGTTACCTCATACACTGTACATATCACTGATATATATGAGGATGTAGTTACCTCATACACTGTACATATCACTGATATATATGAGGATGTAGTTACCTCATACACTGTACATATCACTGATATATATGAGGGTGTAGTTACCTCATACACTGTACATATCACTGATATATATGAGGATGTAGTTACCTCATACACTGTACATATCACTGATATATATGAGGATGTAGTTACCTCATACACTGTATATATCACTGATATATATGAGGGTGTAGTTACCTCATACACTGTACATATCACTGATATATATGAGGATGTAGTTACCTCATACACTGTACATATCACTGATATATATGAGGATGTAGTTACCTCATACACTGTACATATCACTGGTATATATGAGGATGTAGTTACCTCATACACTGTACATATCACTGATATATATGAGGATGTAGTTACCTCATACACTGTACATATCACTGATATATATGAGGATGTAGTTACCTCATACACTGTACATATCACTGATATATATGAGGATGTAGTTACCTCATACACTGTACATATCACTGATATATATGAGGATGTAGTTACCTCATACACTGTACATATCACTGATATATATGAGGATGTAGTTACCTCATACACTGTACATATCACTGATATATATGGGGGGTAGTTACCTCATACACTGTACATATCACTGATATATATGAGGGTGTAGTTACCTCATACACTGTACATATCACTGATATATATGAGGATGTAGTTACCTCACACACTGTACATATCACTGATATATATGAGGATGTAGTTACCTCACACACTGTACATATCACTGATATATATGAGGTGTAGTTACCTCATACACTGTACATATCACTGATATATATGAGGGTGTAGTTACCTCATACACTGTACATATCACTGATATATATGAGGGTGTAGTTACCTCATACACTGTACATATCACTGATATATATGAGGATGCAGTTACCTCATACACTGTATATATCACTGATATATATGAGGATGTAGTTACCTCATACACTGTACATATCACTGATATATATGAGGATGTAGTTACCTCATACACTGTACATATCACTGATATATATGAGGATGTAGTTACCTCACACGCTGTACATATCACTGATATATATGAGGATGTAGTTACCTCACATGCTGTACATATCACTGATATATATGAGGATGTAGTTACCTCATATACTGTACATATCATTGATATATATGAGGGTGTAGTTACCTCATACACTGTACATATCACTGATTATATATGAGGATGTATTTACCTCACACACTGTACATATCACTGATATATATGAGGATGTAGTTAACTCACACGCTGTACATATCACTGATTATATATGAGGATGTAATTGCCTCATACGCTGTACATATCACTGATATATATGAGGATGTAGTTACCTCACACGCTGTACATATCACTGATTATATATGAGGATGTAGTTGCCTCATACGCTGTACATATCACTGATTATATATGAGGATGTAGTTGCCTCATACGCTGTACATATCACTGATATATATGAGGATGTATTTACCTCATACGCTGTACATATCACTGATATATATGAGGATGTAGTTACCTCACACACTGTACATATCACTGATATATATGAGGATGTAGTTACCTCATACACTGTACATATCACTGATATATATGAGGATGTAGTTACCTCATACACTGTACATATCACTGATATATATGAGGGTGTAGTTACCTCATACACTGTACATATCACTGATATATATGAGGGTGTAGTTACCTCATACACTGTACATATCACTGATATATATGAGGGTGTAGTTACCTCATACACTGTACATATCACTGATTATATATGAGGATGTAGTTACCTCATACACTGTACATATCACTGATATATATGAGGGTGTAGTTACCTCATACACTGTACATATCACTGATATATATGAGGGTGTAGTTACCTCATACACTGTACATATCACTGATATATATGAGGGTGTAGTTACCTCATACACTGTACATATCACTGATATATATGAGGGTGTAGTTACCTCATACACTGTACATATCACTGATATATATGAGGGTGTAGTTACCTCATACACTGTACATTGCACTGATCTACATGACCTCAGACGCTGGATATGTTGCTGTTTTACATGTGGGTACTTACCTCATGTACATACCTCCCAACTTTTGGACAAGAGAAAGAGGGACAAAAGCCCCTCCCCATTTTTCTAAACCACGCCCATTGTCCAACCCACAAGCATAGTATAATATCAACATTGACGGTCCCCACATAGTACAATGCCCCTTACTTTGGCCACCCCTATGGACCCGTACAATATCCCCTAAAGCAAATCTGCAACATATAAAACCCCTTACACATAATCCTATCTGTATTCCTGTCCCCCAGCCCCCTCCTGTAGCCTCCTTTCCTCCAGCCTCCTCCTTCAGCATCCTCCACCTGTCCTCCAGTCCCCTCCAGAATCCTCCTGTCCTCCGACCTCCCCCTCAAGCATCCTCCTGTCCTCCAGCCTCCTCCTCCTGTCCCCCAGCCTCCTCCTGTAGCCCTCTGTCCCCCAGCCTCCTCCTCCTGTCCCCCAGCCTCCATCTGTCCCCCAGAAGCCTCCACTTGTCCTCCAGCCTCCTCAAGCATCCTCCTGTCCTCCAGCCTCCACCTGTCCTTCAGCCTCCTCCTCCTGTCCTCCAGCATCCTCCTCCTGTCCCCCAGCCTCCTCCTCCTGTCCCCCAGCCTCCTCCTCCTGTCCCCCAGCCCTCCAGCCTCCTCCTCCTGCCCTCCAGCCTCCTCCTCCTGTCCCCCAGCCTCCTCAAGCCTCCTCCTCCTGTCCCCCAGCCTCCTACTCCTGTCCCCAGCCTCCTCCTCCTGTCCCCCAGCCTCCTCCTCCTGCCTCCTTCTGTCCCCCAGTCTATTCAAGCATCCTCCTGTCCTCAGCCTCCACCTGTCCCCCAGCCTCCTCCTCCTGTCCCCCAGCCTCCTCCTCCTGCCCTCCAGCCTCCTTCTGTCCCCCAGTCTATTCAAGCATCCTCCTGTCCTCAGCCTCCACCTGTCCTCCAGCATCCTCCTCCTGTCCCCAGCCTCCTTCTGTCCCCAGCCTCCTCTTCCTGTCCTCCAGCATCCTCCTCCTGTCTCCAGCCTCCTCCTGTCCCCAGCCTCCTCCTCCTGTCCTCCAGCATCCTCCTCCTGTCTCCAGCCTCCTCCTGTTCCCCAGCAGCCTCCTCCTGTCTCCAGCAGCCTCCACCTGCCCCGCAGCTGCCTCCTCCTGTTCCCCAGCAGCCTCCTCCTGTCGCAAGCCTCCACCTGTCCCGCAGAAGCCTCCTCCTGCCCACCAGCAGCCCCCTGTACTCCTCCTGTAGCCTCCAGCCCCCCCTGTCCTCCTGTAGCTTCCAGCCCCCCTGTCCTCCTCCTGTGCCCCAGCCCCCCTGTAGCCTCCAGCCCCCCCGTGTCCTCCTGTAGCTTCCAGCCCCCCTGTCCTCCTCCTGTGCCCCAGCCCCCCCCTGTACTCCTCCTGTAGCCTCCAGCTCCCCCTTTCCACCTCCAGTAGCCTCCAGCCCCCCTTTCCTCCTCCAGTAGCCTTCAGCTCCCCCTGTCCTCCTCCTGTAGCCTCCAGCTCCCCCTGTCCCCTCCTATAGCCTCCAGCTCCCCCTGTCCCCTCCAGACCCCCTTGTCCTCCTCCACCTCCAGTAGCCTCCAGCCCCCCCCTGTACTCCTCCTGTAGCCTCCAGCTCCCCCTTTCCACCTCCAGTAGCCTCCAGCCCCCCTTTCCTCCTCCAGTAGCCTTCAGCTCCCCCTGTCCCCTCCTGTAGCCTCCAGTCCCCCTGTCCCCTCCTATAGCCTCCAGCTCCCCCTGTCCCCTCCTATAGCCTCCAGCTCCCCCTGTCCCCTCCAGACCCCCTTGTCCTCCTCCTCCTCCTGTAGCCTCCAGCCCCCCTGTTCCCCTCAGTCTCTTACCTGCTGTCACTCCATATTCTCCCGGGCTGGAGTCTGAATGACTCGTGGAGGGGGCGTGACCAACCGGGGGCGGAGCTCACTCCTCACATGATTGGTGCAGACATCATGTGAGGAGGTAGCAGGGGCTGGTCCCGCCTCCTCCCGGCCCCCATGCCTTGGCTGCTCTGCAGCTCTAAACTATGGGGTCTGGAGGAGGCGGGACAAAGCGGGGAAAGTGGGCGGGGCCCGGGACATTCTCTCCCCTTTCCGTGGCAGCGTGACAGAGCCCAAAAAACGGGACTGTCACGCTGAAAGCGGGACGGTTGGGAGGTATGCATGTATACTATGTGCCACAGGTTATTTGTACCTTCCAATCACATGTGCACATGGCTACGGTATTACTAGTCCTAATGGCACTAACATGGTGACAATCACGAGCCTCGGACTGGAGCTTCTTTGGAGGGAGTAGATGTCCTCCATTACTCTGCTTGTTATGGGGAGGTCACATGTATTATACACTATGTAGAGGGGCTGCCGGGAGAGAGCACATGTAATAGTGCGGCCTCCATCTGTGATACTGTACGAGTCTATTATTATCTCATCCAGTTCTCCGTAATCATGGTGTCCTACACTTTATGGCTATCGATTGACCATGATAGGTGCAGGTCCCCCACATTCCTGGTCTATGTGGTCCAGCATTGACCTGTACAGAGTAAATTGGGGGGGCTGGTTATGGGGAGTTTTTGGTGCTCTGAATGTAACCTCCATATCACTACCTGTTGCTATATGTTCACCACATGCCGCATTTAGATGCTTGTTGTATTTGTGTGCATTTGTATGTGGCTTTGTCTAGATGCTTTTTGTAGTTATTGGCGCAATGTTGTATGTTGTGTGTATATATAGATATATAGATGTATATGGCCTTTAGTTGTCTTATGTATTAGGGAGTGCCCATGTATACTTCTGCACACTCATATATAATGTATGTTACATGAGTGGTGGATAGTGCGATATTGTTGGGATAACATGCCGCCTCAGCCTATAATGGGGAAGGAACGGTGTAATATTATACTACAGTTATACCCACAAAATAGCGGGGGAATTAGCCAGACACATGGTCAGGGGCCATTGGGGTTGCAGCCGCACATATTTCTGCAGATAAACGGACCGTATGGATATAGCCAGGTCCTATATAGTGTCTTACCTGTCCCCACTATATTGTATACAAGAATTGTAGTTATTACCACATGTAGGGTAAATAATGGATATGACTATGGCCTGTATTGCTGTGCTTGTATATATAACAGGAGGGTGTTGTCTGTATTCAGACCAGCAGGCTCATTGTATAGCATTTATATCTATACTGTATTTACAACATGCGCTGTAGCGCTGTACATCATGGGCAAGGATTTAGGTAGTCGTCTCCTGTAAGGCCCGCTGGTCTTTTCAAGAGACATATCAGAGATTTCTTATGGATAAAGCAGCGTACTGTGTGATGTTTAGGGCCGTGCAGGAGAGCTGGACTGCTGAGTAACGTCGCAGGGTGTTCTTTGCTTTGTTGGGTCCTTTAGGTGCCTGTTACAGGGGCTGCTTCCTCTGGGGTTTCTCACGGCTGGAGATGGTATTAGTCCTGTAGGGTGGCAGACTGAAATCTCCCATTGTAAGTTTCATGGGAGGGGATCCTGGGTCTGCTTATGTGCAGGCTCGAGGCTGGTTTCCCCTTTGTTACTGTTACTGAGGCTCATGTCCCTTCTTGTAGGTTGCTTGTTTTTGGTTTTCAGCGAGCCCTATTCCTGTTGAGTGGGGGTCGGAGCTCCGAGTAGGAGTACTCGGAGCTCCTAGTGGCGGAAAAGAGAATTGATGTGGATTTTTTCGGAAGTCGAAGTGGTGGTTCGGGAGTCCGGATGAACAAACCACTTCGGCAGCGATGGTTTCCAAAGAAACGAACAGATTGCGGCTGATTTTGAGAATATTAAAATAATAATAATTGTGTTTATCAGCAATAAATAGCTGTGACCTTTTCTGCCCAACAGGAGCCTCGTGTCATCATTTCTTAGTTATGTTTAGTTATAAATGGTTTATGGGGTTAATGTTCCGGGTAGGATTATGTATCTTTACTAAAGTGCCTTAATGTGGAGTTACATGGGTAATGTTTACTACCTCCCAGTCTGAAAAACCCATCGATTACAATGGGTCATGGGGCAATGCAAGTTCAGCACTTCAAAAGCACCCGCAGAACACGCGCGTTAAAAAACCCAAGTGTAGAAGGGGCCTTACAACAAAAGCACCGAGGTAAATACATCAAACATAACGGGAGGCGATTCTAACTGCCGACAAACCAAAGCAACAAGTTTTAGGACTCACCCGAACGGTGCGGAGCAGGTCACAGGACGTGTGACTGTGAGCGCAGCGTGTATATATGAGCAGGGCTCTGCAGAGCATTCCACCACACAGGACGTGTGACTGTGAGCGCAGCGTGTATATAGGAGCAGGGCTCTGCAGAGCATTCCACCACACAGGACGTGTGACTGTGAGCGCAGCGTATATATAGCAGCAGGACAACAGCTGCTGGAATACGGCTGATTTCCCAGAAAAGACAGAATCTGCTTTCATTTTCACTTTCCATATTATTATATAGTGATGAGGTTTGTGATTGGTGCTCGGCCCCTGCAGTCTCTTCTATACATGCAGACACATCATACTCAGCCCAGGAATATGCAGCAGGGATATAGTAGTCCTACTATTCTACACACCGGAGGTGTAACAAGACGGTAATGGGCCCCGTTGCAAACTATGAGTTGGGGCCCCATATACCGAATCCCCCAGCGATGTCCTCATCCCTCAAACTATACTCATATACTATATACATATCTATATAC
This sequence comes from Engystomops pustulosus, assembly GCF_040894005.1. Taxonomy (NCBI): domain Eukaryota; kingdom Metazoa; phylum Chordata; class Amphibia; order Anura; family Leptodactylidae; genus Engystomops; species Engystomops pustulosus. The sequence continues at coordinate 6,492,683 of NC_092418.1, forward strand.
AACAACCACTAATTTATATGTTCAGTACAGGATAAGTAATGTCATGTATGTACACAGTGGGGCTCATTTACTTACCCGTCCGCTGGAGTTCACAGAAAGCGCATTGTCCGTGTATAATGCGCTGTGCGGGGACTCACTAAGATCCTGCCCCCGATATCCTGCATGTGTCGCTTCCCCGCTCAGGTCCCTGGAGTTCACCTTCTTCTTCCTGGTGCATGTAAGTGCATTGTCCGTGTATAATGCGCTGTGCGGGGAGTCACTAAGATCCTGCGCCCGATATCCTGCATGTGTCACTTCCCCGCTCAGGTCCCTGGAGTTCACCTTCTTCTTCCTGGTGCATGTAAGTGCATTGTCCGTGTATAATGCGCTGTGCAAGGAGTCACTAAGATCCTGCCCCCGATATCCTGCATGTGTCGCTTCCCCGCTCAGGTCCCCGGAGTTCACCTTCTTCTTCCTGGTGCATGTAAGTGCATTGTCCGTGTATAATGTGCTGTGCGGGGAGTCACTAAGATCCTGCGCCCGATATCCTGCATGTGTCACTTCCCCGCTCAGGTCCCTGGAGTTCACCTTCTTCTTCCTGGTGCATGTAAGTGCATTGTCCGTGTATAATGCGCTGTGCAGGGAGTCACTAAGATCGTGCGCCCGATATCCTGCATGTATCGCTTCCCCGCTCAGGTCCCTGGAGTTCACCTTCTTCTTCCTGGTGCATGTAAGTGCATTGTCCGTGTATAATGTGCTGTGCGGGGAGTCACTAAGATCCTGCGCCCGATATCCTGCATGTGTCGCTTCCCCGCTCAGGTCCCTGGAGTTCACCTTCTTCTTCCTGGTGCATGTAAGTGCATTGTCCGTGTATAATGCGCTGTGCGGGGAGTCACTAAGATCCTGTCCCCGATATCCTGCATGTGTCGCTTCCCCGCTCAGGTCCCTGGAGTTCACCTTCTTCTTCCTGGTGCATGTAAGTGCATTGTCCGTGTATAATGCGCTGTGCGGGGAGTCACTAAGATCCTGCGCCCGATATCCTGCATGTGTCGCTTCCCCGCTCAGGTCCCCGGAGTTCACCTTCTTCTTCCTGGTGCATGTAAGTGCATTGTTCGTGTATAATGCGCTGTGCGGGGAGTCACTAAGATCCTGCGCCTGATATCCTGCATGTGCCACTTCCCCGCTCAGGTCCCTGGAGTTCACCTTCTTCTTCCTGGTGCATGTAAGTGCATTGTCCGTGTATAATGTGCTGTGCGGGGAGTCACTAAGATCCTGCGCCCGATATCCTGCATGTGTCGCTTCCCCGCTCAGGTCCCTGGAGTTCACCTTCTTCTTCCTGGTGCATGTAAGTGCATTGTCCGTGTATAATGCGCTGTGCGGGGAGTCACTAAGATCCTGCACCTGATATCCTGCGTGTGTTGCTTCCCCGCTCAGGTCCCTGGAGTTCACCTTCTTCTTCCTGGTGCATGTAAGTGCATTGTCCGTGTATAATGCGCTGTGCGGGGAGTCACTAAGATCCTGCGCCCGATATCCTGCATGTGTCGCTTCCCCGCTCAGGTCCCCGGAGTTCACCTTCTTCTTCCTGGTGCATGTAAGTGCATTGTTCGTGTATAATGCGCTGTGCGGGGAGTCACTAAGATCCTGCGCCTGATATCCTGCATGTGCCACTTCCCCGCTCAGGTCCCTGGAGTTCACCTTCTTCTTCCTGGTGCATGTAAGTGCATTGTCCGTGTATAATGTGCTGTGCGGGGAGTCACTAAGATCCTGCGCCCGATATCCTGCATGTGTCGCTTCCCCGCTCAGGTCCCTGGAGTTCACCTTCTTCTTCCTGGTGCATGTAAGTGCATTGTCCGTGTATAATGCGCTGTGCGGGGAGTCACTAAGATCCTGCACCTGATATCCTGCGTGTGTTGCTTCCCCGCTCAGGTCCCTGGAGTTCACCTTCTTCTTCCTGGTGCATGTAAGTGCATTGTCCGTGTATAATGCGCTGTGCGGGGAGTCACTAAGATCCTGCGCCCGATATCCTGCATGTGTCGCTTCCCCGCTCAGGTCCCCGGAGTTCACCTTCTTCTTCCTGGTGCATGTAAGTGCATTGTTCGTGTATAATGCGCTGTGCGGGGAGTCACTAAGATCCTGCGCCTGATATCCTGCATGTGCCACTTCCCCGCTCACATCATCATAGTATATAAGGCTGGAAGGAGACACAAGTCCATAGAGTCCAACCTTCAAGAATTAAATAAATGTTTTATCCCCATAACCCGTGATATTTTTTCTCTCCAGAAAGTCATCCAGGCCTCTCTTGAACATGTACATAGAGTCCGCCATAACAACCTCCTGCGGCAGAGAGTTCCACAGTCTCACTGCTCTTACAGTAAAGAACCTTTGTCTATGGTGATGGTAGGACCTCCTCTCCTCTAGGTGTAGAGGATGCCCCTGTCTTGATAGCCCCTAGGCGCATAGCCGTTGGGCTAATGACTGCTCAAAGGTGGCTAGCAGTCCGAATACAATAAAAAAAAAAAAAGTGTGTGGCCCCTTTAATTGGAGGTTGCTCTACCCTCTCTCATCTTTATTCATCAGAGGGATGTGCTGGGGGTGTGGCTAGTAACGTGGGCGGTACAAGAGGTGGGCACATGCTCAAATACTCTGAGTAGCAGAGACTCCGCCTCTTTTTCATCGGTTTTCCCGCGTGTTCTGTGCTGTCTGAGGATGCGCCGTCGTCTGCAGGCTGAGGGTTCAGCATGGCTGCGTCACTCCTGATGGAAACCACCATGGCTGCTTCCCCCTGCTGTACCGGCTCCTACAACCCTGCTCCAGGCTCTGGTAGGCAGTCACCGCCGAGTCCTCTCTCCTGGCAGAGCACGCGAGCTCTGCACCCCCAGCCCTGCTCCTGCCTGGCCCCCCTGCACCCCCAGCCCTGCTCCTGCCTGCCCCCCCCCCCTGCCCTGCTCCTGCCTGGCCCCCTGCACCCCCAGCCCTGGTCCTGCCTGCCCCCCCCCCCCTGCCTGGCCCCCTGCACCCCCAGCCCTGCTCCTGCCTGGCCCCCTGCACCCCCAGCCCTGCTCCTGCCTGCCCCCCCCCCTGCCCCTGCCTGCCCCCCCCCCCTGCCCTGCTCCTGCCTTGCCCCCCTACACCTCTGCCTGCTGTAGCTGTGGACCAGGCAGGACATTGTCCCACCACCTCCCCTGCAGAGACAAGCCATGGCCTGCTCAGTCACTCCAGGTATGGCGTCTCCTGCCACCTCTCCCCTATCATCAGGGCCGTCTGGCAGTAGCTGTAATGAGCCTGTCCCCTGCCCCAGGAGCTGCTTGTACTACTGTACATGCACCCACCACATGGTCCCTATAGTGCTGCCAGGCAGCTGCTTGTACTACTGTACATGCACACACCACATGGTCCCCATAGTCCTGCCAGGCAGGGAGTAGCTCTAGTGCATCCCCAGCAGCTGCTTGTACTACTGTACATGCACCCACCACATGGTCCCTATAGTGCTGCCAGGCAGGGAGTAGCTCTAGTGCACCCCCAGCAGCTGCTTGTACTACTGTACATGCACACACCACATGGTCCCCATAGTCCTGCCATACAGGGAATAGCTCTAGTGCATCCCCATCCCCAGCAGCTGCTTGTACTACTGTACATGCACACACCACATCACCTCCATAGTGCTGCCAGACAGGGAATAGCTCTAGTGCATCCCCAGCAGCTGCTTATACTACTGTACATGCACACACCACATGGTCCCCATAGTCCTGCCAGGGCTTATCTATAGTAAATCTCCTGCCCTGGCACCTTCACTTACAGTGCCCTGAGCAGCACACTGCCCCTCCCCCACCCTCACTGCCCTCTGCTTCTAGCAGCATATTTAACCCTTGCAGTGCTGCAGGGTAGAGGCTTAGCTGCAGTTATGAATCCCCAGCTCCCTACTCTGGCTGCTGGATCCTTCCCTCACATGTGGTGCCCCAGGGCAGCGGCTTCTGCTGCTGTTAGGAGTCTCTAGCCCCCTGCCACAGCTATGAGTAACACCCCACCCCCCATCATACCCTATAGAATTTGAGGTCCCTGATGAAGACCTGCTCCCCCCCCCCCCTTTTCTATGGGCAGCTTATGCTCCCCAACTTCCTCCATCCCAGGGTGCACCATGCTAACTGGTGATGTGGGGCTCTGTTATATACGATTTTAGGATGTGTACTGCAACCCACTCCTACTGGCTATGCCAGTCTGGGGATTGGCGCAGCTCTTCCACATCCAGGTCGCCAGGTCTTTACAATCCCATGACCTGGGACTCGGTTATATCCTCTCGCAGCGGCTCCTCTAGGTCGTCATGCGGCGTTCCGATACCTCCGGCGCCTCTCGTGGTCCACACGGCTGTGATCAGAGCACCAGTAGCTCCCGCACCTGTGGGTGACGTCCTCTGCTGCAGGATTGGGGGTCTTTGTCTTAATCTGCAATTTTGTGTCTTGTAGTTCACCTTTGGGGATGGCATTTGGGCGAACGCTTTCAAAAGAGAGGTAGTTTGCTGAAGCGTCACATATATTATGGTCACATCTATTATCACCCCTAACAGTAGTAGCGTTAGTGATACTTATTTCTGTGATGTTTCTCCTCTCAGCGCTCACCAGGTCTAGATCCTACAGCACCAGCACTTGGACATTTGGTCCCTGTTGTCTGTGGATTTGGTGATTGCTTACAAGCGGCGCCATTCTGAGTGCAGTGTCATTAATTAAATCAAAACACTCAAAATTATGGCCATAATTATATTCAAGTTTTACCAGATTTTGGTTGCGATATTACACGGAAAATGTCCTGATCAGTTTCTCCCCTTCCCACGGGGATGTGACCGGCTGAGATGTGATTTGGAGGAGGGGAAAGTCCTGGTGTTGGTTGGGACAATAGTACTAATAATAAATCTGTAGTTATATGTTCCATCATATTCCATAGCGCTGTATAACTCATGGCGCCTATATACAAGTTCTTAATAATACGGATTTATAGAGCGCATTGTCATATTCCACAGCGTCTTACAGATCGTTACCTACCTATGCGGAGAACATAACACGTTGTAGGGTCAGAAGGACCAATAGGAATAAGGACCCTGCGCACAAGAGCTTACAGTCTTTCTAATACACTTCATAGATGGTATTTTCTACCCTTCATTTAGTAGCCTTACAAATAAAATAAGACATAACAGTGACATATCGTAGCCACGTAATACAATGAGTGAGGGCATGACCCCCAAGAACTTAGTCTATGAGGAGAAGGGGTGATGCAGTTCATGATGGGGCTGGTACAATAGTCACAAGAGCTTACAATCCATGAGGAGTAGGACACAGGAGGTGGCAGCACTGGTACAATGGACCAGCCATTCATTAATGAGATCACATAATTGAGGTAAATTATTCTGTATTATGAGGTTACTAATGTGTGGCTTTGGGCCACGATTACCACTATGCCCTTGGTTGGGCATCTTCCTTTTGCTTTTCCACCTTGGGGTTTCTCAGGTGGCAGTGCGGAGGTCTGCTCCATGCTGTACAGCGGCCACTGTCTAATTTATGGTGCCTGTAAGTCTGGCGTGTATAGTCCAACTGTTGGGGCAATAATTGCACCATCCAGTGTCCTTGTCCTGTGGCTGCCCCTTCCTGCCTTCAGAGTGGGTTACCCAAAAAAGCGGAGTATTTCATACATAGGGCAGGTTTCTCTTAGACTCATTTGTTCCTTGTGTATTTCTCAGTTTTTCATAATTTCTGAAGGTTGCTCTCAGGATTTGTAGAGCAGTTCAGGTTGAGCCACAAACCCTCACCGGTGCGGGTCCTAAAAGCATTATGAAGGATCTGGTATTGGTATCTTATGTCTCCCTTGTTAGAGTGTTGAGTGGTTTACAAGGCGAGTCTGGGGCCCTTATGGCAAATCGGACGCTGAATCTGTCTTATACTTATTATCTGTTCCTGAAGTGTCCAATAATTGGGTCGCCAGCTGGATGATGTCTTATTAGATCGTGTTTACCGGTGGGCGGCTTCATTTCATTGTTAAGTGGTTTTAGTACCTTTTTGGTGTGGATCTGGTGGGATAGGGGTTCTCTTCTCTGGTTACTGGTTACTCTCATCATTTTCTGTTGGTCCTTGTGACTCTCCTCATTGAAGTTACCTGCTTATTTTCTTTCCTTTCCTTCACTGTCTTTAGGTTGTCCCCTCTTCGGCTGAATCCTATTTTAGTCGTATTGGAAATTTATTTTGGGGACGGTATTTTGCCTAAGAGAGGGGGAAGCAGTTACAATGCCTGGCGCTGTCTTGTTGTCCTGGTTGTGCGAGTCGCTTTAGCAGCGTGGTCAGTCCTGGGCCTTCTGGTTTCAGTATGTCAGGTTATGACGATGGGTGGGTTTTTTGCTAGTAGGGGCTCCATGTCCGCAATGGGTGTAATCTCCCTGCATCGAAGGGTTTGGATAATTAGCGCCATTGAGGTTTTTAGAGCTGTTTTTGTTGATCATAGCGGACAGATGTGTTGTAGGGGCTGATGGCTGTTCCTGGCCCTGGCTTTATGTAGATGACATTGTGTCAAGTAACTTGATAAGGGTATTGGGCTGGCCTCATGGCATTTTTTGGGGTGAGACTTGTCATGTAATTGAGGTTTCCTTGTATTTCAAAGTTTGTGTGCGTGGGTTTTGCTCCTGCAAATCAGTTTTCTGCGAGTTGTTTACAATTTGCTTCTGTTTTATGAAGGGTTTTAGTGAATTTGGACTCCTTCTAAGGAATATAGTTCACTCTCTTAAAATTGGCGCTGCACTTACAGCTAGTGTGTAAGGTCTTTTTAGTTTCAGGGTGGGATGGATAAGGTGCTGGCGTTCTAATTGTTTTGCTGGTTATATCACTTTAATTTTGCTTCTTTGCTAATGCATTCTCTTTTTCAGGTTTTCACTCCAGCATGTGATTGCTAGGACACTTGTGTGTCTATCGGGCAGATCAGCGCGTGAATATCCGTCTGGGTGGTGGAACTTTGGGCTTCTATGGAACCAACATCTGTGGGTGAGGTCTCCGGGTCCTGCACTGCTTGCAAAAAACAGCTTGAGCTTACGATAATCGGCCATTATTCAGTAGTCGTCATATAAGGGGCGTTGTCATCTGCTACATTCACCTTAGGTGACAGATTACACTAATCCAGTCCGACCTGGAGCGATTCCCGTCTTTCTTCTGCTACCCCGAGTTGGCGTGGTAGGACATAATCATAAGGGCAATATGGTTTCAGGATAGCGATGCAGCAATAGTGGATGTGACAATACCTCGGTGTCGCAATTTGTTTGCGCCAGAGGAAAAGTGGTATCACATCAGCTGGTGGGCACCAGTGATGGTTTGCTGTTACCTGTTGGCGTCCATCTTTGGACGGATATGGATATGGTGTGGTTTTTGGTTGGCTGGGGGTCGGAGGGTCATGTAGTTATGGATACATGACCTCCTCCGTGGCGGGTTTTTAGGGGTAACACTGCCCTACATGCCCTTACATATGGCGGCATACAGGAGGTAACCCTGCCCTACATGCCCTTACATATGGCAGCATACAGGAGATAACACTGCACTACATGTCCTTACATATGGCAGCATACAGGAGGTAACACTGCCCTACATGTCCTTACATATGGCGGCATACAGGAGGTAACACTGCACTACATGTCCTTACATATGGCAGCATACAGGGGGTAACACTGCACTACATGTCCTTACATATGGCAGCATACAGGGGGTAACACTGCCCTACATGCCCTTACATATGGCGGCATACAGGAGGTAACACTGCACTACATGTCCTTACATATGGCAGCATACAGGGGGTAACACTGCACTACATGTCCTTACATATGGCGGCATACAGGAGGTAACACTGCACTACATGCCCTTACATATGGCAGCATACAGGAGGTAACACTGCACTACATGTCCTTACATATGGCAGCATACAGGAGGTAACACTGCACTACATGCCCTTACATATGGCAGCATACAGGGGGTAACACTGCACTACATGTCCTTACATATGGCGGCATACAGGAGATAACACTGCACTACATGTCCTTACATATGGCAGCATACAGGGGGTAACACTGCACTACATGTCCTTACATATGGCGGCATACAGGAGATAACACTGCCCTACATGCCCTTACATATGGCAGTATACAGGAGATAACACTGCCCTACATGCCCTTACATATGGCAGCATACAGGAGGTAACACTGCACTACATGTCCTTACATATGGCAGCATACAGGAGGTAACACTGCACTACATGTCCTTACATATGGCAGCATACAGGAGATAACACTGCCCTACATGCCCTTACATATGGCAGGCATACAGGAGGTAACACTGCACTACATGCCCTTACATATGGCAGCATACAGGGGGTAACACTGCACTACATGTCCTTACATATGGCAGCATACAGGAGGTAACACTGCACTACATGTCCTTACATATGGCAGCATACAGGAGATAACACTGCCCTACATGCCCTTACATATGGCAGCATACAGGAGGTAACACTGCACTACATGCCCTTACATATGGCGGCATACAGGGGGGTAACACTGCCCTACATGCCCTTACATATGGCAGGCATACAGGAGGTAACACTGCCCTACATGCCCTTACATATGGCAGGCATACAGGAGGTAACACTGCCCTACATGCCCTTACATATGGCAGCATACAGGGGGTAACACTGCACTACATGTCCTTACATATGGCAGCATACAGGAGGTAACACTGCCCTACATGCCCTTACATATGGCAGCATACAGGGGGTAACACTGCACTACATGTCCTTACATATGGCAGCATACAGGGAGTAACACTGCCCTACATGCCCTTACATATGGCAGGCATACAGGAGGTAACACTGCCCTACATGCCCTTACATATGGCAGCATACAGGGGGTAACACTGCACTACATGTCCTTACATATGGCAGCATACAGGAGGTAACACTGCACTACATGTCCTTACATATGGCAGCATACAGGAGGTAACACTGCCCTACATGTCCTTACATATGGCAGCATACAGGGGGTAACACTGCCCTACATGTCCTTACATATGGCAGGCATACAGGGGGGTAACACTGCACTACATGCCCTTACATATGGCGGCATACAGGGGGGTAACACTGCCCTACATGCCCTTACATATGGCAGCATACAGGAGGTAACACTGCACTACATGCCCTTACATATGGCGGCATACAGGAGGTAACACTGCACTACATGTCCTTACATATGGCAGCATACAGGGGGTAACACTGCCCTACATGTCCTTACATATGGCAGCATACAGGAGGTAACACTGCCCTACATGCCCTTACATATGGCAGCATACAGGGGGGTAACACTGCCCTACATGTCCTTACATATGGCAGCATACAGGGGGTAACACTGCCCTACATGTCCTTACATATGGCAGCATACAGGAGGTAACACTGCACTACATGTCCTTACATATGGCAGCATACAGGGGGTAACACTGCACTACATGTCCTTACATATGGCAGGCATACAGGGGGTAACACTGCCCTACATGCCCTTACATATGGCAGCATACAGGGAGTAACACTGCCCTACATGCCCTTACATATGGCAGCATACAGGAGGTAACACTGCCCTACATGTCCTTACATATGGCAGCATACAGGGGGTAACACTGCACTACATGTCCTTACATATGGTGGCATACAGGAGGTAACACTGCCCTACATGTCCTTACATATGGCAGCATACAGGAGGTAACACTGCCCTACATGCCCTTACATATGGCAGCATACAGGAGGTAACACTGCACTACATGTCCTTACATATGGCGGCATACAGGAGGTAACACTGCACTACATGCCCTTACATATGGCAGCATACAGGGGGTAACACTGCACTACATGTCCTTACATATGGCAGCATACAGGAGGTAACACTGCCCTACATGCCCTTACATATGGCGGCATACAGGAGGTAACACTGCCCTACATGTCCTTACATATGGCAGCATACAGGAGGTAACACTGCACTACATGTCCTTACATATGGCAGCATACAGGGGGTAACACTGCACTACATGTCCTTACATATGGCGGCATACAGGAGGTAACACTGCACTACATGTCCTTACATATGGCGGCATACAGGAGGTAACACTGCACTACATGCCCTTACATATGGCAGCATACAGGAGGTAACACTGCACTACATGTCCTTACATATGGCGGCATACAGGAGGTAACACTGCACTACATGTCCTTACATATGGCAGGCATACAGGGTGTAACACTGCACTACATGTCCTTACATATGGCGGGCATACAGGAGATAACACTGCACTACATGCCCTTACATATGGCAGCATACAGGAGGTAACACTGCACTACATGCCCTTACATATGGCAGCATACAGGGGGTAACACTGCCCTACATGCCCTTACATATGGCAGCATACAGGGGGTAACACTGCCCTACATGCCCTTACATATGGCAGCATACAGGAGGTAACACTGCACTACATGCCCTTACATATGGCAGCATACAGGGGGTAACACTGCACTACATGTCCTTACATATGGCAGCATACAGGGGGTAACACTGCCCTACATGCCCTTACATATGGCAGCATACAGGAGGTAACACTGCACTACATGCCCTTACATATGGCGGCATACAGGAGGTAACACTGCACTACATGTCCTTACATATGGCAGCATACAGGAGGTAACACTGCACTACATGTCCTTACATATGGCAGCATACAGGGGGTAACACTGCCCTACATGTCCTTACATATGGCAGCATACAGGAGGTAACACTGCCCTACATGCCCTTACATATGGCAGTATACAGGAGGTAACACTGCCCTACATGTCCTTACATATGGCAGCATACAGGGGGTAACACTGCACTACATGCCCTTACATATGGCGGCATACAGGAGGTAACACTGCACTACATGTCCTTACATATGGCAGCATACAGGAGGTAACACTGCACTACATGTCCTTACATATGGCAGCATACAGGGGGTAACACTGCCCTACATGTCCTTACATATGGCAGCATACAGGAGGTAACACTGCCCTACATGCCCTTACATATGGCAGTATACAGGAGGTAACACTGCCCTACATGTCCTTACATATGGCAGCATACAGGGGGTAACACTGCCCTACATGCCCTTACATATGGCAGGCATACAGGAGGTAACACTGCACTACATGTCCTTACATATGGCAGGCATACAGGAGGTAACACTGCCCTACATGTCCTTACATATGGCAGCATACAGGAGGTAACACTGCCCTACATGCCCTTACATATGGCAGCATACAGGAGGTAACACTGCCCTACATGTCCTTACATATGGCAGCATACAGGGGGTAACACTGCACTACATGTCCTTACATATGGCAGCATACAGGGGGTAACACTGCCCTACATGCCCTTACATATGGCAGCATACAGGGGGTAACACTGCACTACATGTCCTTACATATGGCAGCATACAGGAGGTAACACTGCCCTACATGCCCTTACATATGGCAGCATACAGGAGGTAACACTGCACTACATGTCCTTACATATGGCAGCATACAGGGGGTAACACTGCACTACATGCCCTTACATATGGCAGCATACAGGAGGTAACACTGCCCTACATGCCCTTACATATGGCAGCATACAGGAGGTAACACTGCCCTACATGTCCTTACATATGGCAGGCATACAGGGGGTAACACTGCACTACATGTCCTTACATATGGCAGCATACAGGAGGTAACACTGCACTACATGTCCTTACATATGGCAGTATACAGGAGGTAACACTGCCCTACATGTCCTTACATATGGCAGCATACAGGAGGTAACACTGCCCTACATGTCCTTACATATGGCAGCATACAGGAGGTAACACTGCCCTACATGCCCTTACATATGGCAGCATACAGGAGGTAACACTGCCCTACATGCCCTTACATATGGCAGGCATACAGGGGGTAACACTGCCCTACATGCCCTTACATATGGCAGCATACAGGAGGTAACACTGCCCTACATGCCCTTACATATGGCAGCATACAGGAGGTAACACTGCACTACATGCCCTTACATATGGCGGCATACAGGAGGTAACACTGCACTACATGTCCTTACATATGGCAGCATACAGGAGGTAACACTGCACTACATGTCCTTACATATGGCAGCATACAGGGGGTAACACTGCCCTACATGTCCTTACATATGGCAGCATACAGGAGGTAACACTGCCCTACATGCCCTTACATATGGCAGTATACAGGAGGTAACACTGCCCTACATGTCCTTACATATGGCAGCATACAGGGGGTAACACTGCACTACATGCCCTTACATATGGCAGCATACAGGAGGTAACACTGCACTACATGTCCTTACATATGGCAGCATACAGGAGGTAACACTGCACTACATGTCCTTACATATGGCAGCATACAGGGGGTAACACTGCCCTACATGTCCTTACATATGGCAGCATACAGGAGGTAACACTGCCCTACATGCCCTTACATATGGCAGCATACAGGAGGTAACACTGCCCTACATGCCCTTACATATGGCAGGCATACAGGAGGTAACACTGCACTACATGTCCTTACATATGGCAGCATACAGGGGGTAACACTGCACTACATGTCCTTACATATGGCAGCATACAGGGGGTAACACTGCCCTACATGCCCTTACATATGGCAGCATACAGGAGGTAACACTGCCCTACATGCCCTTACATATGGCAGTATACAGGGGGTAACACTGCCCTACATGCCCTTACATATGGCAGCATACAGGAGGTAACACTGCACTACATGCCCTTACATATGGCAGGCATACAGGGGGTAACACTGCCCTACATGCCCTTACATATGGCAGGCATACAGGGTGTTATCTGGTGTTATGTAAAGTGGAAGGGTTAAAAGTGTCTATATATTCAAACAAAGAAATGGTTAAATTATCAATGGTTTCAATAAAGCTGTGGCCGACCCCGAGTCACCCCACAATGGAGAATGGTGAAGCAATGGTTTCTGTGTGGTTATTTATATTTGGGGTATGCGGTATTAAAGGGGCCAATCCGGCTCCGGGTTAGTACGTGTTTATTATTTGAGCAGTCCTGTGTGCATTGTACCTGTGTGTCTGTGTGCATTGTACCTGTGTGTCTGTGTGCATTGTACCTGTGTGTCTGTGTGCATTGTACCTGTGTGTCTGTGTGCATTGTACCTGTGTGTCTGTGTGCATTGTACCTGTGTGTCTGTGTGCATTGTACCTGTGTGTCTGTGTGCATTGTACCTGTGTGTCTGTGTGCATTGTACCTGTGTGTCTGTGTGCATTGTACCTGTGTGTCTGTGTGCATTGTACCTGTGTGCCTGTGTGCATTGTACCTGTGTGCCTGTGTGCATTGTACCTGTGTGCCTGTGTGCATTGTATATATGTGCCTGTGTGCATTGTACCTGTGTGTCTGTGTGCATTGTACCTGTGTGCCTATGTGCATTGTACCTGTGTGTCTGTGTGCATTGTACCTGTGTGTCTGTGTGCATTGTACCTGTGTGTCTGTGTGCATTGTACCTGTGTGTCTGTGTGCATTGTACCTGTGTGTCTGTGTGCATTGTATATATGTACCTGTGTGCATTGTACCTGTGTGTCTGTGTGCATTGTACCTGTGTGTCTGTGTGCATTGTACCTGTGTGCCTGTGTGCATTGTACCTGTGTGTCTGTGTGCATTGTACCTGTGTGCCTGTGTGCATTGTACCTGTGTGCCTGTGTGCATTGTATATATGTGCCTGTGTGCATTGTATATATGTGCCTGTGTGCATTGTATATATGTGCCTGTGTGCATTGTATATATGTGTCTGTGTGCATTGTATATATGTGCCTGTGTGCATTGTACCTGTGTGTCTGTGTGCATTGTATATATGTGTCTGTGTGCATTGTACCTGTGTGTCTGTGTGCATTGTACCTGTGTGCCTGTGTGCATTGTACCTGTGTGTCTGTGTGCATTGTATATATGTGCCTGTGTGCATTGTACCTGTGTGCCTGTGTGCATTGTATATATGTGTCTGTGTGCATTGTATATATGTGCCTGTGTGCATTGTACCTGTGTGTCTGTGTGCATTGTATATATGTGTCTGTGTGCATTGTACCTGTGTGTCTGTGTGCATTGTACCTGTGTGTCTGTGTGCATTGTACCTGTGTGTCTGTGTGCATTGTACCTGTGTGTCTGTGTGCATTGTACCTGTGTGTCTGTGTGCATTGTACCTGTGTGTCTGTGTGCATTGTACCTGTGTGTCTGTGTGCATTGTACCTGTGTGTCTGTGTGCATTGTACCTGTGTGCCTGTGTGCATTGTACCTGTGTGCCTGTGTGCATTGTACCTGTGTGCCTGTGTGCATTGTATATATGTGCCTGTGTGCATTGTACCTGTGTGTCTGTGTGCATTGTATATATGTGTCTGTGTGCATTGTACCTGTGTGTCTGTGTGCATTGTATATATGTGCCTGTGTGCATTGTACCTGTGTGTCTGTGTGCATTGTACCTGTGTGTCTGTGTGCATTGTATATATGTGCCTGTGTGCATTGTATATATGTGCCTGTGTGCATTGTACCTGTGTGTCTGTGTGCATTGTACCTGTGTGTCTGTGTGCATTGTACCTGTGTGCCTGTGTGCATTGTACCTGTGTGCCTGTGTGCATTGTACCTGTGTGTCTGTGTGCATTGTACCTGTGCGCCTGTGTGCATTGTACCTGTGTGTCTGTGTGCATTGTACCTGTGTGCCTGTGTGCATTGTATATATGTGCCTGTGTGTATTGTACCTGTGCGCCTGTGTGCATTGTATATATGTGCCTGTGTGCATTGTACCTGTGTGTCTGTGTGCATTGTATATATGTGCCTGTGTGCATTGTATATATGTGCCTGTGTGCATTGTACCTGTGTGTCTGTGTGCATTGTATATATGTGTCTGTGTGCATTGTACCTGTGTGTCTGTGTGCATTGTACCTGTGCGCCTGTGTGCATTGTATATATGTGCCTGTGTGCATTGTACCTGTGTGTCTGTGTGCATTGTACCTGTGTGCCTGTGTGCATTGTATATATGTGTCTGTGTGCATTGTACCTGTGTGTCTGTGTGCATTGTATATATGTGTCTGTGTGCATTGTATATATGTGTCTGTGTGCATTGTACCTGTGTGCATTGTACGTATGTGTCTGTGTGCATTGTACCTGTGTGCCTGTGTGCATTGTACCTGTGTGCCTGTGTGCATTGTACCTGTGTGCCTGTGTGCATTGTACCTGTGCGTCTGTGTGCATTGTACGTATGTGTCTGTGTGCATTGTACCTGTGTGCCTGTGTGCATTGTGCCTGTGTGCATTGTACCTGTGTGTCTGTGTGCATTGTACCTGTGTGTCTGTGTGCATTGTACCTGTGTGCCTGTGTGCATTGTACCTGTGCGTCTGTGTGCATTGTACGTATGTGTCTGTGTGCATTGTACCTGTGTGCCTGTGTGCATTGTACCTGTGTACCTGTGTGCCTGTGTGCATTGTACCTGTGTGTCTGTGTGCATTGTACCTGTGTGTCTGTGTGCATTGTACCTGTGTGTCTGTGTGCATTGTACCTGTGTGTCTGTGTGCATTGTATATATGTGCCTGTGTGCATTGTACCTGTGTGTCTGTGTGCATTGTACCTGTGTGTCTGTGTGCATTGTATATATGTGCCTGTGTGCATTGTACCTGTGTGTCTGTGTGCATTGTACCTGTGTGTCTGTGTGCATTGTACCTGTGTGTCTGTGTGCATTGTACCTGTGTGCCTGTGTGCATTGTACCTGTGTGTCTGTGTGCATTGTACCTGTGTGTCTGTGTGCATTGTACCTGTGTGTCTGTGTGCATTGTACCTGTGTGTCTGTGTGCATTGTACATACGTGCCTGTGTGCATTGTACCTGTGTGCCTGTGTGCATTGTACCTGTGTGCCTGTGTGCATTGTACGTATGTGCCTGTGTGCATTGTACCTGTGTGTCTGTGTGCATTGTACCTGTGTGCCTGTGTGCATTGTACCTGTGTGCCTGTGTGCATTGTACCTGTGTGCCTGTGTGCATTGTACCTGTGTGCCTGTGTGCATTGTACCTGTGTGTCTGTGTGCATTGTACCTGTGTGTCTGTGCGCATTGTACCTGTGTGTCTGTGTGCATTGTACCTGTGTGTCTGTGTGCATTGTACCTGTGTGTCTGTGTGCATTGTACCTGTGTGTCTGTGTGCATTGTACCTGTGTGTCTGTGTGCATTGTACCTGTGTGTCTGTGTGCATTGTACCTGTGTGTCTGTGTGCATTGTACCTGTGTGTCTGTGTGCATTGTACCTGTGTGTCTGTGTGCATTGTACCTGTGTGTCTGTGTGCATTGTACCTGTGTGCCTGTGTGCATTGTACCTGTGTGCCTGTGTGCATTGTACCTGTGTGCCTGTGTGCATTGTATATATGTGCCTGTGTGCATTGTATATATGTGTCTGTGTGCATTGTATATATGTGCCTGTGTGCATTGTACCTGTGTGTCTGTGTGCATTGTACCTGTGTGTCTGTGTGCATTGTATATATGTGTCTGTGTGCATTGTACCTGTGTGTCTGTGTGCATTGTACCTGTGTGCCTGTGTGCATTGTACCTGTGTGTCTGTGTGCA
Source organism: Engystomops pustulosus (assembly GCF_040894005.1). Classification (NCBI taxonomy): domain Eukaryota; kingdom Metazoa; phylum Chordata; class Amphibia; order Anura; family Leptodactylidae; genus Engystomops; species Engystomops pustulosus. The sequence continues at coordinate 6,509,368 of NC_092418.1, forward strand.
TTGTATATATGTGCCTGTGTGCATTGTACCTGTGTGCCTGTGTGCATTGTATATATGTGTCTGTGTGCATTGTATATATGTGCCTGTGTGCATTGTACCTGTGTGTCTGTGTGCATTGTATATATGTGTCTGTGTGCATTGTACCTGTGTGTCTGTGTGCATTGTACCTGTGTGTCTGTGTGCATTGTACCTGTGTGTCTGTGTGCATTGTACCTGTGTGTCTGTGTGCATTGTACCTGTGTGTCTGTGTGCATTGTATATATGTGTCTGTGTGCATTGTACCTGTGTGTCTGTGTGCATTGTATATATGTGCCTGTGTGCATTGTACCTGTGTGTCTGTGTGCATTGTATATATGTGCCTGTGTGCATTGTATATATGTGCCTGTGTGCATTGTACCTGTGTGTCTGTGTGCATTGTATATATGTGTCTGTGTGCATTGTACCTGTGTGTCTGTGTGCATTGTACCTGTGTGCCTGTGTGCATTGTACCTGTGTGCCTGTGTGCATTGTATATATGTGCCTGTGTGCATTGTATATATGTGCCTGTGTGCATTGTATATATGTGCCTGTGTGCATTGTACCTGTGTGTCTGTGTGCATTGTATATATGTGTCTGTGTGCATTGTACCTGTGTGTCTGTGTGCATTGTACCTGTGCGCCTGTGTGCATTGTATATATGTGCCTGTGTGCATTGTACCTGTGTGTCTGTGTGCATTGTACCTGTGTGCCTGTGTGCATTGTATATATGTGTCTGTGTGCATTGTACCTGTGTGTCTGTGTGCATTGTATATATGTGTCTGTGTGCATTGTATATACGTGTCTGTGTGCATTGTACCTGTGTGCCTGTGTGCATTGTACCTGTGTGCCTGTGTGCATTGTACCTGTGTGCCTGTGTGCATTGTACCTGTGTGCCTGTGTGCATTGTACCTGTGCGTCTGTGTGCATTGTACCTGTGTGCCTGTGTGCATTGTGCCTGTGTGCATTGTACCTGTGTGTCTGTGTGCATTGTACCTGTGTGTCTGTGTGCATTGTACCTGTGTGTCTGTGTGCATTGTACCTGTGTGCCTGTGTGCATTGTACGTATGTGTCTGTGTGCATTGTACCTGTGTGCCTGTGTGCATTGTACCTGTGTGTCTGTGTGCATTGTACATACGTGTCTGTGTGCATTGTACCTGTGTGTCTGTGTGCATTGTACCTGTGTGTCTGTGTGCATTGTATATATGTGCCTGTGTGCATTGTACCTGTGTGTCTGTGTGCATTGTACCTGTGTGTCTGTGTGCATTGTACCTGTGTGTCTGTGTGCATTGTATATATGTGCCTGTGTGCATTGTACCTGTGTGTCTGTGTGCATTGTACGTATGTGTCTGTGTGCATTGTATATATGTGCCTGTGTGCATTGTATATATGTGCCTGTGTGCATTGTATATATGTGCCTGTGTGCATTGTACCTGTGTGCCTGTGTGCATTGTACCTGTGTGTCTTTGTGCATTGTACCTGTGTGCCTGTGTGCATTGTATATATGTGCCTGTGTGCATTGTATATATGTGCCTGTGTGCATTGTATATATGTGTCTGTGTGCATTGTACCTGTGTGCCTGTGTGCATTGTACCTGTGTGTCTGTGTGCATTGTACCTATGTGTCTGTGTGCATTGTACCTGTGTGTCTGTGTGCATTGTACCTGTGTGTCTGTGTGCATTGTACCTGTGTGTCTGTGTGCATTGCGCCTGTGTGCATTGTACCTGTGTGTCTGTGTGCATTGTACCTGTGTGCCTGTGTGCATTGTACCTGTGTGTCTGTGTGCATTGTACCTGTGTGTCTGTGTGCATTGTACCTGTGCGCCTGTGTGCATTGTACCTGTGCGTCTGTGTGCATTGTACGTATGTGTCTGTGTGCATTGTACCTGTGTGCCTGTGTGCATTGTACCTGTGTGCCTGTGTGCATTGTACCTGTGTGTCTGTGTGCATTGTACCTGTGTGTCTGTGTGCATTGTACCTGTGTGCCTGTGTGCATTGTACCTGTGTGTCTGTGTGCATTGTACCTGTGTGCCTGTGTGCATTGTACCTGTGCGTCTGTGTGCATTGTACGTATGTGTCTGTGTGCATTGTACCTGTGTGCCTGTGTGCATTGTACCTGTGTACCTGTGTGCCTGTGTGCATTGTACCTGTGTGTCTGTGTGCATTGCGCCTGTGTGCATTGTACCTGTGTGTCTGTGTGCATTGTACCTGTGTGTCTGTGTGCATTGTACCTGTGTGTCTGTGTGCATTGTGTCTGTGTGCATTGTACCTGTGTGTCTGTGTGCATTGTACCTGTGTGTCTGTGTGCATTGCGCCTGTGTGCATTGTACCTGTGTGTCTGTGTGCATTGCGCCTGTGTGTCTGTGTGCATTGCGCCTGTGTGCCTGTGTGCATTGTACCTGTGTGCCTGTGTGCATTGTACCTGTGTGTCTGTGTGCATTGTACCTGTGTGTCTGTGTGCATTGTACCTGTGTGCCTGTGTGCATTGTACCTGTGTGCCTGTGTGCATTGTACCTGTGTGCCTGTGTGCATTGTACCTGTGTGCCTGTGTGCATTGTACCTGTGTGCCTGTGTGCATTGTACCTGTGTGCCTGTGTGCATTGTACCTGTGTGCCTGTGTGCATTGTACCTGTGTGCCTGTGTGCATTGTACCTGTGCGTCTGTGTGCATTGTACCTGTGTGCCTGTGTGCATTGTACCTGTGTGCCTGTGTGCATTGTACCTGTGTGCCTGTGTGCATTGTACCTGTGTGTCTGTGTGCATTGTACCTGTGTGTCTGTGTGCATTGTACCTGTGTGTCTGTGTGCATTGTACCTGTGTGCCTGTGTGTCTGTGTGCATTGTACCTGTGTGCCTGTGTGCATTGTACCTGTGTGTGTGTCTGTGTGCATTGTACCTGTGTGTCTGTGTGCATTGTACGTATGTGTCTGTGTGCATTGTATATATGTGCCTGTGTGCATTGTACCTGTGTGTCTGTGTGCATTGTACATACGTGTCTGTGTGCATTGTACCTGTGTGTCTGTGTGCATTGTACCTGTGTGCCTGTGTGTCTGTGTGCATTGTACCTGTGTGCCTGTGTGCATTGTACCTGTGTGTGTGTCTGTGTGCATTGTACCTGTGTGTCTGTGTGCATTGTACGTATGTGTCTGTGTGCATTGTATATATGTGCCTGTGTGCATTATATATGTGCCTTTGTGCATTGTACCTGTGCGCCTGTGTGCATTGTACCTGTGTGCCTGTGTGCATTGTATATATGTGCCTGTGTGCATTGTACCTGTGTGTCTGTGTGCATTGTACCTGTGTGCCTGTGTGCATTGTATATATGTGCCTGTGTGCATTGTACCTGTGCGCCTGTGTGCATTGTACCTGTGTGCCTGTGTGCATTGTATATATGTGCCTGTGTGCATTGTACCTGTGTGCCTGTGTGCATTGTACCTGTGCGCCTGTGTGCATTGTACCTGTGTGTCTGTGTGCATTGTACCTGTGTGTCTGTGTGCATTGTACCTGTGTGCCTGTGTGCATTGTACCTGTGTGCCTGTGTGCATTGTACCTGTGTGCCTGTGTGCATTGTACCTGTGTGCCTGTGTGCATTGTACCTGTGTGTCTGTGTGCATTGTATATATGTGCCTGTGTGCATTGTACCTGTGTGCCTGTGTGCATTGTACCTGTGTGCCTGTGTGCATTGTATATATGTGCCTGTGTGCATTGTACCTGTGTGTCTGTGTGCATTGTATATATGTGCCTGTGTGCATTGTATATATGTGCCTGTGTGCATTGTACCTGTGTGTCTGTGTGCATTGTACCTGTGTGTCTGTGTGCATTGTACCTGTGTGTCTGTGTGCATTGTACCTGTGTGCCTGTGTGCATTGTATATATGTGCCTGTGTGCATAGTACCTGTGTGCCTGTGTGCATAGTACCTGTGTGCCTGTGTGCATTGTACCTGTGTGTCTGTGTGCATTGTACCTGTGTGTCTGTGTGCATTGTACCTGTGTGCCTGTGTGCATTGTATATATGTGCCTGTGTGCATTGTATATATGTGCCTGTGTGCATTGTACCTGTGTGTCTGTGTGCATTGTACCTGTGTGTCTGTGTGCATTGTACCTGTGTGTCTGTGTGCATTGTGCCTGTGTGCCTGTGTGCATTGTACCTGTGTGCCTGTGTGCATTGTATATATGTGCCTGTGTGCATTGTACCTGTGTCTGTGTGCATTGTATATATGTGCCTGTGTGCATTGTATATATGTGCCTGTGTGCATTGTACCTGTGTGCCTGTGTGCATTGTATATATGTGCCTGTGTGCATTGTACCTGTGTGCCTGTGTGCATTGTACCTGTGTGCCTGTGTGCATTGTATATATGTGCCTGTGTGCATTGTACCTGTGCGCCTGTGTGCATTGTACCTGTGCGCCTGTGTGCATTGTGCCTGTGCGCCTGTGTGCATTGCGCCTGTGTGCATTGTGCCTGTGTGCATTGTACCTGTGTGCCTGTGTGCATTGTACCTGTGTGCCTGTGTGCATTGTACCTGTGCGCCTGTGTGCATTGTGCCTGTGCGCCTGTGTGCATTGCGCCTGTGTGCATTGTGCCTGTGTGCATTGTGCCTGTGTGCCTGTGTGCATTGTACCTGTGTGCCTGTGTGCATTGTACATACGTGTCTGTGTGCATTGTACATACGTGTCTGTGTGCATTGTACATACGTGCCTGTGTGCATTGTACCTGTGTGCATTGTACCTGTGTGCCTGTGTGTCTGTATGCATTGTACCTGTGTGCCTGTGTGCATTGTACATACGTGCCTGTGTGCATTGTACCTGTGTGCCTGTGTGCATTGTACATACGTGCCTGTGTGCATTGTACATACGTGCCTGTGTGCATTGTACGTGTGCATTGTGCCTTGTACGTGTGCCTTGTGCCTGTGTGCCTTGTACGTGTGCATTGTGCCTGTGTGCCTTGTACGTGTGCCTTGTGCCTGTGTGCCTTGTACGTGTGCATTGTGCCTGTGTGCCTTGTACGTGTGCATTGTGCCTGTGTGCCTTGTACGTGTGCATTGTGCCTGTGTGCCTTGTACGTGTGCATTGTGCCTGTGTGCTTTGTACGTGTGCATTGTGCCTGTGTGCCTTGTACGTGTGCCTTGTGCCTGTGTGCCTTGTACGTGTGCCTTGTGCCTGTGTGCCTTGTACGTGTGCCTTGTGCCTGTGTGCCTTGTACGTGTGCCTTGTGCCTGTGTGCCTTGTACCTGTGTGCCTTGTGCCTGTGTGCCTTGTACGTGTGCCTGTGTGCCTTGTGCCTGTGTGCCTTGTGCCTGTGTGCCTTGTGCCTGTGTGCCTTGTGCCTTGTACGTGTGCCTTGTGCCTGTGTGCCTTGTACGTGTGCCTTGTGCCTGTGTGCCTTGTACGTGTGCCTGTGTGCCTTGTGCCTGTGCATTGTGCCTGTGTGCATTGTGCCTGTGTGCATTGTGCCTGTGTGCATTGTGCCTGTGTGCATTGTGCCTGTGCGCATTGTGCCTGTGCGCCTTGTGCCTGTGCATTGTGCCTGTGCATTGTGCCTGTGTGCCTTGTACGTGTGCATTGTGCCTGTGTGCCTTGTACGTGTGCCTTGTACGTGTGCATTGTGCCTGTGTGCCTTGTACGTGTGCCGTGTGCATTGTGCCTGTGTGCCTTGTACGTGTGCATTGTGCCTGTGTGCCTTGTACGTGTGCCTTGTGCCTGTGTGCCTTGTACGTGTGCCTTGTGCCTGTGTGCCTTGTACGTGTGCATTGTGCCTGTGTGCCTTGTACGTGTGCATTGTGCCTGTGTGCCTTGTGCCTGTGTGCCTTGTGCCTGTGTGCCTTGTACGTGTGCCTTGTACGTGTGCCTTGTGCCTGTGTGCCTGTGTGCCTTGTGCCTGTGTGCCTTGTGCCTGTGTGCCTTGTGCCTGTGCCTTGTGCCTGTGTGCCTTGTGCCTGTGCCTTGTGCCTGTGTGCCTTGTACGTGTGCCTTGTACGTGTGCATTGTGCCTGTGTGCCTTGTACGTGTGCCTTGTACGTGTGCATTGTGCCTGTGTGCCTTGTACGTGTGCATTGTGCCTGTGTGCCTTGTACGTGTGCATTGTGCCTGTGTGCCTTGTACGTGTGCATTGTGCCTGTGTGCATTGTGCCTGTGTGCCTTGTGCCTGTGTGCCTTGTACGTGTGCATTGTGCCTGTGTGCCTTGTACGTGTGCATTGTGCCTGTGTGCATTGTGCCTGTGTGCCTTGTACGTGTGCCTTGTGCCTGTGTGCCTTGTGCCTGTGTGCCTTGTGCCTGTGTGCCTTGTGCCTGTGTGCCTTGTGCCTGTGTGCCTTGTGCCTGTGTGCCTTGTGCCTGTGTGCCTTGTGCCTGTGTGCCTTGTGCCTGTGCCTTGTGCCTGTGTGCCTTGTACGTGTGCCTTGTACGTGTGCCTTGTACGTGTGCATTGTGCCTGTGTGCCTTGTACGTGTGCATTGTGCCTGTGTGCCTTGTACGTGTGCATTGTGCCTGTGTGCCTTGTACGTGTGCATTGTGCCTGTGTGCCTTGTACGTGTGCATTGTGCCTGTGTGCCTTGTACGTGTGCATTGTGCCTGTGTGCTTTGTACGTGTGCATTGTGCCTGTGTGCCTTGTACGTGTGCCTTGTGCCTGTGTGCCTTGTACGTGTGCATTGTGCCTGTGTGCCTTGTACTTGTGCCTGTGTGCCTTGTACGTGTGCCTTGTGCCTGTGTGCCTTGTACGTGTGCCTTGTGCCTGTGTGCCTTGTACGTGTGCCTGTGTGCCTTGTACGTGTGCCTTGTGCCTGTGTGCCTTGTACGTGTGCCTGTGTGCCTTGTGCCTGTGTGCCTTGTGCCTGTGTGCCTTGTGCCTGTGTGCCTTGTGCCTTGTACGTGTGCCTTGTGCCTGTGTGCCTTGTACGTGTGCCTTGTACGTGTGCCTGTGTGCCTTGTACGTGTGCCTGTGTGCCTTGTGCCTGTGCATTGTGCCTGTGTGCATTGTGCCTGTGTGCATTGTGCCTGTGTGCATTGTGCCTGTGTGCATTGTGCCTGTGCGCCTTGTGCCTGTGCGCCTTGTGCCTGTGCATTGTGCCTGTGCATTGTGCCTGTGCGCCTTGTACGTGTGCATTGTGCCTGTGTGCCTTGTACGTGTGCATTGTGCCTGTGTGCCTTGTACGTGTGCATTGTGCCTGTGTGCCTTGTACGTGTGCCGTGTGCATTGTGCCTGTGTGCCTTGTACGTGTGCATTGTGCCTGTGTGCCTTGTACGTGTGCCTTGTGCCTGTGTGCCTTGTACGTGTGCCTTGTGCCTGTGTGCCTTGTACGTGTGCATTGTGCCTGTGTGCCTTGTACGTGTGCATTGTGCCTGTGTGCCGTGTGCCTTGTGCCTGTGTGCCTTGTACGTGTGCATTGTGCCTGTGTGCCTTGTACGTGTGCATTGTGCCTGTGTGCCTTGTACGTGTGCCTTGTACGTGTGCCTTGTACGTGTGCCTTGTACGTGTGCCTTGTGCCTGTGTGCCTTGTGCCTGTGTGCCTTGTGCCTGTGTGCCTTGTGCCTGTGTGCCTTGTGCCTGTGTGCCTTGTGCCTGTGTGCCTTGTGCCTGTGTGCCTTGTGCCTGTGTGCCTTGTGCCTGTGTGCCTTGTGCCTGTGTGCCTTGTGCCTGTGTGCCTTGTGCCTGTGTGCCTTGTGCCTGTGTGCCTTGTACGTGTGCATTGTGCCTGTGTGCCTTGTACGTGTGCATTGTGCCTGTGTGCCTTGTACGTGTGCATTGTGCCTGTGTGCCTTGTACGTGTGCATTGTGCCTGTGTGCATTGTGCCTGTGTGCCTTGTGCCTGTGTGCCTTGTACGTGTGCATTGTGCCTGTGTGCCTTGTACGTGTGCATTGTGCCTGTGTGCCTTGTACGTGTGCCTGTGTGCCTTGTGCCTGTGTGCCTTGTGCCTGTGTGCCTTGTGCCTTGTGCCTTGTGCCTGTGTGCCTTGTGCCTGTGTGCTGTGTGCCTTGTGCCTGTGTGCCTTGTACGTGTGCCTTGTACGTGTGCCTTGTGCCTGTGTGCCTTGTACGTGTGCATTGTGCCTGTGTGCCTTGTACGTGTGCATTGTGCCTGTGTGCCTTGTACGTGTGCATTGTGCCTGTGTGCCTTGTACGTGTGCATTGTGCCTGTGCGCATTGTGTCTGTGTGCCTTGTACGTGTGCATTGTGCCTGTGTGCCTTGTACGTGTGCATTGTGCCTGTGTGCCTTGTACGTGTGCATTGTGCCTGTGTGCCTTGTACGCGTGCCTTGTGCCTGTGTGCCTTGTACGCGTGCCTTGTGCCTGTGTGCCTTGTACGCGTGCCTTGTGCCTGTGTGCCGTGTGCCTGTGTGCCTTGTACGTGTGCCTTGTGCCTGTGTGCCTTGTGCCTGTGTGCCTGTGTGCCTGTGTGCCTTGTGCCTGTGTGCCTGTGTGCCTGTGTGCCTTGTGCCTGTGTGCCTTGTGCCTGTGTGCCTTGTGCCTGTGTGCCTGTGTGCCTTGTGCCTTGTGCCTGTGTGCCTTGTGCCTGTGTGCCTTGTGCCTGTGTGCCTTGTGCCTGTGTGCCTTGTGCCTGTGTGCCTTGTGCCTGTGTGCCTTGTACACATGTGTCTGTGAGTGGTTCTTTATCCAGCATATGGGTGTGTGTATGTATGTATGTGTGTATGTGTCTGTATGCTATAGGGACATGTCTATATATGTGTGCGTGCTGCTCTTCTCTCCTGAAATGGCGCAGTTACGTGGTCTTCCTGCTCTTACAGTAAGCAGCCGCCATCTTTCCTCCAGGTGTAGCGGACGCCCCTTGTTATGGGAACAGCCGAGGTAATAATATCAGAAATCTCCCGCGCTTCACGGAGAAATGATATCATCTGACGAGTATTAGTGGAGGAAGGAGAAGATTTGTGCTATTTCAGGAAACTTTGATATTTGTTCTAATTATGTCCTGACTTCTCCCCGCCTTGGATTAACCCTTCATGAGTCCATTCCCGTGTTTTGTCTTCCCTTTAGTTACATTTTGCCTGCCTCCGTCGGGTTTTCGTTCGGCCACGCCCCCGATTTCCGTCGCGTGCATGCCAGCGCCACAATCCGATCGCGTGCGCCAAAATCCCGGGGCAATTCAGGTACAATCGGCGCAAATCAGAAATATTCGGGTAACACGTCGGGAAAACGCGAATCGGGCCCTTAGTAAATGACCCCCACTGTGTCATTATGGGGGTCATTTACTAAGGGCCGAATCGCGTTTTTTCCGTTGCGTTACCCAAATATTTACAATTTGCGCTGATTTCCCCTGAATTGCCCCGGGATTTTGGCACAAGCGATCGGATTGTGGGGCATCGGCGCCGGCATGCACGCGACGCTGACGGATTCAGAAAAAAACGCCGTATTTTTTTTAAAAAAAGTGTCGCTTGACACGCGCTTACCTACACCCAGCGTAGGACGGTGAACTTCAGTGCACTCCGACGGAATTCAGTGCAGCAGTGACACCTGGTGGACATCGGTGGAACTACCTTAGTGAATCGCCGGAAGACCCGAATCCACCGCAGAGAACGGGACAGGGTAAGTAAATCTGCCCCTATGTGTCTGACATTGCTAGTGTGAACATGGGTTTATTATTGCTGGCGATCATGTGACCACACCTGTCACTCTCCTGCAACTCTGCTCCGGTCCATCTATAGTTAACCTTCCTCCACTGACAGACGCTCGCTCCACTCACTTTACTCCCTTCCTCTTCTGTTTGGTCTGAATCTCCGAGTTCTTCTGCAATCATTCCCGGGAATCTGGAATTGCATAAGAGATCTGATTGCATTCAACTCTCTGCCTGCTGTAGACCCAATGGGGCAGAGTTACTTACCCGGTCCTGTCGCAATCCAGCAGCGCGTTCTCTGCGGTGGATTCAGGTCTTTCGGCGATTCATTAAGGTAGTTCCCTTGATGTCCACCAGGTGTCGCTGCTGCGGTGAAGTTCACTACCCTACGCTGGGTGCAGGTAAGTGGCGTGTTTTTTTGTAACCGTAGGGGTTTTTTTTTTACGGCCATGTGCATGCCGGCGCCGCAATCCGATCGTGTGCGGCAAAAACCCGGGGCAATACAGGGAAAATCGCCTCAAATCGGAAATATTCTGATAACCCATCGGAAAAACGCGATTTGGGCCCTTAGTAAATGACCCCCGATTTGTAGTAACTCCTGGTATCATGTTATTCCTGATCTCGACTGGAGGGCCTATGGGGTGGCAGGTGGGCAGCCTCCTATGGGGTGGCAGGTGGGCAGCCTCCTATGGGGTGGCAGGTGGGCAGCCTCCTATGGGGTGGCAGGTGGGCAGCCTCCTATGGGGTGGTGGGTGGTAGGTGAGCAGCCTCCTCTGGGGTGGTAGGTGGGCAGCCTCCTATGGGGTGGTAGGTGGGCAGCCTCCTCTGGGGTGGCAGGTGGGCAGCCTCCTATGGGGTGGCAGGTGGGCAGCCTCCTATGGGGTGGTGGGTGGCAGGTGGGCAGCCTCCTATGGGGTGGTGGGTGGTAGGTGGGCAGCCTCCTCTGGGGTGGCAGGTGGGCAGCCTCCTATGGGGTGGTGGGTGGTAGGTGGGCAGCCTCCTCTGGGGTGGCAGGTGGGCAGCCTCCTATGGGGTGGTGGGTGGCAGGTGGGCAGCCTCCTATGGGGTGTTGGGTGGTAGGTGGGCAGCCTCCTCTGGGGTGGCAGGTGGGCAGCCTCCTATGGGGTGGTGGGTGGTAGGTGGGCAGCCTCCTCTGGGGTGGTAGGTGGGCAGCCTCCTATGGGGTGGTGGGTGGTAGGTGGGCAGCCTCCTCTGGGGTGGCAGGTGGGCAGCCTCCTATGGGGTGGCAGGTGGGCAGCCTCCTCTGGGGTGGTGGGTGGTAGGTGGGCAGCCTCCTCTGGGGTGGTGGGTGGTAGGTGGGCAGCCTCCTCTGGGGTGGTGGGTGGTAGGTGGGCAGCCTCCTCTGGGGTGGCAGGTGGGCAGCCTCCTATGGGGTGGTGGGTGGCAGGTGGGCAGCCTTCTCTGGGGTGGCAGGTGGGCAGGGGTGGCAGGTGGGCAGCCTCTTATGGGGTGGTGGGTGGTAGGTGGGCAGCCTCCTCTGGGGTGGTAGGTGGGCAGCCTCCTCTGGGGTGGTAGGTGGGCAGCCTCCTCTGGGGTGGTGGGTGGCAGGTGGGCAGCCTTCTCTGGGGTGGCAGGTGGGCAGAGCCTTCTCTGGGGTGGCAGGTGGGCAGCCTTCTCTGGGGTGGCAGGTGGGCAGATATGTGAGCAGCAGGGGGTGAATGATAATAATGTGAGCACTAGGCAGACACTTGAAGCCACAGCTCTGGTGGGTCTCGGTAGTTGGGACCTTTGCACCTTCGGGTTCAGCACATGTGCAATGCAAGGGGCGGGCTTCAACCTCGTACCAAAGCTGCTACAAGTTAGCGGCCATTGTGGCACACCACCTTGTGGGCTTCAGGTTCAGTGCCAGCAACCACTCCATCGGGGCTCATTTACTAAGGGTCGCGCTGCTCACATGCATCGGGGGGGGGGGGGGGGGACGATCTGACTGATTGGGACTGAGTGCGGGATTTAACTTTCAAATTGTGTCGCATCCAATGCACCTACATGCACAAGGAAGAAGAAGGTGAACTCCGGGGACCTGAGTGGGGAAGTGACACATGCAGGATATCGGGCGCAGGATCTTAATGACTCCCCGCACAGCGCATTATACACGGACAATGCACTTACATGCACCAGGAAGAAGAAGGTGAACTCCGGGGACCTAAACGGGGAAGTGACACAGGCAGGATATCAGGTGCACGATCTTAGTGACTCCCCGCACAGCGCATTATACACGGACAATGCACTTACATGCAGCAGGAAGAAGAAGGTGAACTCCAGGGACCTGAGCGGGGAAGGGACACATGCAGGATATCGGGCGCAGGATCTTAGTGACTCCCCGCACAGAACATTATACATGGACAATGCACCTATATGCACCAGGAAGAAGAAGGTGAACTCCGGGGACCTGAGCGGGGAAGCGACACATGCAGGATATCGGGCGCATGATCTTAGTGACTCCCCGCACAGCGCATTATACACGGACAATGCACTTACATGCACCAGGAAGAAGAAGGTGAACTCCAGGGACCTGACCGGGGAAGCGACACATGCAGGATATCGGGTGCACGATCTTAGTGACTCCCCACACAGCACATTATACACGGACAATGCACTTACATGCACCGGGAAGAAGAAGGTGAACTCCAGGGACCTGAGCGGGGAAGCGACACATGCAGGATATCGGGCGCAGGATCTTAGTGACTCCCCGCACAGCACATTATACATGGACAATGCACTTACATGCACCAGGAAGAAGAAGGTGAACTCCAGGGACCTGAGCGGGGAAGCGACACATGCAGGATATCGGGCGCATGATCTTAGTGACTCCCCGCACAGCGCATTATACACAGACAATGCACTTACATGCACCAGGAAGAAGAAGGTGAACTCCGGGGACCTGAGCGGGGAAGCGACACATGCAGGATATCGGGGCACAATCTTAGTGACTCCCTGCACAGCGCATTATACACGGACAATGCACTTACATGCACCAGGAAGAAGAAGGTGAACTCCAGGGACCTGAGCGGGGAAGCGACACATGCAGGATATCGGGTGCAGGATCTTAGTGACTCCCCGCACAGCGCATTATACACGGACAATGCACTTACATGCACCAGGAAGAAGAAGGTGAACTCCAGGGACCTGAGTGGGGAAGTGACACATGCAGGATATCGGGTGCACGATCTTAGTGACTTCCTGCACAGCACATTATACACGGACAATGCACTTACATGCACCAGGAAGAAGGAGAACTCCAGGGACCTGAGCGGGGACGCGACACATGCAGGATATCGGGCGCAGGATCTTAGTGACTCCCCGCACAGCGCATTATACACGGACAATGCACTTACATGCACCAGGATGAAGAAGGTGAACTCCGGGGACCTGAGCGGGGACGCGACACATGCAGGATATCGAGTGCAGGATCTTAGTGACTCCCCGCACAGCGCATTATACATGGACAATGCACTTACATGCACCAGGAAGAAGAAGGTGAACTCCAGGGACCTGAGCGGGGAAGTGACACATGCAGGATATCGGGCGCACGATCTTAGTGACTCCCCGCACAGCGCATTATACATGGACAATGCACTTACATGCACCAGGAAGAAGAAGGTGAACTCCAGGGACCTGAGCGGGGAAGTGACACATGCAGGATATCGGGCGCACGATCTTAGTGACTCCCCGCACAGCGCATTATACACGGACAATGCACTTACATGCACCAGGAAGAAGGTGAACTCCAGGGACCTGAGCGGGGAAGTGACACATGCAGGATATCGGGCGCACGATCTTAGTGACTCCCCGCACAGCGCATTATACATGGACAATGCACTTACATGCACCAGGAAGAAGAAGGTGAACTCCAGGGACCTGAGCGGGGAAGTGACACATGCAGGATATCGGGCGCACGATCTTAGTGACTCCCCGCACAGCGCATTATACATGGACAATGCACTTACATGCACCAGGAAGAAGAAGGTGAACTCCAGGGACCTGAGCGGGGAAGTGACACATGCAGGATATCGGGCGCACGATCTTAGTGACTCCCCGCACAGCGCATTATACATGGACAATGCACTTACATGCACCAGGAAGAAGAAGGTGAACTCCGGGGACCTGAGCGGGGAAGCGACACATGCAGGATATCGGGTGCAGGATCTTAGTGACTCCCTGCACAGCGCATTATACACAGACAATGCACCTACATGCACCAGGAAGAAGAAGGTGAACTCCGGGGACCTGAGCGGGGAAGCGACACATGCAGGATATCGGGCGCAGGATCTTAGTGACTCCCCGCACAGCACATTATACACGGAAAATGTACTTTCTGTGAACAGCAGACGGGTAAGTAAATGTGCCCCAATAGGTTTTCCCAGTGTCTTGTTGTATATTCGGGTTGGCTTATACTTGAGTACCATTTCCGATTTGCTCCGCATTTAACGGTTTTTTGGCGCACACGATCGACTTTCATGCGACACAAACCGGGGGGCGTGGCAGTAGGGCCATCAGTTGGACAACCCGACTGATTCGGACTGATCGCAGAATTTAAAATTCAAATTGTTTCGCAAGACAATGCACCGGAAAGAAGAAGGTGAGCTCCGGCGGACCTGAGCGGTGAAGTGACACAGGATATCGGGCGCACGATCTTGGTAAATCACGCCAGACTTCATCCTCGTCGGACAGTCCGGATTGGGGATTGCGACAGTAAGTAAATGTGCCCCAATGTTTTCTTTCTTGTGCCCCCTTGTGGCTAATACACATCGTCTAGGAGAGTAACCCCCTTGTATGGTTGTCTGGAATGACCATCGCTGTGTCCGCTTGTCCGGTATTTATCTTGAATCTGTAATCCATATAAATTATTAAAGATTATTTTCTTGCTTACTGTAATGTCATAAGAGACTCCAATTATTTTGATGATTTTGTGCTTATGTTTTGTTACAGACTTTTTCTATACGTGATGTGTATACAAGGGACTTTGTACCATGATAGTATAATTACCATTTTGTCCCATGTGGCTGTTCGTGTTTTGTGCATATCATAGCAAAACATCAAGACCGGACGATAACTTATAACACGGCGCACACCGACATAATAATACAAGTGTTTTTATTGAACACATTAGGCCTTCAATGTATATTTTTATAATAACATCATCACAGCGAGGAGCAGATCAACACGTTGCGGTGACGTCTCTTGTCTTTCATGACCTTTGTCAAGCCGACTGGACTATATCTTATCCTATACTACTGCAGGTGATACAGATCAGAAACGCAACATATCCAAAAACTTTCCACACATATAATAAAATACATATAAGGAGCTTGTGATATGATGATAACATGCAGAGAGGGGGCTACATACTACACATAGAGATACCAGGAGCCTGTGAGTCCCACTGACTCCTCCCACTGACTGCTGATTGGTTGCCCACCTTAAACGATTGTACATACGATCAGGGTCAGGATGACTCACATGCTCACACTCGTTGAATTACACATATAAAGCTTCTTGTGTGTTTTGTCGCTCTGGATATTCCTGCTCTTCTGTCGCTGCTGTTAGACTACATTGAATAATTTCTTTAAGCTGCTGAGGGCTTCTTCCTCTGTAATTTCTTTCCAGTCATCGGGCAGCTCAGCAGGTTTGGCTTTATATTCTTCAGCAAAGTTTCCATTGAATTTGGCAAAAATGTATTTCCAGTAATCGGAGGACTTGATGCTGAGGTCGGGTTGGATGGACCAGTCTGGATAGTAAGTGCGATATTCTTTGAATGGGTGAGGTTTATAATCAGTGATGGAATTATAAAATGTACCTCCAGACACAACATCTGTGTTACAAATGTTTGTAACTAAAATCTCAGTTTCTGAGCATCTATATCGCCCCAAACCTTGAGATCTGTGGACAGAAGCAAAGTGCTCCGTATGGTCACCACCTCCGGCCTCACAGGGGACCATACAGAATGGACATTGCTTCCCGCATCCAATCACCTTCCTGAACAGCTCATCCTGAGGCTTCAATTTGATTTTGGAAAGAAGAGACTCAAAACTCATAGACTTCAGCTCTGACCGGACCCCATTTTCAGTAGAATCAAGGAAAGTCTGAATATCAGAGGAAAACTGACCGACCTTTACTTGATTATTAAAAGCGATGATTTGCATTGACGACTCAGAAATAACAAGTTTTTCTTTTAACTTCTTGCGAACGTTCTGTAAGAAGTGAGGAATGTCTTCACTCTGTAGAATTGTCTCATCGGTAAGTGCGCCTCTCACATCCCTGAGGATAGAGCCGATGAGATCTGCCTGTAACGCTTCTAGAGCACCCGGCTTCTGATAGATGGCGGAGATTTTATTCATGATGAAGTCTTTAGAAAACTTTTCATAGTTATTAATGTATTGAACATATTTCTGGAACGACATTTCCTCCAGTAAGTTCTTCAGGAGATTGTATTGGAAGAAGCTTCTACTCTTGAATATCTGGTTGTCAGAGCCATTTAAGATGTCATCCACCACCGTTCTCCCCAGATGATCATATATGTAATTAGTTATTGCCGGGATCAGACACTTCTCACAGAACTGACGGCCTCGGCTTTGAGATTAACCTTTTATGTTAAAACACTCAAGAAACACATTCAGATAATCCGTCTTCATGTTCTCCATGCAGGTCCTTGGGTCCTTTGTTTCAATAAACTTGTCATGCATCTTCTGAAACCTTCTAGATGCTTTTCCAAAAATAAAGAGCTTGATGTCCAACACGAAGTGCACTGTGAAGTGAAGAGATGTATACTGATCATCTTCAAGGCTTCTGTTGATCTTCTGCAGAATTTCCTGGCAGTAAGTGTCATCGTAGTCCTCAGTGGTCTTCTCCTTCTCCGTGACATATGCGTCACACATCTCTATCAGGGAGGTGGCAAAGTCTCCAAGCTTTTCATAGGGTTCATTATTTTTTATACGCAGTACTTTCAGAAGATAATCATACCAAGCTTTATCTATATGACTATTTTTATCTATTTTGAATCCCCCCTTGTCTTCTCTTAACCTTTTCACAGCCAGTAATTTTTTATTGATATCAGGTCCTCTGCTGCTCATGTCTTGCCTGAGTTGCTGGAGCATGGCGTCGCTCACATTACGACTCTCCAGTTTCTCGATTTGTAAATGATCCAGCGTCTTCCCCCACATGGCGTCAAATGCAGCTTCTACTTCTAGATCACTGAGCTCTTTGTTCTTCTCTCTGCAGGTTCTCAAAAGTTCATCAATTTTCCCTTCGATCTTTGCCTGATATTGTTTCTTAATGTCCTCGATCTTCAGCTTCCCTTTTTCTATAGAAAGTGTTTTCTCACACTTGTATATAGCGTTTCTTCTCTGCTCTCTTCGTAGAGTTGTAACACTTCGTCTAAACTCCTCATGATATTTTTTTATCAAGTTAACGTTTTCCGATTCACTTTCAAAGTATTTCTCAATCAAGTCCATCATTTTCTTCTCCTCCTCAATCAGAAGTTGATCAAGATCCTTTATTATCTTGTTTGTGTTAACATCTAAATTGTGAGATGTTTGATACTTAATGATGTTTTCTTGTTTTACGACCCATTTGTAAATCTCGTTAGTAAAATTCCATTCCCACAGTGAGAACTGCATCGACAACTTATTATAAGCTTCAGCCACTAGACTGTTTCTGAAACTGAAGATGAACTTCTCATGTTTGACGGCCGTCCACAAACTTTCCACCCATTCACAGAATGCAGGAATTGTTACAGCCCGGTCTTGTCTCTTATTTTTTAGGAATTTTAATAGATATTCTTTCATCTCAGAAACATGTTCACTGTATCCTGAATTTACAGGCGCCATTGGTGGGACGCCCTGCCACAGCCCAGGAATGTACCAGTTGTGTTTTTCCAGGTCATATTCCATAACGTCACAGAATTTCTCAAACCCACATTTGTTTTCCATTTTTGCAGCCACTTTTGTCATTTCATCTAATTGTTCTAGAAGTTTCTTTCTGTCTTTCTTGTCATGGGCGGACACATCGCTCACATTCTGATGGACAAACTGACAGTTTGGTCTCTTTCCAACTTCTTTCATCCTCAGAAAAGCATGGACCACAATCTGTAAAATATCCTTCATTTTTGTGGTGTTCTCCATGGTCATGTTGACTATGGTGATGTCACTCAACCCAACCACAAGCGTGGCCAACTCATTGTCATGTTCATAGCTGTCATCAAGTGATGATAATTCAGGAGCTTTCAACCCTTCGGTGTCAATCACCAGGATAAATTCACAGCCCAGCTCCTCCTGGAAGTTCTCCTTCACCTTAATAAGAGTCATGAAGGCTCCTCGTGTGCATCGTCCACTGGCCACAGGGAACTGTAGACCAAACATGGTGTTCAGAAGGGTGGACTTCCCCGTACTCTGCACTCCCAGCACAGTGATCACTCTCATCCTACACCGTCCTCCAGTCTTCTTATCCAGCTCAGTCAGGACATCCGTGATCCACTGTAAGGGAATGTTGGAGGCATCTCCATCGATAAGTTCCAGTGGGAATCCATCCAGCAGGAGATCAGCTGCAACTCCTGGGAAGTTTCTTAACTGTTTATCAGATTCATTTTTTACTGTTGAATGTTCAGCTTCATAGAACTGTCCCAATTCACGGAGAAAATGCTCAATTCCCAATGAACTCTCCGAGATTCTCTTGTCGAGCTGCTTCAGTTCCTGGGGATTGGCTGATCCATCAGGTTTCTTACAATTCTCTTTATATTCACTCTGTAATTTGGATAAATTTTTTCTTGCAATGGAATCGAGTTCAAATTTCATCCACTTCAAAAAATATTGTTTCTCATTTTTATGTAAATCAGTAATTGCATTAATAAATAATGTCATAGCTCCTGGGACATTGTGCTCGTGCTGCTGTCTGAGGAGTGACCTTTGTTTCAGTTTTAGCTTTGACAGATACTCTTGTTGATTTTCTCCACCTTGTTTTCTCATTCTGCACATTTCCTTTTCTAATTTAGACAACTGTTTCCACAGATCTCCTTGTAATGTCAGACTCCGATTCTTAAAACTTTCTACATCGCGTATCATTGAGGTGATGCTGAGGGCAAGGTGTTTTGTGGTCCAGAATTCAGGAGAAGCTTCATCTGTATTTATGTTAAGATTAGAAACTTCTTTATTTATATCCTTTAGTTTTACCACTTTGGGATCATTTTTTAGTTCATGGTCTATAATTTTTTGAATCTTGGTTATGAACCCTGCATCATTCATTAAACCCGATTTTGATATAACATTGGATTTCTCAATTTTTAGGATTGGAATTAAACTTTTCATGTTCTTCCTTGTCTCTGGGTCCATAGTCTTGTCTTTACTTGAAGTGACAATGAAGTAAAACTTGTTGTCAGATGGGCTGCAGGATGATAACAATCTGAACTGTCTCTCACATAGACTCTCAATGAATATAAAGGTGGCCGATGAGATTCTGGTGAGGAATGTGAACTGCTCCCGGTTGTCCTCCAGGTCTCCACGTAGATTGGCCACAGCAATCGGCTCTGGAAAAACATCAGATTTCCCTGAAGGAAAGTACCAGGACATTTCCACCAGCCCATCAGATATCTTCCGCTCAATGTTTCCTTCTTCCATGTTGTCATGTATGAAGAAGTCATGGTGTTGTTGAGGGGGGTTCAGAACCTGGTTTAGTACTTTAGATTTAGATAATTTATTTGGTCCCAACCTGACAAAAGAGAAGATCGGCATTTCGATATTTACCACATTGTCTTCCATAAACCCTTTACTGTCTGCGAGAGACTGAGGTCTCCATTTCTTCACAATTTCTCTCATGGCCCAAAGCATGAAGGTGGAGCCCGAACCATCACCGGCGGGAAGCAGGAGAGGAACCGCAAACTGGCACATGGACATTTTGGATATAACCTCTTGCTGTAGACATTTGTCTGAACAGTTCAGCACAGCACACATGACATCTGAGGGGTGAAGGGATTTTGAGCTTTGGTTTTCTATTCTCTTATTGCCAAATAATTCCAATGGATCATCATCATCATCTACACTTGATCCTTGGTGTGACAGATCCTCATCAACTTCCATTTTTCTTGCACTTCTGTCCAAGGCAATAATATTCATTAAGAAGTGTCCAGGGAGATCTGCTTTAGCTTTTGGCCTAAAAGTATCTGAGGTTTCCAGACCGATGCTCAGCACGTCCCTCAGAGTCATCTTTGAGTTTCTGTACTTCTCCATTCCCAGATCCAGTAACACGTCCTCTAAAGTCTTTGTTTTACCTATGAAAAAGAAAGAATACATAGAAGATTAATAGAAATTGAACACATTTTGATCAATGCAGCATTAAATTAGATTTTTATCAACAATAAACAATAACAATTCTGATATTTCTAACTAGGGACTATGCTAATACTACTGTTCTTTGCCTAGATGTTTGTTCTGAAATTAAAAGCTACCTCCATAAAAAGAGACCGATATATATACCGTATATACTCGTGTATAAGCCGACACCTGGGACCGGAATCTAAGTGGCACCTGGTCTTCACCAGAACCCGCCGCAAAGCAGGATGGTCTTGCTGCGGCATCGTGCCACCAGGTCGTTCCACAGGCGCGACTTGTCCGTGGTGGCGGCCAAGGTCGAGGTACAAGAACAGCAGGTGAACTCGAAGTCCAGGACAGGCAAGTAGTCAGGACAGGTGGCAACTATGCAGGAACAGAGCAGGAGGTCAGAGCTGGCAGCGAAGGAGCAAGGTCAGGGTCAGGTCCGGGGTCACAACGGGAGATCAGAGCAGGTATGAAATGCTTGGAGCACTAAGATCCGGCAGGGGTTGATGAAAGTAGCCGGCTTAATTGTAAAACCCGGAAGTGGCCAGCACCAATGAGCTGTGCGCTGGCCCTTTAAATCTTCAATTGACGGCGCGTGCGCGCCGACCATCTGGGACAGAAGCAGGAACGCGGAGAGGTAAGTGAGGCCCGGGGAGGGTGCCGCCATGGACAGGGGCATGGGTGTGCCTGTCATCCGAGACGTGGATCGCAGGGACACCCGTGACAGTACCCCGCCCCTTCGGCCTCCCCCTCTTCTTGGTCTAAAGAAATCTTTGGAGGAGACTTCGGTACCTCTCCCGGTCTTCATGTCCAATACCTCCTTAACCTCATTGATAGTGGAGTCAGCCTCTGGAGCAGGAGGAGGAGGTTGCTGAGAGAAGCGGTTCAAGATGACGGGCTTCAGGAGGGAGACATGTAAGTAGTTCGAGATGCGCATAGTGGGAGGAAGGCGGAGTTTATAGGCCACAGGATTGATGCATTTAATCACAACAAAAGGATAGAGGAAGCGGGGACCAAGCTTGTAACTAGGTGTCTTCAGCCAAACGTATCTGGAAGACAACCACACCTTGTCACCCGGAGAGAAGACAGGAGGAGTCCTACGCTTTTTATCAGCCTGGGACTTGGTGCGGTCTGTGGCTCGGAGAAGAGACTGATGGGTCTGTTCCCAAATCGATTTGAGGTCCTGTACCAGTTCCTCTACCGCAGGGACCTCCAAGGGAGTGAACAGAGGAAGAGGAGGATGAGGGATTCGACCATAGACCACAAAGAAAGGAACTGCCCCAGAAGACCCAGAATCCAGGGAATTATAGGAAAACTCAGCCCATTGTAGCAGACAAAGTGGGACATAGTAAAAAAAATGGGACATCTTGGAAAATCGGTCAGTCACCAGCCATATGACGGTATTGCAAGAGGAAGGTGGAAGATCTGTGACAAAGTTCATAGCCACGTGAAACAACGGGCGACTGGGTATCAGCAGCGGAAGCAACAGGCCAGCCGGTATGAGGTGAGAAGGCTTATTACGGGCACAGGAAGTGCAGGATCCCACGAAATTGCAAACATTTTTGAACATAAGTCTCGCCGGGAGGTAGCTGCTGAAGATCCACTGGAACGGCAACAACCAGTTGTTAAGGTGAGATGATATGCCGAGGGACCGGCTCTTCTCCGACAACATCAGAGGCACGGGTGAGGACATCAGCCTTGATATTCTTCTCCGCAGGACGAAAATGGATCAACAGGTTGAAGCGTGAAAAGAACAGCGACCGACGGGCTTGCATGGGATTAAGACGCTAAGCTGGCTGAAGATACAGGAGGTTCTTATGGTCTGTATATACACAGACTGGGTGAAGGGCTCCTTCCAGAAGATATCGCCATTCCTCAAGAGCAAGTTTGATGGCCAACAGTTCTCTATCTCCAATAGAATAATTCCTCTCTGCTGGAGAAAAAGACTTGGAAAAGAAACCGCACATGAGAGTTCGGCCCTTAGGCCCACCTACGGAGGATGCATCCACCTCAATATGAAAGGGCTTATTTGTAGGCCTAGTGAGAACAGAAGCCGAGGTAAAGGCAGACTTTAACCTGGAGAAGACCTCTTCAGCCACTGAGGGCCAGAGACGGGGATTGGTGCCTTTCTTTGTGAGCGCCACGATGGGAGACACCAGAGTGGAGAAATGCGGGATAAACTGCCAATAATAGTTTGCAAAACCTCATGAAATAAAGTTCTCACATCTCAATGTTTACACAATAAAGATCATGTTTAACCCCTTACTGTACAATGTTACTCAGTGTTATTGGTGTTTTAGCTCCTATCACTCAGTGATGGTCGGTGTAAGTTTCCAGAGTGTGAGCGGGGACTCTCTGAGCAGACACTCCATGATCCCTCTGTGCTGTGAGCGGGGACTCTCTGAGCAGACACTCCATGATCCCTCTGTGCTGTGAGTGGGGACTCTCTGAGCAGACACTACATGATCCCTCTGTGCTGTGAGCGGGGACTCTCTGAGCAGACACTTCATGATTCCTCTGTGCTGTGAGCGTGGACTCTCTGAGCAGACACTTCATGATCCCTCTGTGCTGTGAGCGAGGACTCTCTGAGCAGACACTACATGATCCCTCTGTGCTGTGAGCGGGGACTCTCTGAGCAGACACTTCATGA
Source organism: Engystomops pustulosus (assembly GCF_040894005.1). Taxonomy (NCBI): domain Eukaryota; kingdom Metazoa; phylum Chordata; class Amphibia; order Anura; family Leptodactylidae; genus Engystomops; species Engystomops pustulosus. The sequence continues at coordinate 6,531,919 of NC_092418.1, forward strand.
TTCCTCTGTGCTGTGAGCGTGGACTCTCTGAGCAGACACTTCATGATCCCTCTGTGCTGTGAGCGGGGACTCTCTGAGCAGGCACTTCATGAGTCCTCTGTGCTGTGAGTTCCTGTGAGATCACAATGTGCTTAGATTATAAGGGTACAGGGTTTATCTACACTTTCATTTACCTTCTGAGCATTCACTAGTATCTGACACATAGAAAGAGATGAGGCAGATCAGAGATGATGAGATCCATGAGATGCATATTACACACAATGGGGCTGATTTATCAAGCTGTCTAAAAGTCAGAATATTCCTAGTTGTCAGCGTGGATCCTCCTTTAACTCCTAGTTGTCAGCGTGGATCCTCTCACTCCTAGTTGTCAGTGTGGATCCTCTCACTCCTAGTTATCAGTGTGGATCCGCTTCCTCCTAGTTGACCATTGGCAGTAAAAGGGTGAGGCTACATGCACACAATGTATGCCCGCTGTACCCTAGTACTGTATTACGGGGGCATACATCGGTGCCGGGGAGAGGAGCGTGAGATGAGCGCTGCCCCATAGCCCCTCTCCATAGGAATACACAGCACCGTATTCCGGAGAAAGATAGGACCTGTCCTTGCTTTCTATGGACTATGGAACGTTACAATGCCGCACAGACTGCTCCTGTATGGCGCCGTGAGGAGTTTGAAATGTATGGGGAACGTATATATGTGCTGTATATACATCGGCTGTATATACGTCCTCCTTACCTTCGATTGAATGTAGCCTTAAACCGTTCCTAGAAAGGCTATAACAAATGTGCATTTCCCTTTCCCCCCTAGAGATTACATTGTTTATATTACAAGGATTGTGATTGGTCAGAATTGAATTTGCATTGTACCAGGGACTCGTCTATGCTCACATGTTTGGCGGGGGTATATGCCCGGGCAAACTTGGCACTAAAATGATCTAATATGGGCCTGACCTTAAATAACCGATCATAACTGGGGTCATCTCTGGGTGGGCACTGTGTGTTGTAGGTGTAGTGCATAAACCTATGGATGACTTCAGAGCGCATCCTGCTCATTGCCATGCTGGACATCTGGGTGTGGTACAGAATGTCTGCACTCCAGGAGTCCCTGATCGATGGCTTCTTTATAATCCCCATAAGAACTATTATGCCCCAATACTTCTCCATCTCTGCTGCAGTGACAGGGGTCCACCTCTAGGGTTGTGCATAAAATGAAGTGGGGGTTTGGGCATATGCTGTGCAGCGTAGAGATTGGTCTGGACTACAATTAAATTCAACAGCTCCTCATCAAAAAGAAAACTTTAAAAAGTCCACAGCTCTGAGCCCGGCCGGGTCAAATTTAATTCCAGGTTGGCCCAAAAAGTCGGGGACCTGAGGGGTATAATTATGTGGGGGTCAGTGGAAGCCGCAGACACGTTAATCGCAGAAGTCCCAGGCACAGGAACCCTACGGCGCCTTCTCGGGGTCCTTCCAGGTCACTGGAAAATGAGCAGGAGGATGATGGTCAGAGGCCGCATGTTGTATGTCTCCAGCACGGTGTACGTCTTCTGAGACACTGCACACAAATAAATAAGTGTGCACCAGAAAAAAACTAGAGAACGTACATGGACAAGCCGCACAGATGGCACACACAAAAAATAGATAAGTGCACCCAACTACAGGTACACCTGCGGTGCTCCAGAAAAAAAATAATACCAGGCACAAAAAAAAACCTATGTGCACCGTGCAAAATTGCGCTACAGATGCATCGAGCTTGCCCTAAGACAAACTAACTACCGCTAAAGATACCGCTATTCACACGGCGCACTGAAAAGTGCGTCCAGTGCAGAACAACGCTAACACAGCGCACTGAAAAGTGCGTCCAGTGCAGAACAACGCTACCACAGCGCACTGAAAAGTGCGTCCAGTGCAGAACAACGCTAACACAGCGCACTGAAAAGTGCGTCCAGTGCAGAACAACGCTACCACAGCGCACTGAAAAGTGCGTCCAGTGCAGAACAACGCTAACACAGCGCACTGAAAAGTGCGTTTGGGTTCAGAAGGGACAGACAGGAGATGGGAAAAACGGAGGACAAGTGTGATCACGCAAGGTGATCACACAGGAAACACACAGGACGCAGGAGGGAACAGATAGGGATCAATAGGGATAAGATAGGAAAAATGTGTTTTGGTGCACACAGTAACGCTCTGCTCATCTCTCCAGCGGTACCAAACCAGAATGGTGCCGCTAGAGGAAGGAGCTAAAAACACGTTTTTTAGCCCAAAAACGCTGCAATCGCAGCGATCAGCGGCGGGACTGATCCGATTGGTTGGGTGACGTTGGCTGGAGGTTCTCCTGCCTCAGTCACCTGCATCCCATTGTGATGTCACCACATCACGTGACTTGGTGGCACGGGATAGCCCTGGTGCACTTGCGCCATACTAGAACAGTGATGAGCGCTAATCGCCGGGAGCCTGCGCCGTATTAGCAAGGGGTTAATTACTTCATTTATTTGGTAATTTTGTATTTACTAACTTTTTGATGCAACAAAAAATTTCACAGTGAAAGAATGCATTTTGTGAGACAGAATTAATTCTGTGTGACAGAATACATTTTGTGAATTTTGTATGACAAAAAGCATTTTGTGTGACAAAATTAATTCTGTGTGACAGAATGCATTTTGTGAATTTTGTATGACAAAATGCATTTTGTGTGACAGAATGCATTTTGTGAGACAAAATTAATTCTGTGTGACAGAATAAATTTTGTGAATTTTGTCTGACAAAATGAATTCTGTGTGACAGAATGCATTTTGTGAATTTTGTATGACAAAATGCATTTTGTGTGACAGAATTAATTCTGTGTTACAGAATACATTTTGTGAATTTTGTATGACAAGATGCATTTTGTGAGACAGAATAAATGCTGTGTGACAGAATGCATTTTGTGAGACAAAATTAAGTCTTTGTTACAGAATACATTTTGTGAGACAAAATGAATTCTGTATGACAAAATAATATTGTGTGTGACACAAAATCGTATTTTGTGCGACAAAATGGCATTTTGTAGTCAAACAATTATATTTTGTGACACAAAATACATTCTGTTCACACAAAATAAACTGCATCACAAAATTATTTTTGTGCATTCTGTAAAAGTCTAATTGATTTTGTGCACACAAAAATGATTTTTGTAATGACAAAAGGCAATTTGGGTCGATAAATATTACTTTTGTAAGCACAAAACAGATTTTGTGATGACAACATTGAATTCTGTGTCCATAGTATGAATTCTGTGATCACAAAATTAATTTTGTGCCACTGAACACATTTTGTTGCACAGAATACATTGTGAACAAACGGCGCCCCATACTATGTAGAGGGGCTGCCGGGAGAGAGCACATGTAATAGTGCGGCCTCCATCTGTGATGCTATGCGAGTCTATTATTATCTCATCCAGTTCTCCGTAATCATGGTGTCCTACACTTTATGGCTATCGATTGACCATGATAGGTGCAGGTCCCCCACATTCCTGGTCTATGTGGTCCAGCATTGACCTGTACAGAGTAAATTGGGGGGCTGGTTATGGGGAGTTTTTAGTGATCTGAAAGTAACCTCCATATCAGCCTATAATGAGGAAGAAACGGTGTAATATTATACTACAGTTATACCCACAAAATAGCGGGGGAATTAGCCAGACACATGGTCAGGGGCCATTGGGGTTGCAGCCGCACATATTTCTGCAGATAAACGGACCGTATGGATATAGCCAGGTCCTTTGGGCATTTTATATAGTGTCTTACCTGCCCCCACTATATTGTATACGAGAATTGTAGTTATTACCACATGCAGATAACAGGTAAATAATGGATATGACTATGGCCTGTATTGCTGTGCTTGTATATATAACAGGAGGGCGTTGTCTGTCTGTATTCAGACCAGCAGGCTCATTGTATAGCATTTATATTGCAACATCCCCCACCGGGGCCTAGCCTTTCCTTGGGGCCTGGAGTCAGCCTGGGCCCGCAATACCTGAGTGGCTGGCGGTTGCGGCCTAAGCACGCTTGTGTCACGGTGCTTGGTACGGGGGACCGGAGGGCTGTCCTACAGCCTGGCAGGTCTCCAGCAGGGTGGTGTTGGCAAGAAATGATGAGGGAGAGGCTGCTATAGCGGATCTCCCTGGGGCAACCCTTTGGTGTCTAGAGATGAGTCTCTGTGTGGTGGACAGGGTGCCCGGGATGATAGGGGTTGTAGTAGCAGGGACCAGACGGAGGCAGAGGTTGAAGAAAACAACTTACAGTTCTTTATTGGAACCGCAGGAACTTCAGCAAACGTGCCTTTAACAAAGTAGATGGAGTGCTGGAGAGGTAGTCTGGAGGGAGCCGCAGGAGTAGGGCACCAGCCTGTATGCAGATGGCAGGCTGGGCGATAGCTGTGTCCTAGTAGGAAGCTTCAGCTCGTTCCTGGATTGGGGCTTCAGGTATCACCCTTGAAGGTAGGATAATACCCCTTTCCTCACTACACTAACTCCTACAGAAGCAGGGGCTAAGCTCTTCCTGCTCTTGGTCTGGTATGCTAAGAGTACAGACTCCTAAGAGCCTGTACTGGAGAGACTCCAGTCTCCCCCTGAGCTACAGCTCAGCTAACTACTAGCTTCTCACATTCCTAAGATCTCTAGAACATTCTGAGCAAGGGGTTTTATTAACTCCCCTTGGTCAGGTGGTGGCTGCTCCTCCAGTTACCTCTCAGCTTACAGCAACAGGATGCAATACATGTGATTGGTTGTTATGCTTTTACATCATATATTACATTAACTTCTGCCTTGCCAGGCAGGATTAACCACTGCAATGTCCCCTGTGTTATGTGATGACATGTTGTAGGGCTCATTCGCAAGCACTACCTCGCGATTGCATCGGCGAGGGTGTTGCATACCCCGGGGGCAATTGAAAGAGCCGCCCTCGGCTCGACTACCGATGTTTTGGGGCACAGAGGGGGCTAAAGACACTTCTGAGAAGTGCAGGCTATGTGGAGGTGTAGGGACAAACCGCCCATGGTCCTGGAGACAGGCACCTGGGTTGGTGTCGGACTAAGACAAAACATGTAGCTGTATGACAGTTGGTCGCTGACGCCGTTAAACCAAACTGTACAGTAGGAAAGGTGTGGTGTCATGTCCTGTAATCCACTCCTTGCACCAAGGCCTGTATATTTGTTTTGTAAACACTTCTTCCCTGGCGACAAAATATATAATGTGTCTATCTGCATTGCATTGACACGAGTACCTCCTGATGTCCTTACCCATAGGATGAGTGGCATCCAGGTGCTATCGGTGTAACACCCCCGGTCCCCGTAGGACCCGCAGTTTACGGACTACCCCCATATGCAAACCTCGGTTTGGGGTTAAGGTAACAATCAGTGTATTACACAAAAGACGGTCCGACACAGCCACACTACAACCTGAAAAGCCTATGAAAGGGTTAACACATACTACTGGCGTATAGACAGAGTACAAGCATACTGTAAGCTCACATTGGCTTAGGAGCCCAATGGGTACATATCTTGAACGTTACCAACGTTACATAGACAGTTAGACTACACAGGGTAGCGGGATCAAATGTCTCTTTTCCTGCAAAGAAAAAGGCATAAAAGTGCAGGCATAATGTCCATACCTAGAAAGGAAAGGCATTAAGTGCAAAGTAGTAATAAATAAAGTGGCAGCTTTTCCTCAAGAGTGGCAACAGTCTCTCAGAAGGTCTCCAATAGGAAAGTCCATCTTCCGGGCGCAGCCCTTAATGTGGGGAAAAGTGCACTGAAAAGCAAAGGGTCTCCTCTATGTGTAGAGGGACAGAGTCCTTTGAGGAAATCTCTTGACTGAGATAAATAAGGGTAAGAGTCTCAGGAAAGTCTCTGGCTCTTTGGGGCATGGTATATACAAAGGGACAAAGTACCTGAAGAAGGCTTTCAGCCCATCAGGGATCACTCAGCATCGGTGAGTTCGTCGAAGACAGAATCCAGAGGAGAATCCTGTATCTCCCACACAGTAGGAGATTCCGGCTGGGGACACCCGGTGGCAGTAACGGGTACTGCAGGTGCAGCAATATCCTCCTGACTCTCAGGGGGAGGAGCGCTGTCGCCCGGGATGTCGGCTGTTCCAGCCGGGGGCTCAACTGAGCCAGGGACCACAGAGGGGTCCAGCAGTACGTAGATAGGGGCCTGCGGCAGCGCCGTGGCTCCTTCCAGCTCCGGTTCTTCCGGGGCCGGGTCATCACCCCACTGGTAACCGGTGAGGGGAGATGCAGGCCTGGACGAAACCTCCGGACAAGGTTCGCCCGCCGGGTCGTCCTCTCCTACAGAAGAGCTGCGAGATCTAGCAAGGCTCCCAGCAGGGGAGACAGCGGGGGTGGCGCCCTGTATCATGCCCGGCCCATGGATAGCAATGGGGCCCGTACTTACGATAACTGTAGATGGGGCATGCACATGGGTCACCGCCCGGGGACTCGCAACTGAAGAGGAGGAAGTGTCAGGAGACTCCGTCCACTCGTCATCCTCGAACGGGAAATAACGATCCTCATCCGAATCAGGGATCCGGATTACACCAGCCGCCCAGGGTCCTCGGGGTCCCTCTTGTAGGGAGAACTCTATACACTCCCCTGGCTTGAGGTTGTGTTGGCTCTCCGGCAAGTCAGGCCTCTTGACTGACCGGCGGGGAATAAATACCTCCCGTCCGGTATAGTCCTGGGTGGCAAAGCCGTAGCCGCGCTTCTTATCAAAGTACCGCACCATGCCGGTGGTGCGGTTCTTCTCCACCCAGGCTCCGGCTGCAGACCGACCGGCCATATACCGCTGGGCCTCCTTCTCCCGACGACGTTGCTCTGCAACAGCATCCCGGAGTCGCTGGCAGGTGGCTTCACCTCGGCCTCGAGGCTGCGGAGGTGTCGGTGCTGGGGCGCGTGGCTCCGGTGCAGGCTCGGGTCTCCGCGTGGGTCGGGCAGGTGCCGGAGCAGGAGCAGGAACAACCGGAGGAGCAGGAACAACCGGAGGAGCGGGAACCATCTCGGCAGGGCTGGCAGGCCGAGGAGCAGGGACAGCAGGCTTCACAGCAGGTGGTACCACAGCAGTAGGCCCAGGCGCTGGCTCGACCACGTGGCGCCTCCACGTGGACCCGGGGCATCGGCCTGGCCACCGGGAGAGGCATGAGGATCCGCCCGGGATACAGCTGGTACTCCGTCACCGTTTGGACGTACCTCCTGGTGACGAAGGCCCGGGTCAGTCCTCGGTGCAGCCGGTGCCCAGCAAAGGGCCTCCGGACCGGCTGTGCAGAAACCACGACCATGGACTCGAACATCTCATAGAACTCCGGACGCTCTATAGAAGGCAATGGTGGAGGACCCCACATGTTGACGACCTCACAGTCCAAAGTCCGCATGAGCTCTGGCGTTTCTCTTAGGCGGGGCAGGAAGTCCGCGTCGCGCCAGAGGGAGGAGTCCAAGTTCTTCCCGCCAAGAGCTGTGGCGGGCTCTAATTTTTCCTGCGCCACAGGAGGCGGGGTTCGCGCCCTTCGCGCGTGGGTGGAGCTTGGTGTGTCGTCTGGGTTTCCCGCCAGTGAAGATTTTGGCGGGCTGGAATTACTTGCTGCGCCACAGATTCTCTGAGGTAAAATCTTGATGTAGCAGAGCTGGTACAGTTCGTGCAAGGATTAACCTCTTGAGTGCTGGAGCGGCGCTCGACAGCACGTGGCAGCAGTAACACAGTCCAATGCAGGAACACACAAAGTCCTTTGGGCCTATACCCGAATGGCAGCAGGGTTAGGCAATACAGTTTTTGGTAATAAAGGATAGTCTTTGAGCCGTAATAAGGCACAGAAGTAAATATCCTGTTCGTGACGCCACTTGCAACATCCCCCACCGGGGCCTAGCCCTTGAGGTGCGGCCTGGAGTCAGCCTGGGCCCGCAGTACCTGAGTGGCTGGCGGTTGCGGCCTAAGCACGCTATCGTCACGGTGCTTGGTACGGGGGAACCGGAGGGCTGTCCTACAGCCTGGCAGGTCTCCAGCAGGGTGGTGTTGGCAAGAAATGATGAGGGAGACGCTGCTATAGCGGATCTCCCTGGGGCAACCCCTTAATGTCCCGAGGGTGAGTCTCTGGGTGATGGACAGGGTGCCGGTGATGAAGGCAGCCGTATTAGCAGGGACCAGACGGAGACAGAAGTTGAAGAAAACAACTTACAGTTCTTTATTTGAACCGGCAGGAACCGCAGCAAACGTGCCTTTAACAGGTAGATGGAGTGCTGAGATGTGAGTTGGAGGGAGCCTCAGGAGATAGTTCACCAGCCTGGATGCAGAGGGCAGGCTGGGAGGCAGCTGGGTCCTGGTAGGGCTTCAGGTATCACCTTTAAAGGTAAGATGATACCCCTTTCCTCACTACACTAACTCTTAGCTTCACTCTTCAGGCAGGGGCTAGGCTCACCTGCTCTTGGTCTGGTGTGCTGACTGCACAGACTCCTCTGAGTCTCTAATCTGAGAGAGTCAACTCTCTCCTCACACTGCACTCTCTTCTGAGAGAGGACTAACTTCTTCTGGAAGTTTCCAGGGATCTTGTTACTCCCCTGGTCAGGTGGTGGCTACTCCTCCAGTTACCTCTCAGCTTACAGCAACAGGATGCAATACATGTGATTGGTTATTATGCTTTTACATCACACATTACATTTACTTCTGCCTTGCCAGGCAGGATTAACCACTGCAATGTCCCCTGTGTTATGTGATGACATGTTGTAGGGCTCATTCGCAAGCACTACCTCGCGATTGCATCAGCGAGGGTGTTGCAATATCTATACTGTATTTACAACATGCGCTGTAGCGCTGTACATCATGGGCAAGGATTTAGGTAGTCGTCTCCAGTAAGGCCCGCTGGTCTTTTCAAGAGACATATCAGAGATTTCTTACAGCGTACTGTGTGATGTTTAGGGAGGGCCGTGCAGGAGAGCTGGACTGCTGAGTAACGTCGCAGGGTGTTCTTTGCTTTGTTGGGTCCTTTAGGTGCCTGTTACAGGGGCTGCTTCCTCTGGGGTTTCTCACGGCTGGAGATGGTATTAGTCCTGTAGGGTGGCAGACTGAAATCTCCCATTGTAAGTTTCATGGGAGGAGAGCCTGGGTCTGCTTAGGTGCAGGCTCGGAGCTGGTTTCCCCTTTGTTACTGTTACTGAGGCTCATGTCCCTTCTTGTAGGTTGCTTGTTTTTGGTTTTGAGCGAGCCCTATTCCTGTTGGGTGGGGGTCGGAGCTCCGAGTAGGAGTACTCTGAGCTCCTGGTGGCGGAAAAGAGAATTGATGTGGATTTTTTCGGAAGTCGAAGTGGTGGTTCGGGAGTCCGGATGAACAAACCACTTCGGCAGCTATGGTTTCCAAAGAAACGAACAGAGATTGCGGCTGATTTTGAGAATATTAAAATAATAATAATTGTGTTTATTAGCAATAAAAAGCTGTGACCTTTTCTGCCCAACAGGAGCCTCGTGTCATCATTTCTTAGTTATGTTTAGTTATAAATGGTTTATGGGGTTAATGTTACGGGTAGGATTATGTATCTTTACTAAAGTGCCTTAATGTGGAGTTACATGGGTAATGTTTACTACCTCCCAGTCTGAAAAACCCATCGATTACAATGGGTCATGGGGCAATGCAAGTTCAGCACTTCAAAAGCACCCGCAGAACACGCGCGTTAAAAAACCCAAGTGTAGAAGGGGCCTTACAACAAAAGCACCGAGGTAAATACATCAAACATAACGGGAGGCGATTCTAACTGCCGACAAACCAAAGCAACAAGTTTTAGGACTCACCCGAACGGTGCGGAGCAGGTCACAGGACGTGTGACTGTGAGCGCAGCGTGTATATATGAGCAGGGCTCTGCAGAGCATTCCACCACACAGGACGTGTGACTGTGAGCGCAGCGTGTATATAGGAGCAGGGCTCTGCAGAGCATTCCACCACACAGGACGTGTGACTGTGAGCGCAGCGTGTATATAGGAGCAGGACAACAGCTGCTGGAATACGGCTGATTTCCCAGAAAAGACAGAATCTGCTTTCATTTTCACTTTCCATATTATTATATAGTGATGAGGTTTGTGATTGGTGCTCGGCCCCTGCAGTCTCTTCTATACATGCAGACACATCATACTCAGCCCAGGAATATGCAGCAGGGATATAGTAGTCCTACTATTCTACACACCGGAGGTGTAACAAGACGGTAATGGGCCCCGTTGCAAACTATGAGTTGGGGCCCCATATACCGAATCCCCCACCGATGTCCTCATCCCTCAAACTATACTTGAGAATACTCATATACTATATACATATCTATATACAACAACCACTAATTTATATGTTCAGTACAGGATAAGTAATGTCATGTATGTACACAGTGGGGCTCATTTACTTACCCGTCCGCTGGAGTTCACAGAAAGCGCATTGTCCGTGTATAATGCGCTGTGCGGGGACTCACTAAGATCCTGCCCCCGATATCCTGCATGTGTCGCTTCCCCGCTCAGGTCCCCGGAGTTCACCTTCTTCTTCCTGGTGCATGTAAGTGCATTGTCCGTGTATAATGTGCTGTGCGGGGAGTCACTAAGATACTGCCCCCGATATCCTGCATGTGTCGCTTCCCCGCTCAGGTCCCCGGAGTTCACCTTCTTCTTCCTGGTGCATGTAAGTGCATTGTCCGTGTATAATGCGCTGTGCAAGGAGTCACTAAGATCCTGCCCCCGATATCCTGCATGTGTCGCTTCCCCGCTCAGGTCCCCGGAGTTCACCTTCTTCTTCCTGGTGCATGTAAGTGCATTGTCCGTGTATAATGCGCTGTGCAAGGAGTCACTAAGATCCTGCCCCCGATATCCTGCATGTGTCACTTCCCCACTCAGGTCCCCGGAGTTCACCTTCTTCTTCCTGGTGCATGTAAGTGCATTGTCCATGTACAATGTGCTGTGCGGGGAGTCACTAAGATCCTGCGCCCGATATCCTGCATGTGTCGCTTCCCCGCTCAGGTCCCTGGAGTTCACCTTCTTCTTCCTGGTGCATGTAAGTGCATTGTCCGTGTATAATGTGCTGTGCGGGGAGTCACTAAGATCCTGCACCCGATATCCTGCATGTGTCGCTCCCCCGCTCAGGTCCCCGGAGTTCACCTTCTTCTTCCTGGTGCATGTAAGTGCATTGTCCATGTACAATGTGCTGTGCGGGGAGTCACTAAGATCCTGCCCCCGATATCCTGCATGTGTCGCTTCCCCGCTCAGGTCCCCGGAGTTCACCTTCTTCTTCCTGGTGGATGTAAGTGCATTGTTCGTGTATAATGTGCTGTGCGGGGAGTCACTAAGATCCTGCGCCTGATATCCTGCATGTGTCACTTCCCCGCTCACATCATCATAGTATATAAGGCTGGAAGGAGACGCAAGTCCATCGAGTCCAACCTTCAAGAATTAAATAAATGTTTTATCCCCATAACCCGTGATATTTTTTCTCTCCAGAAAGTCATCCAGGCCTCTCTTGACCATGTACATAGAGTCCGCCATAACAACCTCCTGCGGCAGAGAGTTCCATAGTCTCACTGCTCTTACAGTAAAGAACCTTTGTCTATGGTGATGGTAGGACCTCCTCTCCTCTAGGTGTAGAGGATGCACACTGTCTATGATGATGGTAGAACCTCCTCTCCTCTAGGTGTAGAGGATGCCCCCTGTCTATGGTGATGGTAGAACCTCCTCTCCTCTAGGTGTAGAGGATGTCCCCTGTCTATGGTGATGGTAGAACCTCCTCTCCTCTAGGTGTAGAGGATGTCCCCTGTCTATGGTGATGGTAGAACCTCCTCTCCTCTAGGTGTAGAGGATGCCCCCTGTCTATGGTGATGGTAGAACCTCCTCTCCTCTAGGTGTAAAGGATGCCCCCTGTCTATGGTGATGCTAGAACCTCCTCTCCTCTAGGTGTAGAGGATGCACACTGTCTATGATGATGGTAGAACCTCCTCTCCTCTAGGTGTAGAGGATGCCCCCTGTCTATGGTGATGCTAGAACCTCCTCTCCTCTAGGTGTAGAGGATGCACACTGTCTATGATGATGGTAGAACCTCCTCTCCTCTAGGTGTAGAGGATGCCCCCTGTCTATGGTGATGGTAGAACCTCCTCTCCTCTAGGTGTAGAGGATGTCCCCTGTCTATGGTGATGGTAGAACCTCCTCTCCTCTAGGTGTAGAGGATGTCCCCTGTCTATGGTGATGGTAGAACCTCCTCTCCTCTAGGTGTAGAGGATGCCCCCTGTCTATGGTGATGGTAGAACCTCCTCTCCTCTAGGTGTAAAGGATGCCCCCTGTCTATGGTGATGGTAGAACCTCCTCTCCTCTAGGTATAGAGGATGCCCCCTGTCTATGGTGATGGTAGACCCTCCTCTCCTCTAGGTGTAGAGGATGCCCCCTGTCTATGGTGATGTTAGAACCTCCTCTCCTCTAGGTGTAGAGGATGCTCCCTGTCTATGGTGATGGTAGAACCTCCTCTCCTCTAGGTGTGGAGGATGCTCCCTGTCTATGGTGATGGTAAAACTTCCTCTCCTCTAGGTGTAGAGGATGCCCTCTGTCTATGGTGATGGTAGAACCTCCTCTCCTTTAGGCGTAGAGGATGCCCCCTGTCTATGGTGATGGTAGAACCTCCTCTCCTCTAGGTGTAGAGGATGCACACTGTCTATGATGATGGTAGAACCTCCTCTCCTCTAGGTGTAGAGGATGCCCCCTGTCTATGGTGATGGTAGAACCTCCTCTCCTCTAGGTGTAGAGGATGCCTCCTGTCTATGGTGATGGTAGATCCTCCTCTCCTCTAGGTGTGGAGGATGCCCCCTGTCTATGGTGATGGTAGAACCTCCTCTCCTCTAGGTGTAGAGGATGCCCCCTGTCTATGGTGATGGTAGAACCTCCTCTCCTCTAGGTGTAGAGGATGCCCCTGTCTATGCTGATGGTAGAACCTCCTCTCCTCTAGGTTTAGAGGATGCCCCCTGTCTATGGTGATGGTAGAACCTCCTCTCCTCTAGGTGTAGAGGATGCCCCCTGTCTATGGTGATGGTAGAACCTCCTCTCCTCTAGGTGTAGAGGATGCCCCCTGTCTATGGTGATGGTAGAACCTCCTCTCCTCTAGGTGTAGAGGATGCCCCTGTCTATGGTGATGGTAGAACCTTCTCTCCTCTAGGTGTAGAGGATGCCCCCTGTCTATGGTGATGGTAGAACCTCCTCTCCTCTAGGTGTGGAGGATGCTCCCTGTCTATGGTGATGGTAAACCTTCCTCTCCTCTAGGTGTAGAGGATGCCCTCTGTCTATGGTGATCGTAGAACCTCCTCTCCTTTAGGCGTAGAGGATGCCTCCTGTCTATGGTGATGGTAGAACCTCCTCTCCTCTAGGTATAGAGGATGCCCCCTGTCTATGGTGATGGTAGAACCTCCTCTCCTCTAGGTATAGAGGATGCACACTGTCTATGATGATGGTAGAACCTCCTCTCCTCTAGGTGTAGAGGATGCCCCCTGTCTATGGTGATGGTAGAACCTCCTCTCCTCTAGGTGTAGAGGATGCCTCCTGTCTATGGTGATGGTAGATCCTCCTCTCCTCTAGGTGTGGAGGATGCCCCCTGTCTATGGTGATGGTAGAAGCTCCTCTCCTCTAGGTGTAGAGGATACCCCCTGTCTATGGTGATGGTAGAACCTCCTCTCCTCTAGGCGTAGAGGATGCCTCCTGTCTATGGTGATGGTAGAACCTCCTCTCCTCTAGGTATAGAGGATGCACACTGTCTATGATGATGGTAGAACCTCCTCTCCTCTAGGTGTAGAGGATGCCCCCTGTCTATGGTGATGGTAGAACCTCCTCTCCTCTAGGTGTAGAGGATGCCCCCTGTCTATGGTGATGGTAGAACCTCCTCTCCTCTAGGTGTAGAGGATGCCCTCTGTCTATGGTGATCGTAGAACCTCCTCTCCTTTAGGCGTAGAGGATGCCCCCTGTCTATGGTGATGGTAGAACCTCCTCTCCTCTAGGTATAGAGGATGCCTCCTGTCTATGGTGATGGTAGATCCTCCTCTCCTCTAGGTGTGGAGGATGCCCCCTGTCTATGGTGATGGTAGAACCTCCTCTCCTCTAGGTGTAGAGGATACCCCCTGTCTATGGTGATGGTAGAACCTCCTCTCCTCTAGGCGTAGAGGATGCCTCCTGTCTATGGTGATGGTAGAACCTCCTCTCCTCTAGGTATAGAGGATGCACACTGTCTATGATGATGGTAGAACCTCCTCTCCTCTAGGTGTAGAGGATGCCCCCTGTCTATGGTGATGGTAGAACCTCCTCTCCTCTAGGTGTAGAGGATGCCCCTGTCTATGGTGATGGTAGAACCTCCTCTCCTCTAGGTGTAGAGGATGCCCCTGTCTATGGTGATGGTAGAACCTCCTCTCCTCTAGGTGTAGAGGATGCCCCCTGTCTATGGTGATGGTAGAACCTCCTCTCCTCTAGGTGTAGAGGATGCCCCCTGTCTATGGTGATGGTAGAACCTCCTCTCCTCTAGGTGTAGAGGATGCCCCCTGTCTATGGTGATGGTAGAACCTCCTCTCCTCTAGGTATAGAGGATCCCCCCTGTCTATGGTGATGGTAGAACCTCCTCTCCTCTAGGTGTAGAGGATGCCCCTGTCTATGGTGATGGTAGAACCTCCTCTCCTCTAGGTGTAGAGGATGCCCCCTGTCTTTGGTGATGGTAGAACCTCCTCTCCTCTAGGTGTAGAGGATTCCCCCCTGTCTATGGTGATGGTAGAACCTCCTCTCCTCTAGGTGTAGAGGATCCCCCCTGTCTATGGTGATGGTAGAACCACCTCTCCTCTAGGTGTAGAGGATGCCCCCTGTCTATGGTGATGGTAGAACCTCCTCTCCTCTAGGTGTAGAGGATGCCCCCTGTCTATGGTGATGGTAGAACCTCCTCTCCTCTAGGTGTAGAGGATGCCCCCTGTCTATGGTGATGGTAGAACCTCCTCTCCTCTAGGTGTAGAGGATGCCCCCTGTCTATGGTGATGGTAGAACCACCTCTCCTCTAGGTGTAGAGGATGCCCCTTGTCTATGGTGATGGTAGAATCTCCTCTCCTCTAGGCGTAGAGGATGCCCCCTGTCTATGGTGATGGTAGAGCCTCCTCTCCTCTAGGTGTGGAGGATGCCCCCTGTCTATGGTGATGGTAGAATCTCCTCTCCTCTAGGCGTAGAGGATGCCCCCTGTCTATGGTGATGGTAGAACCTCCTCTCCTCTAGGTGTAGAGGATACCCCCTGTCTATGGTGATGGTAGAACCTCCTCTCCTCTAGGTGTAGAGGATGCCCCCTTGTCCTGGCCACAGGTCTAGGTATAAAAAGATCCTTGGAGAGATCCTTGTACTGTCCGTTCAGGTATTTGTACATTGTAATGAGATCTCCCCTCAGTCGTCATTTTTCTAAACTGAATAATCCCTTAATTTGTAATCTGTCATTGTATTCTAATTCCCCCATTCCCCTAATAATCATGGTTGCTCTCCTCTGCACCCGTTCCAGCTCTACTATATCCTTTTTATACACTGGTGCCCAAAACTGTCCACAATATTCCATGTGTGGTCTGACCAGGGATTTGTATAAGGGCAAAACTATGTCTTTATCATGAGAATCTATTCCTCTCTTGATACATCCCATTATTTTATTGGCTTTAGCAGCAGCCTCCTGGCTCCTGGCAGAGGATGTCCCCTGTCTATGGTGATGGTGGAACCTCCTCTCCTCTAGGTGTAGAGGATGCCCCCTGTCTATGGTGATGGTAGAACCTCCTCTCCTCTAGGTGTAGAGGATGCCTCCTGTCTATGGTGATGGTAGAACCTCCTCTCCTCTAGGTGTAGAGGATGCCTCCTGTCTATGGTGATGGTAGAACCGCCTCTCCTCTAGGTGTAGAGGATGCCCCCTGTCTATGGTGATGGTAGAACCTCCTCTCCTCTAGGTGTAGAGGATGCCCCCTGTCTATGGTGATGGTAGAACCTCCTCTCCTCTAGGTGTAGAGGATGCCTCCTGTCTATGGTGATGGTAGAACCTCCTCTACTCTAGGTGTAGAGGATGCCTCCTGTCTATGGTGATGGTAGAACCTCCTCTCCTCTAGGTGTAGAGGATGCCTCCTGTCTATGGTGATGGTAGAACCTCCTCTCCTCTAGGTGTAGAGGATGCCCCCTGTCTATGGTGATGGTAGAACCTCCTCCCCTCTAGGTTTAGAGGATGCCCCCTGTCTATGGTGATGGTAGAACCTCCTCTCCTCTAGGTGTAGAGGATGCCTCCTGTCTATGGTGATGGTAGAAAGTGGTAGAACCTCCTCTCCTCTAGGTGTAGAGGATGCCTCCTGTCTATGGTGATGGTAGAATCGCCTCTCCTATAGGTGTAGAGGATGCCCCCTGTCTATGGTGATGGTAGAACCTCCTCTCCTCTAGGTGTAGAGGATGCCCCCTGTCTATGGTGATGGTAGAACCTCCTCTCCTCTAGGTGTAGAGGATGCCCCCTGTCTATGGTGATGGTAGAACCTCCTCTCCTCTAGGTGTAGAGGATGCCCCCTGTCTATGGTGATGGTAGAACCTCCTCTCCTCTAGGTGTAGAGGATGCCCCTGTCTATGGTGATGGTAGAACCTCCTCTCCTCTAGGTGTAGAGGATGCCCCCTGTCTATGGTGATGGTAGAACCTCCTCTCCTCTAGGTGTGGAGGATGCTCCCTGTCTATGGTGATGGTAAACCTTCCTCTCCTCTAGGTGTAGAGGATGCCCTCTGTCTATGGTGATCGTAGAACCTCCTCTCCTTTAGGCGTAGAGGATGCCTCCTGTCTATGGTGATGGTAGAACCTCCTCTCCTCTAGGTATAGAGGATGCCCCCTGTCTGTGGTGATGGTAGAACCTCCTCTCCCCTAGGTATAGAGGATGCCTCCTGTCTATGATGATGGTAGAACCTCCTCTCCTCTAGGTGTAGAGGATGCCCCCTGTCTATGGTGATGGTAGAACCTCCTCTCCTCTAGGTGTAGAGGATGCCTCCTGTCTATGGTGATGGTAGATCCTCCTCTCCTCTAGGTGTGGAGGATGCCCCCTGTCTATGGTGATGGTAGAACCTCCTCTCCTCTAGGTGTAGAGGATACCCCCTGTCTATGGTGATGGTAGAACCTCCTCTCCTCTAGGCGTAGAGGATGCCTCCTGTCTATGGTGATGGTAGAACCTCCTCTCCTCTAGGTATAGAGGATGCACACTGTCTATGATGATGGTAGAACCTCCTCTCCTCTAGGTGTAGAGGATGCCCCCTGTCTATGGTGATGGTAGAACCTCCTCTCCTCTAGGTGTAGAGGATGCCCCCTGTCTATGGTGATGGTAGAACCTCCTCTCCTCTAGGTGTAGAGGATGCCCTCTGTCTATGGTGATCGTAGAACCTCCTCTCCTTTAGGCGTAGAGGATGCCTCCTGTCTATGGTGATGGTAGAACCTCCTCTCCTCTAGGTATAGAGGATGCCTCCTGTCTATGGTGATGGTAGATCCTCCTCTCCTCTAGGTGTGGAGGATGCCCCCTGTCTATGGTGATGGTAGAACCTCCTCTCCTCTAGGTGTAGAGGATACCCCCTGTCTATGGTGATGGTAGAACCTCCTCTCCTCTAGGCGTAGAGGATGCCTCCTGTCTATGGTGATGGTAGAACCTCCTCTCCTCTAGGTATAGAGGATGCACACTGTCTATGATGATGGTAGAACCTCCTCTCCTCTAGGTGTAGAGGATGCCCCCTGTCTATGGTGATGGTAGAACCTCCTCTCCTCTAGGTGTAGAGGATGCCCCCTGTCTATGGTGATGGTAGAACCACCTCTCCTCTAGGTGTAGAGGATGCCCCTTGTCTATGGTGATGGTAGAATCTCCTCTCCTCTAGGCGTAGAGGATGCCCCCTGTCTATGGTGATGGTAGAACCTCCTCTCCTCTAGGTGTAGAGGATACCCCCTGTCTATGGTGATGGTAGAACCTCCTCTCCTCTAGGTGTAGAGGATGCCCCCTTGTCCTGGCCACAGGTCTAGGTATAAAAAGATCCTTGGAGAGATCCTTGTACTGTCCGTTCAGGTATTTGTACATTGTAATGAGATCTCCCCTCAGTCGTCATTTTTCTAAACTGAATAATCCCTTAATTTGTAATCTGTCATTGTATTCTAATTCCCCCATTCCCCTAATAATCATGGTTGCTCTCCTCTGCACCCGTTCCAGCTCTACTATATCCTTTTTATACACTGGTGCCCAAAACTGTCCACAATATTCCATGTGTGGTCTGACCAGGGATTTGTATAAGGGCAAAACTATGTCTTTATCATGAGAATCTATTCCTCTCTTGATACATCCCATTATTTTATTGGCTTTAGCAGCAGCCTCCTGGCTCCTGGCAGAGGATGTCCCCTGTCTATGGTGATGGTAGAACCTCCTCTCCTCTAGGTGTAGAGGATGCGCCCTGTCTATGGTGATGGTGGAACCTCCTCTCCTCTAGGTGTAGAGGATGCCCCCTGTCTATGGTGATGGTAGAACCTCCTCTCCTCTAGGTGTAGAGGATGCCTCCTGTCTATGGTGATGGTAGAACCTCCTCTCCTCTAGGTGTAGAGGATGCCTCCTGTCTATGGTGATGGTAGAACCGCCACTCCTCTAGGTGTAGAGGATGTCCCCTGTCTATGGTGATGATAGAACCTCCTCTCCTCTAGGTGTAGAGGATGCCCCCTGTCTATGGTGATGGTAGAACCTCCTCTCCTCTAGGTGTAGAGGATGCCCCCTGTCTATGGTGATGGTAGAACCTCCTCCCCTCTAGGTTTAGAGGATGCCCCCTGTCTATGGTGATGGTAGAACCTCCTCTCCTCTAGGTGTAGAGGATGCCTCCTGTCTATGGTGATGGTAGAAAGTGGTAGAACCTCCTCTCCTCTAGGTGTAGAGGATGCCTCCTGTCTATGGTGATGGTAGAATCGCCTCTCCTCTAGGTGTAGAGGATGCCCCCTGTCTATGGTGATGGTAGAACCTCCTCTCCTCTAGGTGTAGAGGATGCCTCCTGTCTATGGTAATGGTAGAGTCTCCTCTCCTCTAGGTGTAGATGATGCCCCCTGTCTATGGTGATGGTAGAACCTCCTCTCCTCTAGGTGTAGAGGATGCCCCCTGTCTATGGTGATGGTAGAGCCTCCTTTCCTCTAGGCGTAGAGGATGCCCCCTGTCTATGGTGATGGTAGAACCTCCTCTCCTCTAGGTGTAGAGGATGCCCCCTGTCTATGGTGATGATAGAACCTCCTCTCCTCTAGGTGTAGAGGATGCCCCCTGTGTATGGTGATGATAGAATTGCCTCTCCTCTAGGTGTAGTGGATGCCCCCTGTCTATGGTAATGGTAGAACCTCCTCTCCTCTAGGTGTAGAGGATGCCCTCTGTCTATGGTGATGGTAGAGCCTCCTCTCCTCTAGGTGTAGATGATGCCCCCTGTCTATGGTGATGGTAGAACCTCCTCTCCTCTAGGTGTAGAGGATGCCCCCTGTCTATGGTGATGGTAGAGCCTCCTCTCCTCTAGGCGTAGAGGATGCCCTCTGTCTATGGTGATGGTAGAACCTCCTCTCCTCTGGGTGTAGAGGATGCTCCCTGTCTATGGTGATGGGAGAACCTCCTCTCCTCTAGGTGTAGAGGATGCCCCCTGTCCTTGGTGATGGTAGAACCTCCTCTCCTCTAGGTGTAGAGGATCCCCCCCTGTCTATGGTGATGGTAGAACCTCCTCTCCTCTAGGTGTAGAGGATGTCCCCTGTCTATGGTGATGGTAGAACCACCCCTCCTCTAGGCGTAGAGGATGTCCCCTGTCTATGGTGATGGTAGAACCTCCTCTCCTCTAGGTGAAGAGGATGCCCCCTGTCTATGGTGATGGTAGAACCTCCTCTCCTCTAGGTGTAGAGGATTTTCCCTGTCTATGGTGATGGTAGAACCTCCTCTCCTCTAGGTGTAGAGGATGACCCCTGTCTATAGTGATGATAGAACCACCTCTCCTCTAGGTGTAGAGGATGCCCCCTGTCTATGGTGATGGTAGAACCTTCTCTCCTCTAGTTGTAGAGGATGTCCCCTGTCTATGGTGATGGTAGAACCTCCTCTCCTCTAGGCGTAGAGGATGACCCCTGTCTATGGTATTGGTAGAACCACCACTCCTCTAGGTGTATAGGATGCCCCCTGTCTATGGTGATGGTAGAACCTCCTCTCCTCTAGGTGTAGAGGATGCCTCCTGTCTATGGTGATGGTAGAACCTCCTCTCCTCTAGGTGTAGAGGATGCCTCCTGTCTATGGTGATGGTAGAATCGCCTCTCCTCTAGGTGTAGAGGATGCCCCCTGTCTATGGTGATGGTAGAACCTCCTCTCCTCTAGGTGTAGAGGATGCCCCCTGTCTATGGTGATGATAGAATTGCCTCTCCTCTAGGTGTAGTGGATGCCCCCTGTCTATGGTGATGGTAGAACCTCCTCTCCTCTAGGTGTAGAGGATGGCCCCTGTCTATGGTGATGATAGAACCTCCTCTCCTCTAGGTGTAGAGGATTCCCCCCTGTCTATGGTGATGGTAGAACCTCCTCTCCTCTAGGTGTAGAGAATGCCCCCTGTCTATGGTGATGGTGGAACCTCCCCTCTCCTCTAGATGTAGAGGATGCCCCCTGTCTATGGTGATGATATAACCTCCTCTCCTCTAGGTGTAGAGGATGCCTCCTGTCTATGGTGATGGTAGAATCGCCTCTCCTCTAGGTGTAGAGGATGCCCCCTGTCTATGGTGATGGTAGAGCCTCCTCTCCTCTAGGCGTAGAGGATGCCCCCTGTCTATGGTGATGGTAGAACCTTCTCTCCTCTAGGTGTAGAGGATGCCCCCTGTCTATGGTGATGGTAGAACCTCCTCTCCTCTAGGTGTAGAGGATGCCTCCTATCTATGGTGATGGTAGAACCTCCTCTCCTCTAGGTGTAGAGGATGCCCCCTGTCTATGGTGATGATAGAACCTCCTCTCCTCTAGGTGTAGAGGATGCCCCCTGTCTTTGGTGATGATAGAACCTCCTCTCCTCTAGGTGTAGAGGATGCCCCCTGTCTTTGGTGATGGTAGAACCTCCTCTCCTCTAGGTGTAGAGGATCCCCCCTGTCTATGGTGATGGTAGAACCACCTCTCCTCTAGGCGTAGAGGATGTCCCCTGTCTATGGTGATGGTAGAACCTCCTCTCCTCTAGGTGTAGAGGATGCCCCCTGTCTATGGTGATGGTAGAACCTCCTCTCCTCTAGGTGTAGAGGATGCCCCCTGTCTATGGTGATGGTAGAACCTCCTCTCCTCTAGGTGTAGAGGATGCCCCCTGTCTATAGTGATGATAGAACCACCTCTCCTCTAGGTGTAGAGGATGCCCCCTGTCTATGGTGATGGTAGAACCTTCTCTCCTCTAGTTGTAGAGGATGTCCCCTGTCTATGGTGATGGTAGAACCTCCTCTCCTCTAGGTGTAGAGGATGACCCCTGTCTATGGTATTGGTAGAACCACCACTCCTCTAGGTGTATAGGATGCCCCCTGTCTATGGTGATGGTAGAACCTCCTCTCCTCTAGGTGTAGAGGATGGCCCCTGTCTATGGTGATGATAGAACCTCCTCTCCTCTAGGTGTAGAGGATTCCCCCCTGTCTATGGTGATGGTAGAACCTCCTCTCCTCTAGGTGTAGAGAATACCCCCTGTCTATGGTGATGGTGGAACCTCCCCTCTCCTCTAGATGTAGAGGATGCCCCCTGTCTATGGTGATGATAGAACCTCCTCTCCTCTAGGTGTAGAGGATGCCCCCTGTCTATGGTGATGGTGGAACCTCCCCTCTCCTCTAGATGTAGAGGATACCCCCTGTCTATGGTGATGATAGAACCTCCTCTCCTCTAGGTGTAGAGGATGTCCCCCTGTCTATGGTGATGGTAGAATCGCCTCTCCTCTAGGTGTAGAGGATGCCCCCTGTCTATGGTGATGGTAGGACCTCCTCTCCTCTAGGTGTAGAGGATGCACACTGTCTATGATGATGGTAGAACCTCCTCTCCTCTAGGTGTAGAGGATGCCCCCTGTCTATGGTGATGGTAGAACCTCCTCTCCTCTAGGTGTAGAGGATGTCCCCTGTCTATGGTGATGGTAGAACCTCCTCTCCTCTAGGTGTAGAGAATGCCCCCTGTCTATGGTGATGGTAGAACCTCCTCTCCTCTAGGTGTAGAGGATGTCCCCTGTCTATGGTGATGGTAGAACCTCCTCTCCTCTAGGTGTAGAGGATGTCCCCTGTCTATGGTGATGGTAGAACCTCCTCTCCTCTAGGTGTAGAGGATGCCCCCTGTCTATGGTGATGGTAGAACCTCCTCTCCTCTAGGTGTAGAGGATGTCCCCTGTCTATGGTGATGGTAGAACCTCCTCTCCTCTAGGTGTAGAGGATGCCCCCTGTCTATGGTGATGGTAGAACCTCCTCTCCTCTAGGTGTAGAGGATGCCCCCTGTCTATGGTGATGGTAGAACCTCCTCTCCTCTAGGTGTAGAGGATGCCCCCTGTCTATGGTGATGGTAGAACCTCCTCGCCTCTAGGTGTAGAGGATGCCCCCTGTCTATGGTGATGGTGGACCCTCCTCTCCTCTAGGTGTAGAGGATGCCCCCTGTCTATGGTCATGGTAGAACCTCCTCTCCTCTAGGTGTAGAGGATGCCCCCTGTCTATGGTGATCTTAGAACCTCCTCTCCTCTAGGTGTAGAGGATGCCCTCTGTCTATGGTGATGGTAGAACCTCCTCTCCTTTAGCCGTAGAGGATGCCTCCTGTCTATGGTGATGGTAGAACCTCCTCTCCTCTAGGTATAGAGGATGCCCCCTGTCTATGGTGATGGTAGAACCTCCTCTCCTCTAGGTGTAGAGGATGCACACTGTCTATGATGATGGTAGAACCTCCTCTCCTCTAGGTGTAGAGGATGCCCCCTGTCTATGGTGATGGTAGAACCTCCTCTCCTCTAGGTGTAGAGGATGCACACTGTCTATGATGATGGTAGAACCTCCTCTCCTCTAGGTGTAGAGGATGCCCCCTGTCTATGGTGATGGTAGAACCTCCTCTCCTCTAGGTGTGGAGGATGCCCCCTGTCTATGGTGATGGTAGAACCTCCTCTCCTCTAGGTGTAGAGGATACCCCCTGTCTATGGTGATGGTAGAACCTCCTCTCCTCTAGGCGTAGAGGATGCCTCCTGTCTATGGTGATGGTAGAACCTCCTCTCCTCTAGGTATAGAGGATGCACACTGTCTATGATGATGGTAGAACCTCCTCTCCTCTAGGTGTAGAGGATGCACACTGTCTATGGTGATGGTAGAACCTCCTCTCCTCTAGGTGTAGAGGATGCCCCTGTCTATGGTGATGGTAGAACCTCCTCTCCTCTAGGTGTAGAGGATGCCCCCTGTCTATGGTGATGGTAGAACCTCCTCTCCTCTAGGTGTAGAGGATGCCCCCTGTCTATGGTGATGGTAGAACCTCCTCTCCTCTAGGTATAGAGGATCCCCCCTGTCTATGGTGATGGTAGAACCTCCTCTCCTCTAGGTGTAGAGGATGCCCCCTGTCTATGGTGATGGTAGAACCTCCTCTCCTCTAGGTGTAGAGGATGCCCCTGTGTATGGTGATGGTAGAACCTCCTCTCCTCTAGGTGTGGAGGATGCTCCCTGTCTATGGTGATGGTAAACCTTCCTCTCCTCTAGGTGTAGAGGATGCCCTCTGTCTATGGTGATCGTAGAACCTCCTCTCCTTTAGGCGTAGAGGATGCCTCCTGTCTATGGTGATGGTAGAACCTCCTCTCCTCTAGGTATAGAGGATGCCCCCTGTCTATGGTGATGGTAGAACCTCCTCTCCTCTAGGTGTAGAGGATGCACACTGTCTATGATGATGGTAGAACCTCCTCTCCTCTAGGTGTAGAGGATGCCCCCTGTCTATGGTGATGGTAGAACCTCCTCTCCTCTAGGTGTAGAGGATGCCTCCTGTCTATGGTGATGGTAGATCCTCCTCTCCTCTAGGTGTGGAGGATGCCCCCTGTCTATGGTGATGGTAGAACCTCCTCTCCTCTAGGTGTAGAGGATACCCCCTGTCTATGGTGATGGTAGAACCTCCTCTCCTCTAGGCGTAGAGGATGCCTCCTGTCTATGGTGATGGTAGAACCTCCTCTCCTCTAGGTATAGAGGATGCACACTGTCTATGATGATGGTAGAACCTCCTCTCCTCTAGGTGTAGAGGATGCCCCCTGTCTATGGTGATGGTAGAACCTCCTCTCCTCTAGGTGTAGAGGATGCCCCTGTCTATGGTGATGGTAGAACCTCCTCTCCTCTAGGTGTAGAGGATGCCCCCTGTCTATGGTGATGGTAGAACCTCCTCTCCTCTAGGTGTAGAGGATGCCCCCTGTCTATGGTGATGGTAGAACCTCCTCTCCTCTAGGTATAGAGGATCCCCCCTGTCTATGGTGATGGTAGAACCTCCTCTCCTCTAGGTGTAGAGGATGCCCCTGTCTATGGTGATGGTAGAACCTCCTCTCCTCTAGGTGTAGAGGATGCCCCCTGTCTTTGGTGATGGTAGAACCTCCTCTCCTCTAGGTGTAGAGGATTCCCCCCTGTCTATGGTGATGGTAGAACTGTTAGGGTAGGATTCAAGACATCCTCTTTTAATGTGCGTTGGCTGTGTGTTTCTAATCAATAAGCATGCGTGCACATCATAAGAAATTAATTCAGACACATTGCTGATTTAAATCTCACTCATGCGATAATGGCCATGGCAAATCTGCACTGCTAGAACTTTATTTGGTTTCACAAAACTATATAGAAATTATGGAAGAAGCAGAAGGGGCGGAGAATTCCCAACTCGTGTCGTCTCTTGATTGGAGAACTTCCCTGCTGTTGCTTATTGACGTCAGGATTGAAATCTTGTTGACATTCTTTAGCCTTAATTGTTTTCATTATGATCACGATGCCGGCGCCATCTTATAATGAAGTCTCTGTTACAATGATTTTAGGAAAATAGAACAAGTAGAAATGACAGGATTTGATCTATCAGCAGGTTTACCTTAACAGTCCCCCCTAAATCCTGGAATTTCTCTCAGCTACTCTTAGTCTAGAAGGACCTACAGATCTGCCCATATGTGCATCGTTCTCCTTTTCACCAGTTGGATGACAGCAGACCCCTGTTGGGTGTGCCCCCATTTAGTGGACTTTCACATATGGGAATCAAATCTCTACTCTACCTCTCCCTACTCCAGGGGGCTGTTTGATATGTTTCAGGGGTGGTTGATCTTAGAGGGATATCTTCATTATGCAAATTTAGGTAACTTGAGTAAGGGGTCTTTGGCTTGTCTAACTACTGATACCCATGATACTAGGCGGACTTGATGGGGGGACCACATAACACACAATAAGTGACAAGAGCAAAATCACAATCCCCAATATCACCCCCACTTACAGGAAACCCTTCCAATCCCCCATCCACAAAGTGAAGGATATAGCGTCCACTTCCGAGTTTCTCTTGGGTTCCCTGGACAGTCCTTCAATCTTTTCAAGAGCATGGGTAATCGATCCATAGGGGGCAACA
This sequence comes from Engystomops pustulosus, assembly GCF_040894005.1. Classification (NCBI taxonomy): domain Eukaryota; kingdom Metazoa; phylum Chordata; class Amphibia; order Anura; family Leptodactylidae; genus Engystomops; species Engystomops pustulosus. The sequence continues at coordinate 6,557,495 of NC_092418.1, forward strand.
AGTCACTCCCACCATCTTACAGACTCCTCCCTTCTCAGCAAGGATCATGTCCAAAGCCATGCGGTTCTGGGAAGCATCTCCGATATAATTCACAAATCTCTGTTGATTACAATACAACCAGTTAACCCAACAAACATCTTTGCTCATAGCTCTCTGGGGAATAATGATCTGTCATGGGGAATACCTGTCCATATCTGATTGTGGGCCTTGTACTCATCTGGGACCCCCCTTGGTGCTCCCACTGTATCTGTATAAACATTGTCATCTAGGTGCTTCTCTCAGACCTCCAGAATCCTTTGGGATTCTCTGCCTTTTCTTTATGTGTCTGATCAACCTTATCCCTGGGGATCACGAGGAAGGAATACACAAATGTTATCACCGTACACTCACCTTCCCAGCCTCTAGGCCTAACCTAACTCTCCTATCCCCACAAATCCAGTACACATCAGACACTGCTAATACAGGGTTACCTGTGCTGTCAATGTTAAAGAAGGTCATTGTCTTGTTGCACCAACCGTAGGTAAAGTCTCCTACCCTGGGGGCATCGTGGTCACCCCTATAGATACAGTGATAGTCATGGTTGGGGTGTCCCTGAGCATACAGTCAGTCAGAAGAGACCAGCTAGCAAGAAGAATAAGTAAGTTTGCAATAGTAAGCGTGGAAGCATGCTGACTTCCCTCTAGCTTCACAGACGTGGCACTGGTCAGCAGGACTTGGAAAGGACCGTCATAGCGAGGCTCCAGACTCTCTCTTTGGTGTCTCTTTACCACCACGTAGTCTCCAGGCTTCAGGTTATGCGTCCTGAGGTCTCTGTCTGCATCTGAAAAAGGAATCAGAAACACTTTTGCAGACCTTTTCCAAGGCCTGGCTCAACTGTGGCATGTTCCACCTGGTTTCCTGCCATCATCTCTAGGGTCGGTGGGAAGTAGAGGCCTAGTCTGGGTGCACAGCCGAAAAGTACTTCAAAGGGGGACAATCCCATCTTTCTGTTGGGTGTGGTCCTAACTGAATAGTGGGCAGCAGGAAAGCACTCGTGCCATGGATTCCCTGTTTCTTCCATGGCCTCCCGGATCTCTAACTTAAGAGTGCTGTTTAGGTTTTCAATCCCACCACTAACTTGGGAAGGGCAAGGGGTGTGCAGGGCCTGTTCTACACCCAGGAGGGACAAGGCTTCAGGTCTTTACCTGTCCAGTGAAGTGGGTTCTGCGACCGGACTCTATGGTCTCTGGAAGTCCAAACCTGCAGAAAAATCTCACTCACCAACTTCTTTGCCTCAGCTCTGGCAGTAGCCTTGGTCATGGGAGAAGCTTCTGGCCACCCTGGAAAGAGATCAATGCACACAAGCACGTACGCCTACGTACCACTTTTTGGTAGCTGGATAAAATCCATCTGCAGTCTTTGGAAGGGATACAGCGGCTTGGGTGTCACCTTCCGTGGGGTCTTTACCACCTTACCCGGGTTGTGGCGGGCACAGACTATAAAGGCTTTCACTAGTCTAGTGACAGGGGTAGTAATGCCGGGGCAGACCACTTGCGGTTTATGAGCACTAGCATGACCATTTTGGATGTGTATGTGTCTGTAGGCTACTTGACTTACTGTCGGGTGCAGGGCTCCGGGCAGGCACACCCTCTCTCCCAGCATCCAGGTCCCATCGGCATCTGGGCTCCAGCTTTCCTCCACACTTCCTTCACTTCTGATGACTCTCGGGCCACCAGGGACTGGAGCACCTGTGGACAGCAGCTTTTAGCTCAGAACTCACCGCTGAGACTTCAGGATAGTCTCCGGGTTCCATCTGTGCAGCTGCCTTCGCCATCCCGTCAGCCACATACTTGCCCTTGGCTTGTGGAGTTACCAAATTGTGTGTGCTTTTACTTTTATTATCCCCACCTCTTGTGGAAGTAAGAGAGCATCCATGAGCTCTTTAACCAGCGTGCCATGCTTAAAGGGGTTCCCTGCAGAGGTGAGGAAATCTCTAGCCTTCCATATGGGTTCATAGTCATGTTTAGACCCCAGAACTATGCCTTTTACCTTTCACCAGCTGTAGCGCTTCCCTGAGTGCCATCACTCCACCTCCTGCGCTGACCTGTGTGGAGGGAATGGTTCTGCTTGTACTACCTCATGTGCGCCACTGACCACTGTATATCCAGTGTAGAACCGTCTGTCTTCTCCTGCAGACCTGGAGCCACCTATGAGAAAAAAACTCAACATCTGGGTTAATCACCCTTCTCCCCCCCTCTGAATCCTGGAAGACTGGTGATAGAATGAAGGATTCAGAGCTGTGCACCTTATCAGTGTATCCTGGGGCATCAGGAGTGCACACTGGAGTCTGAGCTGTCTGGCCTTTGCTCAGATGCTTGGGCTGTACTTGGGTGAGGACACTGTGCAAGGTATGTGGGGTTTGCACTGTAACTGAGTGATCTAGGGTCTAGGATCAGCTCACTGGCCTTGCTGAGCAGATTGCTGGCTGCAGCTACTAACACATGAGGGGCTCCCCACACGACTGTGTCTAACCGGGCCTAATAGTTGGGCCACTGGGGAGGCCACCACGTTCCTGGGCTAAGACACCTGTCTCCTAGATACTCCGTGCAAAATAAAATAAAAGGTCTGGCTCAGTGGCATGTGCCTAGGTACAGGGCAGACAGGATTTGCCAGCTTAAGGCTATGGAATGCATCAACTGCCTCCTGACTAAGGGCAAATGGAGAAGAGGCAGTGCAGTCAGAAAGGGGCAGCATTGGGCTGGAGGCAGCAGACCTTATCCCAGGCTGCAGGAGCTGGCCAGTCCCAGAATCATGTGAAGAGGCTTAGGGCCTCAGGGCAGGGGCATATTCTGGATTGCCAGCTTTCTTTCCTCTGTCAGGTATCTGCCTGTGGCTGAGAAGCAGTGGCCTAGGAAGACCACCTTCTCCTGGCAGTACTGGAGTTTGTCTCTGGAAACTTTGTAACCCTTCTGGAACAGAAAACACATAAGGTCAATAAATGCATCCTGGTAAACAAAAACAGTAGGTCCTCCGCATACTGGAAAGGAGAACATCCAGTGAGGGGCTAGTCTGCCAGTCTACTCCCTGTAGGGCCATGTAGTATAGAGTACTGGCTGGGGGAGTTTTACCCCCCTTGTGGGAATCTGCATCAGGTATACTGGAATACTGAACTGGTAAAGGCAAATAGGTCCTGGCAATCTTCATGTAGGGGCACAGAGAGGAAAACATTTGCCAAATCAATAACAGTAAATAATATGTCACTCTCAGGGACTGCTGCCAGTTTGGGCTAGGGACCACTGGGCTTCAGTACACTCATTGGCAGCTTGGAGGTCATGGACCATGCTACATGTATCCGGCTGTTCTTTCTTGACCGGAAATGGGCTAAAATCATCATCGGACTAGCAGGGGAGAGTCACACATCAGTTTTTACAATGAAAGACACTAACTCTGTTTGGGAGGGCCGTTCAGAAGGGGGACTGTTCTCGCTGACATCCCTGTCCATTACCACCACCCCTTGTCCTGCCCTGTTGGGGGCGTCTCCGTTACTCACTATAGTAATGTCTCCTCCCCACAGTCGAAACACGCCCACTTGGGTCGGTCGGTTGAGACTATTGGAAATGTTGTCAGTGTCACTTTGCCGTGGTCTGTGAAACTGGTCTCTGTTTCCCTTTGGCTTTCAGTCACAATCTTATGAGTCCTTGTATATGCGAGTCTGGTAGAGATGTCTCTAGTCTGTTAACACCTTTTGTAACAACCCATTACAGAACAGATGTACACTACACTGTCAGGTCATTCCCCAAGTGCCGCAAAGCTGCAAACCGTTCCCATGGGACTCTTCCATTACCGTGTGCGTCTCCGCTTTATCTCATCCAGACATTTAGGATTCTCTTAACTATCTATAAACTTCAACATCTCAACAAAATCCAGGTACACTTATGTTGGTTTTTAATCAAAAAGGAATAAAAGTCAGTCATAGGCTCTGTAATACAGTTGGGGGGCTTGTTCTTGCTTAGATTGTTCATGGGGGTACACAGGAGGACATCACATCATACTGTATTCTTGTTCCACAATCAAATAAATTCCGTCAAGTCTTTTTTAGATTGTCAGGGAGAACTCGAAATGCAGCGATCTGCCCCCTTCTGTAAACAACTTTAGCTTACTGTAGCGTCAAGGTCAGAACAGAACACAAAGTGATAACACAGCTCAGACAGAGCCCTAGATTTTTGGAGAACTTCAGCGTCAAGGCCATGTACATGTCTTCACAAAACAAAACGCAGCTCCAACAGCCCCCACCCTTTTGTTAACCCCTTAAACGCCAGAAAGCAGGTACCAGAGACATTGTAACACTTTTTATAGTAATTTTTCTCTAATTGTCGGGATCAATAAATTTTAATAATACTGAAACAACCTCCCACACTCCAAGACCCCTAGCAGACGTCCGAAAAGGTGAGAAATCACCAGCCGACATTTTTTCAAACGTCTGGCAGGACGCCCCAAGCACGGTCAGCTGTTATCCTACAAAGCCCCACAACAGCTTTTATGGCTGCCAACAGCAATCAACTTTCAGGAACTTGAAGGGAATATAACTTAAAATGGCCGCCACTGAGAAAATAAACTGTCTTAAGATGGCCGCCACTGAAGAATGGTAGGGCGTGTCATCTTCTCTAACCACCAGATACGGGGGTGGAGTCTGGATTACAGGGGCCATTTTTCACTCCAAGGAAAATATAATTAAATCTCTTTTTCTCAAATTCTTTCCACATCAAAAACTTTTAAATGTCCCTTATCACCTGTCTCTTTCTTAAACGGCACTCTGAAGGATTCCTGTCACTCTGTCCTGGTCCGTCAGTCAAAGTTAGAGGTTCTCAGAGTCTGTTTGCATGTTTACAAGTTGTACAATCATCAGATCCTCTAACACATCCCAAAACTCTCAAACCTTCATTATTACTTTTTATTTCACCGCAAACCTGTTCCATTAAATCAAATTGCACTTTTCCAACAGTCCTACTTAATTCATCCTACTTGACTCAACAACCTTCTCTCTACTTACATCAAGCCAATCTTCTGTCAACCTCATTTTTCCCTTCTTTGCACTGAACTATCGCTAGCGCACCAGTGGTTCCCTCTGGGAGGACGTCCTTTCTATTCCGAAACCGCAGCATAATTTGTCCGAGACCCTTACCGTGCAGCTGCTCACGGCTTAAGGGCTGACCTTCAAGCTCCCCGATCACCAGTTATAGAGACTTAGCTCACCGCGTGTCAGTTACAGAGGTTTATCAGAAGGTCTGACCTTCAAGCTCCCCGATCACCAGTTATAGAGACTTAGCTCACTGCGTGTCGGTTAGAGGTTTATCAGAAGGTCCCCGCTTAACGATCTCCCTTTTTCTCCTAATTCCTGTCAAATCCCCAGACATCCGTTCTTTACCCGTTCTCCTATTCTGGCGGCCTATGTTTGGCGGGCAAACATCCGTCCTTTTTCTCCTTATTCTGGCGGCCTATGTCTGGTGTGCAGACATCCGTCCTTTTTCTCCTAATTCTAACGGCCCATATGTCTGATCTTCACTGCGGCTTCGCTATACTCCTCTCTATATGAACTTCGAACGTCCTCCCCCTCCCTTTCTGTTGTGGCTCAGCAAAGCGCATACACACAGCAACCAAGGCACTTCTCATACAGAGCTATATAACAATTCAGACCCCGATGCAGGACACCAGGTGGCTATACATATTTACCCTCCAATCCCAGCTGTCTACAGCCACAGGTATCACCACTCTCCGAGTCACAGGCAAGTCACAGGTTAACATATGTTATCTGAAACTTACCGTGATCGTGGGCTGATCAGACCCAGTCGGGAAGTGGTGACCCCGAGGCTGCAAACGGTGCTGGAACGAGGGGGCGTCCTGGTCATCCTGATCGCGAAATCTCAGCAGTGCCTCCAATGTTAGGGTAGGATTCAAGACATCCTCTTTTAATGTGCGTTGGCTGTGTGTTTCTAATCAATAAGCATGCGTGCACATCATAAGAAATTAATTCAGACACATTGCTGATTTAAATCTCACTCATGCGATCATGGCCATGGCAAATCTGCACTGCTAGAACTTTATTTGGTTTCACAAAACTATATAGAAATTATGGAAGAAGCAGAAGGGGCGGAGAATTCCCAACTCGTGTCGTCTCTTGATTGGAGAACTTCCCTGCTGTTGCTTATTGACGTCAGGATTGAAATCTTGTTGACATTCTTTAGCCTTAATTGTTTTCATTATGATCACGATGCCGGCGCCATCTTATAATGAAGTCTCTGTTACAATGATTTTAGGAAAATAGAACAAGTAGAAATGACAGGATTTGATCTATCAGCAGGTTTACCTTAACAGAACCTCCTCTCCTCTAGGTGTAGAGGATCCCCCCTGTCTATGGTGATGGTAGAACCACCTCTCCTCTAGGTGTAGAGGATGCCCCCTGTCTATGGTGATGGTAGAACCTCTTCTCCTCTAGGCGTAGAGGATGCCCCCTGTCTATGGTGATGGTAGAACCTCCTCTCCTCTAGGTGTAGAGGATGCCCCCTGTCTATGGTGATGGTAGAACCTCCTCTCCTCTAGGTGTAGAGGATGCCCCCTGTCTATGGTGATGGTAGAACCACCTCTCCTCTAGGTGTAGAGGATGCCCCCTGTCTATGGTGATGGTAGAACCACCTCTCCTCTAGGTGTAGAGGATGCCCCTTGTCTATGGTGATGGTAGAATCTCCTCTCCTCTAGGCGTAGAGGATGCCCCCTGTCTATGGTGATGGTAGAGCCTCCTCTCCTCTAGGTGTAGAGGATGGCCCCTGTCTATGGTGATGGTAGAACCTCCTCTCCTCTAGGTGTAGAGGATGCCCTCTGTCTATGGTGAAGGTAGAGCCTCCTCTCCTCTAGGTGTAGATGATGCCCCCTGTCTATGGTGATGGTAGAACCTCCTCTCCTCTAGGTGTAGAGGATGCCCCCTGTCTATGGTGATGGTAGAGCCTCCTCTCCTCTAGGCGTAGAGGATGCCCCCTGTCTATGGTGATGGTAGAACCTCCTCTCCTCTAGGTGTAGAGGATGCCCCCTGTCTATGGTGATGATAGAACCTCCTCTCCTCTAGGTGTAGAGGATGCCCTCTGTCTATGGTGATGGTAGAACCTCCTCTCCTCTGGGTGTAGAGGATGCTCCCTGTCTATGGTGATGGTAGAACCACCTCTCCTCTAGGCGTAGAGGATGTCCCCTGTCTATGGTGATGGTAGAACCTCCTCTCCTCTAGGTGTAGAGGATGCCCCCTGTCTATGGTGATGGTAGAACCTCCTCTCCTCTAGGTGTAGAGGATTTTCCCTGTCTATGGTGATGATAGAACCACCTCTCCTCTAGGTGTAGAGGATGCCCCCTGTCTATGGTGATGGTAGAACCTTCTCTCCTCTAGTTGTAGAGGATGTCCCCTGTCTATGGTGATGGTAGAACCTCCTCTCCTCTAGGCGTAGAGGATGACCCCTGTCTATGGTATTGGTAGAACCACCACTCCTCTAGGTGTATAGGATGCCCCCTGTCTATGGTGATGGTAGAACCTCCTCTCCTCTAGGTGTAGAGGATGCCTCCTGTCTATGGTGATGGTAGAACCTCCTCTCCTCTAGGTGTAGAGGATGCCTCCTGTCTATGGTGATGGTAGAATCGCCTCTCCTCTAGGTGTAGAGGATGCCCCCTGTCTATGGTGATGATAGAACCTCCTCTCCTCTAGGTGTAGAGGATGCCCCCTGTGAATGGTGATGATAGAATTGCCTCTCCTCTAGGTGTAGTGGATGCCCCCTGTCTATGGTGATGGTAGAACCTCCTCTCCTCTAGGTGTAGAGGATGCCCTCTGTCTATGGTGATGGTAGAGCCTCCTCTCCTCTAGGTGTAGATGATGCCCCCTGTCTATGGTGATGGTAGAACCTCCTCTCCTCTAGGTGTAGAGGATGCCCCCTGTCTATGGTGATGGTAGAGCCTCCTCTCCTCTAGGCGTAGAGGATGCCCCCTGTCTATGGTGATGGTAGAACCTCCTCTCCTCTAGGTGTAGAGGATGCCCCTGTCTATGGTGATGGTAGAACCTCCTCTCCTCTAGGTGTAGAGGATGCCCCCTGTCTTTGGTGATGGTAGAACCTCCTCTCCTCTAGGTGTAGAGGATTCCCCCCTGTCTATGGTGATGGTAGAACCTCCTCTCCTCTAGGTGTAGAGGATCCCCCCTGTCTATGGTGATGGTAGAACCACCTCTCCTCTAGGTGTAGAGGATGCCCCCTGTCTATGGTGATGGTAGAACCTCCTCTCCTCTAGGCGTAGAGGATGCCCCCTGTCTATGGTGATGGTAGAACCTCCTCTCCTCTAGGTGTAGAGGATGCCCCCTGTCTATGGTGATGGTAGAACCTCCTCTCCTCTAGGTGTAGAGGATGCCCCCTGTCTATGGTGATGGTAGAACCACCTCTCCTCTAGGTGTAGAGGATGCCCCTTGTCTATGGTGATGGTAGAATCTCCTCTCCTCTAGGCGTAGAGGATGCCCCCTGTCTATGGTGATGGTAGAGCCTCCTCTCCTCTAGGTGTAGAGGATGGCCCCTGTCTATGGTGATGGTAGAACCTCCTCTCCTCTAGGTGTAGAGGATGCCCTCTGTCTATGGTGATGGTAGAGCCTCCTCTCCTCTAGGTGTAGATGATGCCCCCTGTCTATGGTGATGGTAGAACCTCCTCTCCTCTAGGTGTAGAGGATGCCCCCTGTCTATGGTGATGGTAGAGCCTCCTCTCCTCTAGGCGTAGAGGATGCTCCCTGTCTATGGTGATGGTAGAACCTCCTCTCCTCTAGGTGTAGAGGATGCCCCCTGTCTATGGTGATGATAGAACCTCCTCTCCTCTAGGTGTAGAGGATGCCCTCTGTCTATGGTGATGGTAGAACCTCCTCTCCTCTGGGTGTAGAGGATGCTCCCTGTCTATGGTGATGGTAGAACCACCTCTCCTCTAGGCGTAGAGGATGTCCCCTGTCTATGGTGATGGTAGAACCTCCTCTCCTCTAGGTGTAGAGGATGCCCCCTGTCTATGGTGATGGTAGAACCTCCTCTCCTCTAGGTGTAGAGGATTTTCCCTGTCTATGGTGATGATAGAACCACCTCTCCTCTAGGTGTAGAGGATGCCCCCTGTCTATGGTGATGGTAGAACCTTCTCTCCTCTAGTTGTAGAGGATGTCCCCTGTCTATGGTGATGGTAGAACCTCCTCTCCTCTAGGCGTAGAGGATGACCCCTGTCTATGGTATTGGTAGAACCACCACTCCTCTAGGTGTATAGGATGCCCCCTGTCTATGGTGATGGTAGAACCTCCTCTCCTCTAGGTGTAGAGGATGCCTCCTGTCTATGGTGATGGTAGAACCTCCTCTCCTCTAGGTGTAGAGGATGCCTCCTGTCTATGGTGATGGTAGAATCGCCTCTCCTCTAGGTGTAGAGGATGCCCCCTGTCTATGGTGATGATAGAACCTCCTCTCCTCTAGGTGTAGAGGATGCCCCCTGTGTATGGTGATGATAGAATTGCCTCTGCTCTAGGTGTAGTGGATGCCCCCTGTCTATGGTGATGGTAGAACCTCCTCTCCTCTAGGTGTAGAGGATGCCCTCTGTCTATGGTGATGGTAGAGCCTCCTCTCCTCTAGGTGTAGATGATGCCCCCTGTCTATGGTGATGGTAGAACCTCCTCTCCTCTAGGTGTAGAGGATGCCCCCTGTCTATGGTGATGGTAGAGCCTCCTCTCCTCTAGGCGTAGAGGATGCCCCCTGTCTATGGTGATGGTAGAACCTTCTCTCCTCTAGGTGTAGAGGATGCCCCCTGTCTATGGTGATGGTAGAACCTCCTCTCCTCTAGGTGTAGAGGATGCCTCCTATCTATGGTGATGGTAGAACCTCCTCTCCTCTAGGTGTAGAGGATGCCCCCTGTCTATGGTGATGATAGAACCTCCTCTCCTCTAGCTGTAGAGGATGCCCTCTGTCTATGGTGATGGTAGAACCTCCTCTCCTCTAGGTGTAGATGATGTCCCCTGTCTATGGTGATGATAGAACCTCCTCTCCTCTAGGTGTAGAGGATGCCCCCTGTCTTTGGTGATGATAGAACCTCCTCTCCTCTAGGTGTAGAGGATGCCCCCTGTCTTTGGTGATGGTAGAACCTCCTCTCCTCTAGGTGTAGAGGATCCCCCCTGTCTATGGTGATGGTAGAACCACCTCTCCTCTAGGCGTAGAGGATGTCCCCTGTCTATGGTGATGGTAGAACCTCCTCTCCTCTAGGTGTAGAGGATGCCCCCTGTCTATGGTGATGGTAGAACCTCCTCTCCTCTAGGTGTAGAGGATGCCCCCTGTCTATGGTGATGGTAGAACCTCCTCTCCTCTAGGTGTAGAGGATGCCCCCTGTCTATAGTGATGATAGAACCACCTCTCCTCTAGGTGTAGAGGATGCCCCCTGTCTATGGTGATGGTAGAACCTTCTCTCCTCTAGTTGTAGAGGATGTCCCCTGTCTATGGTGATGGTAGAACCTCCTCTCCTCTAGGTGTAGAGGATGACCCCTGTCTATGGTATTGGTAGAACCACCACTCCTCTAGGTGTATAGGATGCCCCCTGTCTATGGTGATGGTAGAACCTCCTCTCCTCTAGGTGTAGAGGATGGCCCCTGTCTATGGAGATGATAGAACCTCCTCTCCTCTAGGTGTAGAGGATTCCCCCCTGTCTATGGTGATGGTAGAACCTCCTCTCCTCTAGGTGTAGAGAATGCCCCCTGTCTATGGTGATGGTGGAACCTCCCCTCTCCTCTAGATGTAGAGGATGCCCCCTGTCTATGGTGATGATAGAACCTCCTCTCCTCTAGGTGTAGAGGATGCCCCCTGTCTATGGTGATGATAGAACCTCCTCTCCTCTAGGTGTAGAGGATGTCCCCCTGTCTATGGTGATGGTAGAATCGCCTCTCCTCTAGGTGTAGAGGATGCCCCATGTCTATGGTGATGGTAAAATCGCCTCTCCTCTAGGTGTAGAGGATGCCCCCTGTCTATGGTGATGGTAGGACCTCCTCTCCTCTAGGTGTAGAGGATGCACACTGTCTATGATGATGGTAGAACCTCCTCTCCTCTAGGTGTAGAGGATGCACACTGTCTATGGTGATGGTAAACCTTTCTCTCCTCTAGGTGTAGAGGATGCCCTCTGTCTATGGTGATGGTAGAACCTCCTCTCCTTTAGGCGTAGAGGATGCCTCCTGTCTATGGTGATGGTAGAACCTCCTCTCCTCTAGGTATAGAGGATGCCCCCTGTCTATGGTGATGGTAGAACCTCCTCTCCTCTAGGTGTAGAGGATGCACACTGTCTATGATGATGGTAGAACCTCCTCTCCTCTAGGTGTAGAGGATGCCCCCTGTCTATGGTGATGGTAGAACCTCCTCTCCTCTAGGTGTAGAGGATGCCTCCTGTCTATGGTGATGGTAGATCCTCCTCTCCTCTAGGTGTGGAGGATGCCCCCTGTCTATGGTGATGGTAGAACCTCCTCTCCTCTAGGTGTAGAGGATACCCCCTGTCTATGGTGATGGTAGAACCTCCTCTCCTCTAGGCGTAGAGGATGCCTCCTGTCTATGGTGATGGTAGAACCTCCTCTCCTCTAGGTATAGAGGATGCACACTGTCTATGATGATGGTAGAACCTCCTCTCCTCTAGGTGTAGAGGATGCCCCCTGTCTATGGTGATGGTAGAACCTCCTCTCCTCTAGGTGTAGAGGATGCCCCTGTCTATGGTGATGGTAGAACCTCCTCTCCTCTAGGTGTAGAGGATGCCCCCTGTCTATGGTGATGGTAGAACCTCCTCTCCTCTAGGTGTAGAGGATGCCCCCTGTCTATGGTGATGGTAGAACCTCCTCTCCTCTAGGTATAGAGGATCCCCCCTGTCTATGGTGATGGTAGAACCTCCTCTCCTCTAGGTGTAGAGGATGCCCCCTGTCTATGGTGATGGTAGAACCTCCTCTCCTCTAGGTGTGGAGGATGCTCCCTGTCTATGGTGATGGTAAACCTTCCTCTCCTCTAGGTGTAGAGGATGCCCTCTGTCTATGGTGATCGTAGAACCTCCTCTCCTTTAGGCGTAGAGGATGCCTCCTGTCTATGGTGATGGTAGAACCTCCTCTCCTCTAGGTATAGAGGATGCCCCCTGTCTATGGTGATGGTAGAACCTCCTCTCCTCTAGGTGTAGAGGATGCACACTGTCTATGATGATGGTAGAACCTCCTCTCCTCTAGGTGTAGAGGATGCCCCCTGTCTATGGTGATGGTAGAACCTCCTCTCCTCTAGGTGTGGAGGATGCCCCCTGTCTATGGTGATGGTAGAACCTCCTCTCCTCTAGGTGTAGAGGATACCCCCTGTCTATGGTGATGGTAGAACCTCCTCTCCTCTAGGCGTAGAGGATGCCTCCTGTCTATGGTGATGGTAGAACCTCCTCTCCTCTAGGTATAGAGGATGCACACTGTCTATGATGATGGTAGAACCTCCTCTCCTCTAGGTTTAGAGGATGCCCCCTGTCTATGGTGATGGTAGAACCTCCTCTCCTCTAGGTGTAGAGGATGCCCCTGTCTATGGTGATGGTAGAACCTCCTCTCCTCTAGGTGTAGAGGATGCCCCCTGTCTATGGTGATGGTAGAACCTCCTCTCCTCTAGGTGTAGAGGATGCCCCCTGGCTATGGTGATGGTAGAACCTCCTCTCCTCTAGGTATAGAGGATCCCCCCTGTCTATGGTGATGGTAGAACCTCCTCTCCTCTAGGTGTAGAGGATGCCCCTGTCTATGGTGATGGTAGAACCTCCTCTCCTCTAGGTGTAGAGGATGCCCCCTGTCTTTGGTGATGGTAGAACCTCCTCTCCTCTAGGTGTAGAGGATTCCCCCCTGTCTATGGTGATGGTAGAACCTCCTCTCCTCTAGGTGTAGAGGATCCCCCCTGTCTATGGTGATGGTAGAACCACCTCTCCTCTAGGTGTAGAGGATGCCCCCTGTCTATGGTGATGGTAGAACCTCCTCTCCTCTAGGCGTAGAGGATGCCCCCTGTCTATGGTGATGGTAGAACCTCCTCTCCTCTAGGTGTAGAGGATGCCCCCTGTCTATGGTGATGGTAGAACCTCCTCTCCTCTAGGTGTAGAGGATGCCCCCTGTCTATGGTGATGGTAGAACCACCTCTCCTCTAGGTGTAGAGGATGCCCCTTGTCTATGGTGATGGAAGAATCTCCTCTCCTCTAGGCGTAGAGGATGCCCCCTGTCTATGGTGATGGTAGAGCCTCCTCTCCTCTAGGTGTAGAGGATGGCCCCTGTCTATGGTGATGGTAGAACCTCCTCTCCTCTAGGTGTAGAGGATGCCCTCTGTCTATGGTGATGGTAGAGCCTCCTCTCCTCTAGGTGTAGATGATGCCCCCTGTCTATGGTGATGGTAGAACCTCCTCTCCTCTAGGTGTAGAGGATGCCCCCTGTCTATGGTGATGGTAGAGCCTCCTCTCCTCTAGGCGTAGAGGATGCCCCCTGTCTATGGTGATGGTAGAACCTCCTCTCCTCTAGGTGTAGAGGATGCCCCCTGTCTATTGTGATGATAGAACCTCCTCTCCTCTAGGTGTAGAGGATGCCCTCTGTGTATGGTGATGGTAGAACCTCCTCTCCTCTGGGTGTAGAGGATGCTCCCTGTCTATGGTGATGGTAGAACCTCCTCTCCTCTAGGTGTAGAGGATGCCCCCTGTCTTTGGTGATGGTAGAACCTCCTCTCCTCTAGGTGTAGAGGATCCCCCACTGTCTATGGTGATGGTAGAACCACCTCTCCTCTAGGCGTAGAGGATGTCCCCTGTCTATGGTGATGGTAGAACCACCTCTCCTCTAGGCGTAGAGGATGTCCCCTGTCTATGGTGATGGTAGAACCTCCTCTCCTCTAGGTGTAGAGGATGCCCCCTGTCTATGGTGATGGTAGAACCTCCTCTCCTCTAGGTGTAGAGGATTTTCCCTGTCTATGGTGATGGTAGAACCTCCTCTCCTCTAGGTGTAGAGGATGCCCCCTGTCTATAGTGATGATAGAACCACCTCTCCTCTAGGTGTAGAGGATGCCCCCTGTCTATGGTGATGGTAGAACCTTCTCTCCTCTAGTTGTAGAGGATGTCCCCTGTCTATGGTGATGGTAGAACCTCCTCTCCTCTAGGCGTAGAGGATGACCCCTGTCTATGGTATTGGTAGAACCACCACTCCTCTAGGTGTATAGGATGCCCCCTGTCTATGGTGATGGTAGAACCTCCTCTCCTCTAGGTGTAGAGGATGCCTCCTGTCTATGGTGATGGTAGAACCTCCTCTCCTCTAGGTGTAGAGGATGCCCCCTGACTATGGTGATGGTAGAATCGCCTCTCCTCTAGGTGTAGAGGATGCCCCCTGTCTATGGTGATGGTAGAACCTCCTCTCCTCTAGGTGTAGAGGATGCCCCCTGTCTATGGTGATGATAGAATTGCCTCTCCTCTAGGTGTAGTGGATGCCCCCTGTCTATGGTGATGGTAGAACCTCCTCTCCTCTAGGTGTAGAGGATGCCCTCTGTCTATGGTGATGGTAGAGCCTCCTCTCCTCTAGGTGTAGAGGATGCCCCCTGTCTATGGTGATGGTAGAGCCTCCTCTCCTCTAGGCGTAGAGGATGCCCCCTATCTATGGTGATGGTAGAACCTCCTCTCCTCTAGGTGTAGAGGATGCCCCCTGTCTATGGTGATGATAGAACCTCCTCTCCTCTAGGTGTAGAGGATGCCCCCTGTGTATGCTGATGATAGAATTGCCTCTCCTCTAGGTGTAGTGGATGCCCCCTGTCTATGGTGATGGTAGAACCTCCTCTCCTCTAGGTGTAGAGGATGCCCTCTGTCTATGGTGATGGTAGAGCCTCCTCTCCTCTAGGTGTAGATGATGCCCCCTGTCTATGGTGATGGTAGAACCTCCTCTCCTCTAGGTGTAGAGAATGCCCCCTGTCTATGGTGATGGTAGAGCCTCCTCTCCTCTAGGCGTAGAGGATGCCCCCTGTCTATGGTGATGGTAGAACCTTCTCTCCTCTAGGTGTAGAGGATGCCCCCTGTCTATGGTGATGGTAGAACCTCCTCTCCTCTAGGTGTAGAGGATGCCTCCTATCTACGGTGATGGTAGAACCTCCTCTCCTCTAGGTGTAGAGGATGCCCCCTGTCTATGGTGATGATAGAACCTCCTCTCCTCTAGGTGTAGAGGATGCCCTCTGTCTATGGTGATGGTAGAACCTCCTCTCCTCTAGGTGTAGATGATGTCCCCTGTCTATGGTGATGGTAGAACCTCCTCTCCTCTAGGTGTAGAGGATGCCCTCTGTCTATGGTGATGGTAGAGCCTCCTCTCTTCTAGGTGTAGAGGATGCCTCCTGTCTATGGTGATGGTAGATCCTCCTCTCCTCTAGGTGTGGAGGATGCCCCCTGTCTATGGTGATGGTAGAACCTCCTCTCCTCTAGGCGTAGAGGATGCCTCCTGTCTATGATGATGGTAGAACCTCCTCTCCTCTAGGTGTAGAGGATGCCCCCTGTCTATGGTGATGGTAGAACCTCCTCTACTCTAGGTGTAGAGGATGCCCCCTGTCTATGGTGATGGTAGAACCTCCTCTCCTCTAGGTGTAGAGGATGCCCCCTGTCTATGGTGATGGTAGAACCTCCTCTCCTCTAGGTGTAGAGGATGCCCCCTGTCTATGGTGATGGTAGAACCTCCTCTCCTCTAGGTATAGAGGATCCCCCCTGTCTATGGTGATGGTAGAACCTCCTCTCCTCTAGGTGTAGAGGATGCCCCTGTCTATGGTGATGGTAGAACCTCCTCTCCTCTAGGTGTAGAGGATGCCCCCTGTCTATGGTGATGGTAGAACCTCCTCTCCTCTAGGTGTGGAGGATGCTCCCTGTCTATGGTGATGGTAAACCTTCCTCTCCACTAGGTGTAGAGGATGCCCTCTGTCTATGGTGATCGTAGAACCTCCTCTCCATTAGGCGTAGAGGATGCCTCCTGTCTATGGTGATGGTAGAACCTCCTCTCCTCTAGGTATAGAGGATGCCCCCTGTCTATGGTGATGGTAGAACCTCCTCTCCTCTAGGTGTAGAGGATGCACACTGTCTATGATGATGGTAGAACCTCCTCTCCTCTAGGTGTAGAGGATGCCCCCTGTCTATGGTGATGGTAGAACCTCCTCTCCTCTAGGTGTAGAGGATGCCTCCTGTCTATGGTGATGGTAGATCCTCCTCTCCTCTTGGTGTGGAGGATGCCCCCTGTCTATGGTGATGGTAGAACCTCCTCTCCTCTAGGTGTAGAGGATACCCCCTGTCTATGGTGATGGTAGAACCTCCTCTCCTCTAGGCGTAGAGGATGCCTCCTGTCTATGGTGAAGGTAGAACCTCCTCTCCTCTAGGTATAGAGGATGCACACTGTCTATGATGATGGTAGAACCTCCTCTCCTCTAGGTGTAGAGGATGCCCCCTGTCTATGGTGATGGTAGAACCTCCTCTCCTCTAGGTGTAGAGGATGCCCCTGTCTATGGTGATGGTAGAACCTCCTCTCCTCTAGGTGTAGAGGATGCCCCCTGTCTATGGTGATGGTAGAACCTCCTCTCCTCTAGGTGTAGAGGATGCCCCCTGTCTATGGTGATGGTAGAACCTCCTCTCCTCTAGGTGTAGAGGATGCCCCCTGTCTATGGTGATGGTAGAACCTCCTCTCCTCTAGGTGTAGAGGATGCCCCTGTCTATGGTGATGGTAGAACCTCCTCTCCTCTAGGTGTAGAGGATGCCCCCTGTCTATGGTGATGGTAGAACCTCCTCTCCTCTAGGTGTAGAGGATGCCCCCTGTCTATAGTGATGGTAGAGCCTCCTCTCCTCTAGGCGTAGAGGATGCCCCCTGTCTATGGTGATGGTAGAACCTCCTCTCCTCTAGGTGTAGAGGATGCCCCCTGTCTATGGTGATGATAGAACCTCCTCTCCTCTAGGTGTAGAGGATGCCCTCTGTCTATGGTGATGGTAGAACCTCCTCTCCTCTAGGTGTAGATGATGTCCCCTGTCTATGGTGATGATAGAACCTCCTCTCCTCTAGGTGTAGAGGATGCCCCCTGTCTTTGGTGATGATAGAACCTCCTCTCCTCTAGGTGTAGAGGATGCCCCCTGTCTTTGGTGATGGTAGAACCTCCTCTCCTCTAGGTGTAGAGGATCCCCCCTGTCTATGGTGATGGTAGAACCACCTCTCCTCTAGGCGTAGAGGATGTCCTCTGTCTATGGTGATGGTAGAACCTCCTCTCCTCTAGGTGTAGAGGATGACCCCTGTCTATGGTATTGGTAGAACCACCACTCCTCTAGGTGTATAGGATGCCCCCTGTCTATGGTGATGGTAGAACCTCCTCTCCTCTAGGTGTAGAGGATGGCCCCTGTCTATGGTGATGATAGAACCTCCTCTCCTCTAGGTGTAGAGGATTCCCCCCTGTCTATGGTGATGGTAGAACCTCCTCTCCTCTAGGTGTAGAGAATGCCCCCTGTCTATGGTGATGGTGGAACCTCCCCTCTCCTCTAGATGTAGAGGATGCCCCCTGTCTATGGTGATGATAGAACCTCCTCTCCTCTAGGTGTAGAGGATGCCCCCTGTCTATGGTGATGGTGGAACCTCCCCTCTCCTCTAGATGTAGAGGATGCCCCCTGTCTATGGTGATGATAGAACCTCCTCTCCTCTAGGTGTAGAGGATGTCCCCCTGTCTATGGTGATGGTAGAATCGCCTCTCCTCTAGGTGTAGAGGATGCCCCCTGTCTATGGTGATGGTAAAATCGCCTCTCCTCTAGGTGTAGAGGATGCCCCCTGTCTATGGTGATGGTAGGACCTCCTCTCCTCTAGGTGTAGAGGATGCACACTGTCTATGATGATGGTAGAACCTCCTCTCCTCTAGGTGTAGAGGATGCCCCCTGTCTATGGTGATGGTAGAACCTCCTCTCCTCTAGGTGTAGAGGATGTCCCCTGTCTATGGTGATGGTAGAACCTCCTCTCCTCTAGGTGTAGAGAATGCCCCCTGTCTATGGTGATGGTGGAACCTCCCCTCTCCTCTAGATGTAGAGGATGCCCCCTGTCTATGGTGATGATAGAACCTCCTCTCCTCTAGGTGTAGAGGATGCCCCCTGTCTATGGTGATGGTGGAACCTCCCCTCTCCTCTAGATGTAGAGGATGCCCCCTGTCTATGGTGATGATAGAACCTCCTCTCCTCTAGGTGTAGAGGATGTCCCCCTGTCTATGGTGATGGTAGAATCGCCTCTCCTCTAGGTGTAGAGGATGGCCCCTGTCTATGGTGATGGTAAAATCGCCTCTCCTCTAGGTGTAGAGGATGCCCCCTGTCTATGGTGATGGTAGGACCTCCTCTCCTCTAGGTGTAGAGGATTCACACTGTCTATGATGATGGTAGAACCTCCTCTCCTCTAGGTGTAGAGGATGCCCCCTGTCTATGGTGATGGTAGAACCTCCTCTCCTCTAGGTGTATAGGATGTCCCCTGTCTATGGTGATGGTAGAACCTCCTCTCCTCTAGGTGTAGAGGATGCCCCCTGTCTATGGTGATGGTAGAACCTCCTCTCCTCTAGGTGTAGAGGATGTCCCCTGTCTATGGTGATGGTAGAACCTCCTCTCCTCTAGGTGTAGAGGATGTCCCCTGTCTATGGTGATGGTAAAACCTCCTCTCCTCTAGGTGTAGAGGATGCCCCCTGTCTATGGTGATGGTAGAACCTCCTCTCCTCTAGGTGTAGAGGATGCCCCCTGTCTATGGTGATGGTAGAACCTCCTCTCCTCTAGGTGTAGAGGATGCCCCCTGTCTATGGTGATGGTAGAACCTCCTCGCCTCTAGGTGTAGAGGATGCCCCCTGTCTATGGTGATGGTAGACCCTCCTCTCCTCTAGGTGTAGAGGATGCCCCCTGTCTATGGTGATGGTAGAACCTCCTCTCCTCTAGGTGTAGAGGATGCCCCCTGTCTATGGTGATGGTAGAATCTCCTCTCCTCTAGGTGTGGAGGATGCTCCCTGTCTATGGTGATGGTAAACCTTCCTCTCCTCTAGGTGTAGAGGATGCCCTCTGTCTATGGTGATCGTAGAACCTCCTCTCCTTTAGGCGTAGAGGATGCCTCCTGTCTATGGTGATGGTAGAACCTCCTCTCCTCTAGGTATAGAGGATGCCCCCTGTCTATGGTGATGGTAGAACCTCCTCTCCTCTAGGTGTAGAGGATGCACACTGTCTATGATGATGGTAGAACCTCCTCTCCTCTAGGTGTAGAGGATGCCCCCTGTCTATGGTGATGGTAGAACCTCCTCTCCTCTAGGTGTAGAGGATGCCTCCTGTCTATGGTGATGGTAGATCCTCCTCTCCTCTAGGTGTGGAGGATGCCCCCTGTCTATGGTGATGGTAGAACCTCCTCTCCTCTAGGTGTAGAGGATACCCCCTGTCTATGGTGATGGTAGAACCTCCTCTCCTCTAGGTATAGAGGATGCACACTGTCTATGATGATGGTAGAACCTCCTCTCCTCTAGGTGTAGAGGATGCCCCCTGTCTATGGTGATGGTAGAACCTCCTCTCCTCTAGGTGTAGAGGATGCCCCTGTCTATGGTGATGGTAGAACCTCCTCTCCTCTAGGTGTAGAGGATGCCCCCTGTCTATGGTGATGGTAGAACCTCCTCTCCTCTAGGTGTAGAGGATGCCCCCTGTCTATGGTGATGGTAGAACCTCCTCTCCTCTAGGTGTAGAGGATGCCCCCTGTCTATGGTGATGGTAGAACCTCCTCTCCTCTAGGTATAGAGGATCCCCCCTGTCTATGGTGATGGTAGAACCTCCTCTCCTCTAGGTGTAGAGGATGCCCCTGTCTATGGTGATGGTAGAACCTCCTCTCCTCTAGGTGTAGAGGATGCCCCCTGTCTTTGGTGATGGTAGAACCTCCTCTCCTCTAGGTGTAGAGGATTCCCTCCTGTCTATGGTGATGGTAGAACCTCCTCTCCTCTAGGTGTAGAGGATGCCCCCTGTCTATGGTGATGGTAGAACCTCCTCTCCTCTAGGTGTAGAGAATGCCCCCTGTCTATGGTGATGGTAGAACCACCTCTCCTCTAGGTGTAGAGGATGCCCCTTGTCTATGGTGATGGTAGAATCTCCTCTCCTCTAGGCGTAGAGGATGCCCCCTGTCTATGGTGATGGTAGAGCCTCCTCTCCTCTAGGTGTAGAGGATGGCCCCTGTCTATGGTGATGGTAGAACCTCCTCTCCTCTAGGTGTAGAGGATGCCCTCTGTCTATGGTGATGGTAGAGCCTCCTCTCCTCTAGGTGTAGATGATGCCCCCTGTCTATGGTGATGGTAGAACCTCCTCTCCTCTAGGTGTAGAGGATGCCCCCTGTCTATGGTGATGGTAGAGCCTCCTCTCCTCTAGGCGTAGAGGATGCCCCCTGTCTATGGTGATGGTAGAACCTCCTCTCCTCTAGGTGTAGAGGATGCCCCCTGTCTATGGAGATGATAGAACCTCCTCTCCTCTAGGTGTAGAGGATGCCCTCTGTCTATGGTGATGGTAGAACCTCCTCTCCTCTGGGTGTAGAGGATGCTCCCTGTCTATGGTGATGGTAGAACCTCCTCTCCTCTAGGTGTAGAGGATGCCCCCTGTCTTTGGTGATGGTAGAACCTCCTCTCCTCTAGGTGTAGAGGATCCCCCCCTGTCTATGGTGATGGTAGAACCACCTCTCCTCTAGGCGTAGAGGATGTCCCCTGTCTATGGTGATGGTAGAACCACCTCTCCTCTAGGTGTAGAGGATGCTCCCTGTCTATGGTGATGGTAGAACCTCCTCTCCTCTAGGTGTAGAGGATTTTCCCTGTCTATGGTGATGGCAGAACCTCCTCTCCTCTAGGTGTAGAGGATGCCCCCTGTCTATGGTGATGATAGAACCACCTCTCCTCTAGGTGTAGAGGATGCCCCCTGTCTATGGTGATGGTAGAACCTTCTCTCCTCTAGTTGTAGAGGATGTCCCCTGTCTATGGTGATGGTAGAACCTCCTCTCCTCTAGGCGTAGAGGATGACCCCTGTCTATGGTATTGGTAGAACCACCACTCCTCTAGGTGTATAGGATGCCCCCTGTCTATGGTGATGGTAGAACCTCCTCTCCTCTAGGTGTAGAGGATGCCTCCTGTCTATGGTGATGGTAGAACCTCCTCTCCTCTAGGTGTAGAGGATGCCTCCTGTCTATGGTGATGGTAGAATCGCCTCTCCTCTAGGTGTAGAGGATGCCCCCTGTCTATGGTGATGGTAGAACCTCCTCTCCTCTAGGTGTAGAGGATGCCCCCTGTCTATGGTGATGATAGAATTGCCTCTCCTCTAGGTGTAGTGGATGCCCCCTGTCTATGGTGATGATAGAATTGCCTCTCCTCTAGGTGTAGTGGATGCCCCCTGTCTATGGTGATGGTAGAGCCTCCTCTCCTCTAGGTGTAGAGGATGCCCCCTGTCTATGGTGATGATAGAATTGCCTCTCCTCTAGGTGTAGATGATTCCCCCTGTCTATGGTGATCGTAGAACCTCATCTCCTCTAGGTGTAGAGGATGCCCCCTGTCTATGGTGATGGTAGAGCCTCCTCTCCTCTAGGCGTAGAGGATGCCCCCTGTCTATGGTGATGGTAGAACCTCCTCTCCTCTAGGTGTAGAGGATGCCCCCTGTCTATGGTGATGATAGAACCTCCTCTCCTCTAGGTGTAGAGGATGCCCCCTGTGTATGGTGATGATAGAATTGCCTCTCCTCTAGGTGTAGTGGATGCCCCCTGTCTATGGTGATGGTAGAACCTCCTCTCCTCTAGGTGTAGAGGATGCCCCCTGTCTATGGTGATGGTAGAATTGCCTCTCCTCTAGGTGTAGTGGATGCCCCCTGTCTATGGTGATGGTAGAATCGCCTCTCCTCTAGGTGTAGAGGATGCCCCCTGTCTATGGTGATGGTAGAGCCTCCTCTTCTTTAGGTGTAGATGATGCCCCCTGTCTATGGTGATGGTAGAACCTCCTCTCCTCTAGGTGTAGAGGATGCCCACTGTCTATGGTGATGGTAGAGCCTCCTCTCCTCTAGGCGTAGAGGATGCCCCCTGTCTATGGTGATGGTAGAACCTTCTCTCCTCTAGGTGTAGAGGATGCCCCCTGTCTTTGGTGATGGTAGAACCTCCTCTCCTCTAGGTGTAGAGGATGCCTCCTATCTATGGTGATGGTAGAACCTCCTCTCCTCTAGGTGTAGAGGATGCCCCCTGTCTATGGTGATGATAGAACCTCCTCTCCTCTAGGTGTAGAGGATGCCCCCTGTCTTTGGTGATGATAGAACCTCCTCTCCTCTAGGTGTAGAGGATGCCCCCTGTCTTTGGTGATGGTAGAACCTCCTCTCCTCTAGGTGTAGAGGATCCCCCCTGTCTATGGTTATGGTAGCACCACCTCTCCTCTAGGCGTAGAGGATGTCCCCTGTCTATGGTGATGGTAGAACCTCCTCTCCTCTAGGTGTAGAGGATGCCCCCTGTCTATGGTGATGGTAGAACCTCCTCTCCTCTAGGTGTAGAGGATGCCCCCTGTCTATGGTGATGGTAGAACCTCCTCTCCTCTAGGTGTAGAGGATGCCCCCTGTCTATAGTGATGATAGAACCACCTCTCCTCTAGGTGTAGAGGATGCCCCCTGTCTATGGTGATGGTAGAACCTTCTCTCCTCTAGTTGTAGAGGATGTCCCCTGTCTATGGTGATGGTAGAACCTCCTCTCCTCTAGGTGTAGAGGATGACCCCTGTCTATGGTATTGGTAGAACCACCACTCCTCTAGGTGTATAGGATGTCCCCTGTCTATGGTGATGGTAGAACCTCCTCTCCTCTAGGTGTAGAGGATGGCCCCTGTCTATGGTGATGATAGAACCTCCTCTCCTCTAGGTGTAGAGGATTCCCCCCTGTCTATGGTGATGGTAGAACCTCCTCTCCTCTAGGTGTAGAGAATGCCCCCTGTT
This sequence comes from Engystomops pustulosus, assembly GCF_040894005.1. NCBI lineage: Eukaryota > Metazoa > Chordata > Amphibia > Anura > Leptodactylidae > Engystomops > Engystomops pustulosus. Next base: position 6,580,484 of record NC_092418.1, read on the forward strand.
TATGGTGATGGTGGAACCTCCCCTCTCCTCTAGATGTAGAGGATGCCCCCTGTCTATGGTGATGATAGAACCTCCTCTCCTCTAGGTGTAGAGGATGCCCCCTGTCTATGGTGATGGTGGAACCTCCCCTCTCTTCTAGATGTAGAGGATGCCCCCTGTCTATGGTGATGGTAGAATCGCCTCTCCTCTAGGTGTAGAGGATGCCCCCTGTCTATGGTGATGGTAGAACCTCCTCTCCTCTAGGCGTAGAGGATGCCCCCTGTCTATGGTGATGGTAGAATCGCCTCTCCTCTAGGCGTAGAGGATGCCCCCTGTCTATGGTGATGGTAGAACCTCCTCTCCTCTAGGCGTAGAGGATGCCCCCTGTCTATGGTGATGGTAGAATCGCCTCTCCTCTAGGCGTAGAGGATGCCCCCTGTCTATGGTGATGGTAGAATCGCCTCTCCTCTAGGCGTAGAGGATGCCCCCTTGTCCTGGTCACAGGCCTAGGTATAAAAAGATCTTTGGAGAGATCCTTGTACTGTCCGTTCAGGTATTTGTACATTGTAATGAGGTCTCCCCTCAGTCGTCTTTTTTCTAAACTAAATAATCCCAAATTTTGTAATCTGTCATTGTATTCTAATCCCCCCATTCCCCTAATAATCCTGGTTGCTCTCCTCTGCACCCGTTCCAGCTCTACTATATCCTTTTTATACACTGGTGCCCAAAACTGTACACAATATTCCATGTGTGGTCTGACCAGGGATTTGTATAAGGGCAAAACTATGTCTTTATCATGAGAATCTATTCCTCTCTTGATACATCCCATTATTTTATTTGCTTTAGCAGCAGCCGCCTGGCTCTGGTCAATAAAATTAAGTTTACCATCCACCAATACGCCCAAGTCCTTTTCAGCTTCAGTTTTACTAAGTAATTGACCGTTTAGAACATAATTATACTTTTTGTTTCCATGGCCCAAGTGCATAACTTTACATTTATCTACATTAAACCTCATCAACCATTTCTCTGCCCATTCCTCATGCTTCCACAAATCCCTCTGTAATGCTAAACTATCGACCTCAGTATTTATTACTTTACACAGCTTAGTATCATCTGCAAATATTGAAACTTGACTGTGTAAACCCACTACAAGGTCATTAATAAAAATATTAAAAAGAAGTGGCCCCAATACTGACCCCTGTGGCACTCCACTGGTAACATCAACCCAATCTGAGAATGTGCCATTAATGACCACCCTCTGTTTTCTATCACTAAGCCAATTACTTACCCAAATACACAGATTTTCTCCTACTCCCAGCAGTCTCATTTTATATACCAACCTTTTATGTGGCACGGTGTCAAATGCCTTTGAGAAATCCAGATATACAACATCCACAGCGTCCCCCAGATCCAGTCTTGAACTTACCTCCTCGTAGAAACCAATCAGATTAGTCTGACAGGACCGATCTCTCATAAACCCATGCTGACACTGGGTTATAAGGTTGTGCACAGTGAGATACTCCAGGATAGCATCTCTAATAAACCCCTCAAATATTTTCCCCACCACAGCAGTTAGACTTACGGGTCTGTAGTTTCCAGGATCGCTATTTGATCCTTTTTTGTATATTGGTACCACATTTGCTATGCGCCAGTCCTGTGGAACATAACCAGTCCTCAGTGAATCTTCAAATATTAAAAATAACGGTCTGTCTATCACCGTACATAATTCATGCAGAACCCGGGGGTGTATGCCCTCTGGCCCCGGTGATTTATCTATCTTAGTGGTGGCGAGGCGGCGCCGTACCTCTTCCTGGGTTAAACTGTTGACATTATAAAAAGAATTAACATTATTCCTCATTGTGTCTTCCACCAGGGGATTTTCCTGTGTAAAGACAGTTGAGAAGGCGACATTCAGTAGATTGGCCCTTTCCTCATCTCCTTCCACCATGACCCCCATGTTATTTCTAAGGGGACCCACACTCTCTGTCTTTAGTTTATCATTTATATACTTGAAAAATAATTTGGGGGGGGGGGCGTGTCTAGCTGCCATGCAGAGAAGCAGCATGTAAGAGAGCTCTGCTCTGGGCCACAACAATTAGGGGTCTGCAACCCATCGTATATGGGGGAGTCCGACACAAGAAGATCCTCTAAGAGGCTGCAAGACCGGGGATTCCCAATTGCACCCATCTGCAACTTTTACACCTTGTTACAGAAGCGCTCAGCTTCCTCAGGAGGCCCTGCACGCTATCTCTCTCCACGTGGTGCAGGACAAGCAGTGAAGAGACCCACATCAGAAGCTGCCAGGCTCCTTCCTTCCAGATCAGAAGATAAGGAAAACAATAAGACAGGACAGAAGGGTGAGTCAGCCACATGATCACTGAGATAAGGGCTAAGTCTGCACTGATAAGCACACAAGCCCACAAGCAGGCACAGCAAACTCCACAGGAGCTCATTAACACCTCACAGACCAAGCCAGCTATAGACACACACTTAACCCTGAGAGTGCCAAAAGCTCAAAAGACTCACATATCATGGCTCCTCCACACAAGCCCCAACAGCAAAATCCTCACTCCAACAAAAAAGGAGCAGGGAACACTGGAGGCTTAGGAAACAGTCCTCCCTCAAAGCGCACACTATTTGGTTCACCAGAAACCCCTCAAATAATCAAAACTAATGCTAGAAAGCAAGCCACAAACTGTGAAACTAATAGCAATGAAAATGATCAAGGTGCACCAACAGAGACCTTAACCACTAACATTTCACAAAAATCAGGAACAATGCTAAGACCTCATGCTAAGACTCTCACAAACTTACCCCCACCTGAGGAAGCAGTCCTAGCACTGAAAGACCACCCTGAGCTACAAGCATTACTGGCTCTTCTGCCATCAAAAAGTCATATGGACTCTCTTGCATCTGAATTGAAAGGAGCCTGGAGACAGGACCTACAAAAAGTCCAATCAGATGTATCTTCTTTACAAGACAGAATAGAAGAGCTAGAAGCCTTTAAATCAGAGGTTTCCTCCACATTACTGGATCTGCAAGCCTCCACAAATAGCCAAGAAAGCCAACAGCGCCATCTAGCGGCACAAATAGACGACTTGGAAAACAGAAATAGAAGGAACAATATAAGAATTAGAGGTCTCCCAGAAGCTACACACACAACAGATCTAATTCCCACCCTTACTGGCATCTTCAATGGCCTTCTAGATCGTCGACCAGACACTCCAATTGAGATAGATAGAGCACACAGAGCTCTTAGAGCAAGAAGTGCCGACCCCTCGAGACCACGAGACGTAATCTGTCGCATACATTATTATGCGCTTAAAGAACAAATAACGCAGAAAGTACGTAATAGAGGCGAAATAGACTTCGACGGAGCAAAAATAACTTTATTCCCTGACTTATCAAGGAGAACTCTACGCCAAAGAGCTATGCTACGTCCATTGCTATCACTTCTCCAAGATAAAAACATCATCTACAGGTGGGGATTCCCATTCGCTTTGCATGCTAAACTAGGAAGCAAGCAAGTAACGCTGACACATCCTGAAGATCTGACATCGTTCCTCGACGAGCTCAACCTCCCACCTATTACGCTCCCCAACTGGGATGACCCCTTCCGCGATCAAACACAAAGACAAGCACCAAGAGCTGCGACATGGAATCAAGATCCTTCTTACAGAACATACACCCCTCGACCTCAGAGGCAGAGAGCTAACAGACAACCTTCAACTGAAACCTTCCAAGAAGACGAACAGTAAAACAACACAATCTGGTGATGTTAAACCTACCAGTAACTGTAATGCCTTTCTGCTAAACCAAACTGTATTGATATTATATAATGTTTATAGGCGCATTTATTAACTGTGAACCGGAGCGACTTCGCGGTACCCACCATGCATCACTCCACATAAATCAATACGCTCAAGATGTGTTCGCAAGAACACAAAAATGGGAGCCGCTAACTCGTTACGGGTATCACACACTATATATTAAGACACTTGTGTTACACAAATTTTCTTGCCAGATAGTTATATATTCTATAGGTTTTGTTACTATAGAAATGTTACTGGACCCCAGTGTGAGCACGCGGTCTCCAACATAAAACACCCCACTATAGCGGATCCAAGACTGATCCACCATTACATAAAATCAGGAACCGCGACCTCACTAGGGGCTCTGAACACATTATAGAGCACGAGTTTAGATCTACCATGTAAGATTCAATATTCAATCTCTGTCAACACAAAACAGTGCTACAATATTTTTCCTTTACTAAGAATCAAAATGATCTTCAGGTCCCAAACAAAACACTCCTCTCCCAGACCTTATTTAGATACACCATCTGATACCAAGAAGATACATTCCCTCCGGAAAAATTAAAAATTCCCTGGAGCCTCATGGACTCCCCCCCACACTCAATTCTACTCTATAATACCCCAGAACACACCACACCGATCATCCTAACCATACATAGGCCCGCACGGACACATATGAAAACGCCCATACGACCTATTCTCTAAAGGCGAACGAAAGACACCTGTATACAAACATCTACCCCCCCAATAGGCTAAGCTGTAATATAGTATTACGGTTCCTACGCTGCTTAACTGCATCGAACATTAGATAAAGCCCGGCTTTTCTCTTTTAAGTCCGGTACCCAGTTCTTTCCTCTCCTCCTTACCCTAATCTCACCTCAACCCCCATCCCTGGTCAACTTAAACTGAAATAAGCTATACATAAACTTGACTATAATAGGAAAATGCTTTCATCATTAAAAATAGCATCTCTCAATATAAAAGGACTCAACCAACCAGAAAAGAGATCTAAACTCCTCTACACAATGCACAAGCAAAAAGTTCACATATTGTGTCTCCAAGAAACACACTTTAAAACTAACCACACTCCAGACACTAGAAACAGATTCCCTGTTTCCCCTAAAATAAGACATCCCCCGAAAGTAAGACCTAGTACAATTTTGTTCCGGCTTAGAAATATAAGGCCTCCCCTGAAAATAAGACCTAGCGGCCGCCATAGCAGCAGCTCACCCCGCGCCATACATTAGTATATGGAAATCTTTTAGATGCTGCAGAAGGATGTGACATGGAGAAGAATTCATGGAAGTAAATCACTGGTTGTTGTGCTGCAAACGTGATACCAGCAGCTCCCAGGATAAGAAGGGTCATTTATGGAAAGTGCTTTTACTAAACATTAGAGATTGGAGCCAATGATACCAATAAAAATGTAGTCACAAGACATACTGCATGAAATTCAGAGTTAGGAAAGTCATAAAGAAGTTAGAGAAGTTGATTTTTTGTTCAACGATAAATGTAAATTCGTGTTCATAGAAAAATAAGACATCCCCTGAAAATAAGACCTAGTGCCTCTTTAGAAGCAAAAATTAATATAAGACACTGACACCTATACCAGAGCGCAGGCCCGAGGATGCGCGATCTCGGGAACGAGGCCGGAGTTACTGCGCATGCGCAGAACTCCGGCTTCTCGGACGAGGGCGCGCAGCTGCCAGGAGCTGCGCGCCGAAGATCACAGGGTAGGCGGGGGAAAGCAGCTACTGGGGCGTGGAGTAGCCGCGCCGTGTAGCCTCGTGTCCGGCTACTCCACGCCCCAGTAGCCGCTTAATTAAATTTACATATTAGGGCAATAAAGTTTATGCTACACTAGCGGGGACGTGAGGATTAGCTCTAAAAAGGGCTCTCCTCACGTCCCTTACATCCACCTACCACCCGATCTACCTTTATAGGTAGATTCGTGGTGGTAGGTTCCCTTTAATACCGCATACCCCAAATAGAAATAACCACACAGAAACCATTGCTTAACCATTCTCAATAGTGGGTTGACTCGGGGTCGGCCACAGCTTTATTGAAACCATTGATAATTTAACCATTTCTTTGTTTGAATATATAGACACTTTTAACCATTCCACTTTACATAACACCAGATAACACCCTGTATGCCTGCCATATGTAAGGGCATGTAGGGCAGTGTTACCCCTAAAAAACCGCCACGGAGGAGGTCATGTATCCATAACTACATGACCCTCCGACCCCCAGCCAACCAAAAACCACACCATATCCATATCCGTCCAAAGATGGACGCCAACAGGTAACAGCAAACCATCACTGGTGCCCACCAGCTGATGTGATACACCACTTTTCCTCTGGCGCAAACAAATTGCGACACCGAGGTATTGTCACATCCACTATTGCTGCATCGCTATCCTCGTACCATACTGCCCTTATGATTATGTCCTACCACGCCAACTCGGGGTAGCAGAAGAAAGACGGGAATCGCTCCAGGTCGGACTGGATTAGTGTAATCTGTCACCTAAGGTGAATGTAGCAGATGACAACGCCCCTTATATGACGACTACTGAATAATGGCCGATTATCGTAAGCTCAAGCTGTTTTTTGCAAGCAGTGCAGGACCCGGAGACCTCACCCACAGATGTTGGTTCCATAGAAGCCCAAGGTTCCACCACCCAGACGGATATTCACGCGCTGATCTGCCCAATAGTCACACAAGTGTCCTAGCAATCACATGCTGGAGTGAAAACCTGAAAAAGAGAATGCATTAGCAAAGAAGCAAAATTAAAGTGATATAACCAGCAAAACAATTAGAACGCCAGCACCTTATCCATCCAACCCCTGAAACTAAAAAGACCTTACACACTAGCTGTAAGTGCAGCGCCAATTTTAAGAGAGTGAACTATATTCCTTAGAAGGAGTCCAAATTCACTAAAACCCTTCATAAAACAGAAGCAAATTGTAAACAACTCGCAGAAAACTGATTTGCAGGAGCAAAACCCACGCACACAAACTTAGAAATACAAGGAAACCTCAATTACATGACAAGTCTCACCCCAAAAAATGCCATGAGGCCAGCCCAATACCCTTATCAAGTTACTTGACACAATGTCATCTACATAAAGCCAGGGCCAGGAACAGGCATCAGCCCCTACAACACATCTGTCCGCTATGATCAACAAAAACAGCTCTAAAAACCTCAATGGCGCTAATTATCCAAACCCTTCGATGCAGGGAGATTACACCCATTGCGGACATGGAGCCCCTACTAGCAAAAAACCCACCCATCGTCATAACCTGACATACAGAAACCAGAAGGCCCAGGACTGACCACGCTGCTAAAGCGACTCGCACAACCAGGACAACAAGACAGCGCCAGGCATTGTAACTGCTTCCCCCTCTCTTAGGCAAAATACCGTCCCCAAAATAAATTTCCAATACGACTAAAATAGGATTCAGCCGAAGAGGGGACAACCTAAAGACAGTGAAGGAAAGGAAAGAAAATAAGCAGGTAACTTCAATGAGGAGAGTCACAAGGACCAACAGAAAATGATGAGAGTAACCAGTAACCAGAGAAGAGAACCCCTATCCCACCAGATCCACACCAAAAATATACTAAAACCACTTAACAATGAAATGAAGCCGCCCACCGATAAACCCGATCTAATAAGACATCATCCAGCTGGCGACCCAATTATTGGACACTTCAGGAACAGATAATAAGTATAAGACAGATTCAGCGTCCGATTTGCCATAAGGGCCCCAGACTCGCCTTGTAAACCCCCTCAACACTCTAACAAGGGAGACATAAGATACCAATACCAGATCCTTCATAATGCTTTTAGGACCCGCACCGGTGAGGGTTTGTGGCTCAACCTGAACTGCTCTACAAATCCTGAGAGCAACCTTCAAAAATTATGAAAAACTGAGAAATACACAAGGAACACATGAGTCTAAGAGAAACCTGCCCTATGTATGAAATACTCCGCTTTTTTGGGTAACCCACTCTGAAGGCAGGAAGGGGCAGCCACAGGACAAGGACACTGGATGGTGCAATTATTGCCCCAACAGTTGGACTATACACGCCAGACTTACAGGCACCATAAATTAGACATTGGCCGCTGTACAGCATGGGGCAGACCTCCGCACTGCCACCTGAGAAACCCCAAGGTGGAAAAGCAAAAGGAAGATGCCCAACCAAGGGCATAGTGGTAATCGTGGCCCAAAGCCACACATCAGTAACCTCATAATACAGAATAATTTACTTCAATTATGTGATCTCATTAATGAATGGCTGGTCCATTGTACCAGTGCTGCCACCTCCTGTGTCCTACTCCTCATGGATTGTAAGCTCTTGTGACTATTGTACCAGCCCCATCATGATCTGCATCACCCCTTCTCCTCATAGACTAAGTTCTTGGGGGGGCAAGCCCTCACTCATTGTATTACGTGGCTACGATATGTCACTGTTATGTCTTATTTTATTTGTAAGGCGGCTAAATGAAGGGTAGAAAATACAATCTATGAAGTGTATTAGAAAGACTGTAAGCTCTTGTGCGCAGGGTCCTTATTCCTATTGGTCCTTCTAACCCTGCAACGTCTTATTTTGTGCACATAGGTAGGTAACGATCTGTAAGACGCTGTGGAATATGACAATGCGCTCTATAAATACGTATTATTAAGAACTTGTATATAGGCGCCATGAGTTGTACAGCGCTATGGAATATGATGGAACATATAAATACAGATTATTATTAGTACTATTGTCCCAACCAACACCAGGACTTTCCCCTCCTCCTAAATCACATCTCAGCCAGTCACATCCCCGTGCGAAGGGGAGAAACTGATCAGGACATTTTCCGTGTAATATCGCAACCAAAATCTGGTAAAACTTGAATATAATTATGGCCATAATTTTGAGTGTTTTGATTTAATTAATGACACTGCACGCAGAATGGCGCCGCTTGTAAGCAATCACCAAATCCACAGACAACAGGGACCAAATGTCCAAGTGCTGGTTCTGTAGGATCTAGACCTGGTGTCATCAGTCAGGTGAGCGCTTAAGACAAAGACCCCCAATCCTGCAGCAGAGGACGTCACCCACAGGTGCAGGAGCTACTGGTGCTCTGATCACAGCCGTGTGGACCACGAGAGGCGCCGGAGGTATCGGAACGCCGCATGACGACCTAGAGGAGCCGCTGCGAGATCGGCGGCTATGGAGGCTGAGGGAATGACAGCGGGACGGAGCGCTGCCATCGGATTTTAAAGAGCTAGATATGGAAGAGCTGCGCCAATCCCCAGACTGGCATCGCCAGTAGGAGTGGGTTGCAGTGCACTTCCAGGAGAACGCGGGAGGACATAACCGAGTCCCAGGTCATGGGATTGTAAAGACCTGGCGACCTGGATGTGGAAGAGCTGCGCCAATCCCCAGACTGGCATCGCCAGTAGGAGTGGGTTGCAGTGCACTTCCAGGAAAACGCGGGAGGATATAATCGAGTCCCAGGTCATGGGATTGTAAAGACCTGGCGACCTGGATGTGGAAGAGCTGCGCCAATCCCCAGACTGCCATAGCCTGTAGGAGTGGGTTGCAGTACACATCCTAAAATCGTATATAACAGAGTCCCACATCACCAGTTAGAATGGTGCACCCTGGGATGGAGGAGGTTGGGGAGCATAAGCTGCCCATAGAAAAGGGGGGGGGAGCAGGTCTTCATCAGGGACCTCAAATTCTATAGGGTATGATGGGGGGTGGGGTGTTACTCATAGCTGTGGCAGGGGGCTAGAGACTCCTAACAGCAGCAGAAGCCCCTGCCCTGGGGCACCACATGTGAGGGAAGGATCCAGCAGCCAGAGTAGGGAGCTGGGGATTCATAACTGCAGCTAAGCCTCTACCCTGCAGCACTGCAAGGGTTAAATATGCTGCTAGAAGCAGAGGGCAGTGAGGGTGGGGGAGGGGCAGTGTGCTGCTCAGGGCACTGTAAGTGAAGGTGCCAGGGCAGGAGATTTACTATAGATAAGCCCTGGCAGGACTATAGGGACCATGTGGTGGGTGCATGTACAGTAGTACAAGCAGCTGCTGGGGATGCACTAGAGCTACTCCCTGCCTGGCAGCACTATAGGGACCATGTGGTGTGTGCATGTACAGTAATACAAGCAGCTGCTGGGGATGCACTAGAGCTACTCCCTGCCTGGCAGCTCTATAGGGACCATGTGGTGTGTGCATGTACAGTAATACAAGCAGCTGCTGGGGATGCACTAGAGCTACTCCCTGTATGGCAGCACTATAGGGACCATGTGGTGTGTGCATGTACAGTAATACAAGCAGCTGCTGGGGATGCACTAGAGCTACTCCCTGCCTGGCAGCTCTATAGGGACCATGTGGTGGGTGCATGTACAGTAGTACAAGCAGCTGCTGGGGATGCACTAGAGCTACTCCCTGCCTGGCAGCACTATAGGGACCATGTGGTGGGTGCATGTACAGGAGTACAAGCAGCTGCTGGGGATGCACTAGAGCTACTCCCTGCCCGGCAGCACTATAGGGACCATGTGGTGTGTGCATGTACAGTAGTACAAGCAGCTGCTGGGCATGCACTAGAGCTACTCCCTGCCTGGCAGCACTATAGGGACCATGTGGTGGGTGCATGTACAGGAGTACAAGCTGGGGCTGGGGGTGCACTAGAGCTACTCCCTGCCTGGCAGCTCTATAGGGACCATGTGGTGGGTGCATGTACAGGAGTACAAGCAGCTGCTGGGGATGCACTAGAGCTACTCCCTGCCTGGCAGCTCTATAGGGACCATGTGGTGGGTGCATGTACAGGAGTACAAGCAGCTCCTGGGGCAGGGGACAGGCTCATTACAGCTACTGCCAGACGGCCCTGATGATAGGGGAGAGGTGGCAGGAGACAGCCATACCTGGAGTGACTGAGCAGGCCATGGCTGGTCTCTGCAGGGGAGGTGGTGGGACAATGTCCTGTCTGGTCCCTGCACCACAGCTACAGCAGGCAGAGGTGCAGGGGGCCAGGCAGGAGCAGGGCTGGGGGTGCAGGGGGGCCAGGCAGGAGCAGGGCTGGGGGTGCAGGGGGCCAGGCAGGAGCAGGGCTGGGGGTGTGACGCAGCCATGCTGAACCCTCGGCCTGCAGACGACGGCGCATCCTCAGACAGCACAGAACACGCGGGAAAACCGATGAAAAAGAGGCGGAGTCTCTGCTACTCAGAGTATTTGAGCATGTGCTCGCCTCTTGTACTGCCCACATTACTAGCCACACCCCCAGCACATCCCTCTGATGAATAAAGATGAGAGAGGGTAGAGCAACCTCCAATTAAAGGGGCCACACACTTTATTGTATTCAGACTGCTAGCCACCTTTGAGCAGTCATTAGCCCAACGGCTATGCGCCTAGGGGCTATCAAGTGCCTGTGTGCATTGTACATACGTGTCTGTGTGCATTGTACCTGTGTGCCTGTGTGCATTGTACCTATGTGCGCCTGTGTGCATTGTACCTGTGTGTCTGTGTGCATTGTACCTGTGTGCCTGTGTGCATTGTACCTGTGTGCCTGTGTGCATTGTACCTGTGCGCCTGTGTGCATTGTACCTGTGCGCCTGTGTGCATTGTACCTGTGCGCCTGTGTGCATTGTATATATGTGCCTGTGTGCATTGTGCCTGTGTGCATTGTACCTGTGTGCATTGTACCTGTGTGCATTGTACCTGTGTGCCTGTGTGCATTGTACCTGTGTGTCTGTGTGCATTGTATATATGTGCCTGTGTGCATTGTGCCTGTGTGCCTGTGTGCATTGTATATATGTGCCTGTGTGCATTGTACCTGTGTGCCTGTGTGCATTGTATATATGTGCCTGTGTGCATTGTACCTGTGCGCCTGTGTGCATTGTACCTGTGCGCCTGTGTGCATTGTACCTGTGCGCCTGTGTGCATTGTACCTGTGCGCCTGTGTGCATTGTATATATGTGCCTGTGTGCATTGTGCCTGTGTGCCTGTGTGCATTGTACCTGTGTGCCTGTGTGCATTGTATATATGTGCCTGTGTGCATTGTGCCTGTGTGCATTGTACCTGTGCGCCTGTGTGCATTGTATATATGTGCCTGTGTGCATTGTATATATGTGCCTGTGTGCATTGTATATATGTGCCTGTGTGCATTGTACCTGTGCGCCTGTGTGCATTGTACCTGTGTGTCTGTGTGCATTGTACCTGTGTGCCTGTGTGCATTGTATATGTGTGCCTGTGTGCATTGTACCTGTGTGCCTGTGTGCATTGTACCTGTGTGTCTGTGTGCATTGTACCTGTGCGCCTGTGTGCATTGTACCTGTGTGCCTGTGTGCATTGTACCTGTGTGTCTGTGTGCATTGTACATACGTGTCTGTGTGCATTGTACCTATGTGTGCCTGTGTGCATTGTACCTGTGTGTCTGTGTGCATTGTACCTGTGCGCCTGTGTGCATTGTACCTGTGTGTCTGTGTGCATTGTACCTGTGTGCCTGTGTGCATTGTACCTGTGTGTCTGTGTGCATTGTATATATGTACCTGTGTGCATTGTACCTGTGTGCCTGTGTGCATTGTATATATGTGTCTGTGTGCATTGTATATATGTGCCTGTGTGCATTGTACCTGTGTGCCTGTGTGCATTGTACCTGTGTGCCTGTGTGCATTGTACCTGTGCGCCTGTGTGCATTGTACCTGTGTGTCTGTGTGCATTGTACATACGTGTCTGTGTGCATTGTACCTGTGTGTCTGTGTGCATTGTATATATGTGTCTGTGTGCATTGTACCTGTGTGCCTGTGTGCATTGTACCTGTGTGCCTGTGTGCATTGTACCTGTGTGTCTGTGTGCATTGTACATACGTGTCTGTGTGCATTGTACCTATGTGTGCCTGTGTGCATTGTACCTGTGTGCCTGTGTGCATTGTACCTGTGTGTCTGTGTGCATTGTACCTATGTGTGTCTGTGTGCATTGTATATATGTGCCTGTGTGCATTGTACCTGTGTGCCTGTGTGCATTGTACCTGTGTGTCTGTGTGCATTGTACGTATGTGCCTGTGTGCATTGTACCTGTGTGCCTGTGTGCATTGTACCTGTGTGCCTGTGTGCATTGTACCTGTGTGTCTGTGTGCATTGTACCTGTGTGCCTGTGTGCATTGTACCTGTGTGCCTGTGTGCATTGTACCTGTGTGCCTGTGTGCATTGTACCTGTGCGCCTGTGTGCATTGTACCTGTGTGCCTGTGTGCATTGTATATATGTGCCTGTGTGCATTGTACCTGTGTGCCTGTGTGCATTGTACCTATGTATCTGTGTGCATTGTACCTGTGTGCCTGTGTGCATTGTATATATGTGCCTGTGTGCATTGTACCTGTGTGCCTGTGTGCATTGTATATATGTGCCTGTGTGCATTGTACCTATGTGTGTCTGTGTGCATTGTATATATGTGCCTGTGTGCATTGTACCTGTGCGCCTGTGTGCATTGTACCTGTGTGCCTGTGTGCATTGTATATATGTGCCTGTGTGCATTGTATATATGTGCCTGTGTGCATTGTACCTGTGTACCTGTGTGCATTGTACCTGTGTACCTGTGTGCATTGTATATATGTGCCTGTGTGCATTGTATATATGTGCCTGTGTGCATTGTGCCTGTGTGCCTGTGTGCATTGTACGTATGTGCCTGTGTGCATTGTACCTGTGTGCCTGTGTGCATTGTACCTGTGTGCCTGTGTGCATTGTACCTGTGTGTCTGTGTGCATTGTATATATGTGCCTGTGTGCATTGTATATATGTGCCTGTGTGCATTGTACCTGTGTGTCTGTGTGCATTGTGCCTGTGTGCCTGTGTGCATTGTACCTGTGCGCCTGTGTGCATTGTACCTGTGTGCCTGTGTGCATTGTACCTGTGTGCCTGTGTGCATTGTATATATGTGTCTGTGTGCATTGTATATATGTGCCTGTGTGCATTGTATATATGTGTCTGTGTGCATTGTATATATGTGCCTGTGTGCATTGTATATATGTGCCTGTGTGCATTGTATATATGTGCCTGTGTGCATTGTATATATGTGCCTGTGTGCATTGTGCCTGTGTGCCTGTGTGCATTGTACATACGTGCCTGTGTGCATTGTACCTGTGTGTCTGTGTGCATTGTATATATGTGCCTGTGTGCATTGTACCTGTGTGCCTGTGTGCATTGTACATACGTGCCTGTGTGCATTGTACCTGTGTGCCTGTGTGCATTGTATATATGTGCCTGTGTGCATTGTATATATGTGCCTGTGTGCATTGTACCTGTGCGCCTGTGTGCATTGTACCTGTGCGCCTGTGTGCATTGTACCTGTGTGCCTGTGTGCATTGTATATATGTGCCTGTGTGCATTGTACCTGTGTGTCTGTGTGCATTGTATATATGTGTCTGTGTGCATTGTACCTGTGTGCCTGTGTGCATTGTACCTGTGTGCCTGTGTGCATTGTACCTGTGTGTCTGTGTGCATTGTACCTGTGTGCCTGTGTGCATTGTACCTGTGTGCCTGTGTGCATTGTATATATGTGCCTGTGTGCATTGTATATATGTGCCTGTGTGCATTGTATATATGTGCCTGTGTGCATTGTACCTGTGTGCCTGTGTGCATTGTATATATGTGCCTGTGTGCATTGTATATATGTGCCTGTGTGCATTGTGCCTGTGTGCCTGTGTGCATTGTATATATGTGCCTGTGTGCATTGTACCTGTGTGCCTGTGTGCATTGTATATATGTGCCTGTGTGCATTGTACCTATGTGTGTCTGTGTGCATTGTACCTGTGTGTCTGTGTGCATTGTATATATGTGCCTGTGTGCATTGTGCCTGTGTGCCTGTGTGCATTGTACCTGTGTGCCTGTGTGCATTGTACCTGTGTGCCTGTGTGCATTGTACCTGTGTGTCTGTGTGCATTGTATATATGTGCCTGTGTGCATTGTGCCTGTGTGCCTGTGTGCATTGTACCTGTGTGCCTGTGTGCATTGTACCTGTGTGCCTGTGTGCATTGTACCTGTGTGCCTGTGTGCATTGTACCTGTGTGCCTGTGTGCATTGTACCTGTGTGCCTGTGTGCATTGTACCTGTGTGTCTGTGTGCATTGTACCTGTGCGCCTGTGTGCATTGTACCTGTGTGTCTGTGTGCATTGTACATACGTGCCTGTGTGCATTGTATATATGTGCCTGTGTGCATTGTACCTGTGTGCCTGTGTGCATTGTATATATGTGCCTGTGTGCATTGTGCCTGTGTGCCTGTGTGCATTGTACCTGTGTGCCTGTGTGCATTGTACCTGTGTGCCTGTGTGCATTGTACATACGTGTCTGTGTGCATTGTGCCTGTGTGCCTGTGTGCATTGTACCTGTGTGCCTGTGTGCATTGTACATACGTGTCTGTGTGCATTGTACCTGTGCGCCTGTGTGCATTGTACCTGTGTGCATTGTACCTGTGTGCCTGTGTGCATTGTACCTGTGTGCATTGTACCTGTGTGCCTGTGTGCATTGTACCTGTGTGCCTGTGTGCATTGTACCTATGTGTGCCTGTGTGCATTGTACCTGTGTGCCTGTGTGCATTGTACCTGTGTGCCTGTGTGCATTGTATATATGTGCCTGTGTGCATTGTACCTGTGTGTCTGTGTGCATTGTACCTGTGTGCCTGTGTGCATTGTACCTGTGTGCCTGTGTGCATTGTATATATGTGCCTGTGTGCATTGTACCTGTGTGTCTGTGTGCATTGTATATATGTGCCTGTGTGCATTGTATATATGTGCCTGTGTGCATTGTGCCTGTGTGCCTGTGTGCATTGTATATATGTGCCTGTGTGCATTGTACCTGTGTGCCTGTGTGCATTGTATATATGTGCCTGTGTGCATTGTACCTGTGTGCCTGTGTGCATTGTACCTGTGTGCCTGTGTGCATTGTATATATGTGCCTGTGAGCATTGTATATATGTGCCTGTGTGCATTGTACCTGTGTGTCTGTGTGCATTGTATATATGTGCCTGTGTGCATTGTACCTGTGTGCCTGTGTGCATTGTACCTGTGTGTCTGTGTGCATTGTACCTGTGTGTCTGTGTGCATTGTACCTGTGTGTCTGTGTGCATTGTACCTGTGTGTCTGTGTGCATTGTACCTGTGTGTCTGTGTGCATTGTACCTATGTGTGTCTGTGTGCATTGTACCTGTGTGTCTGTGTGCATTGTACCTGTGTGCCTATGTGCATTGTACCTGTGTGTCTGTGTGCATTGTACCTGTGTGCCTGTGTGCATTGTACCTGTGTGCCTGTGTGCATTGTACCTGTGTGTCTGTGTGCATTGTACCTGTGTGTCTGTGTGCATTGTACCTGTGTACCTGTGTGCATTGTACTTGTGTGTCTGTGTGCATTGTACCTGTGTGTCTGTGTGCATTGTACCTATGTGTGTCTGTGTGCATTGTACCTGTGTGTCTGTGTGCATTGTACCTGTGTGCCTGTGTGCATTGTACCTGTGTGCCTGTGTGCATTGTACCTGTGCGCCTGTGTGCATTGTACGTATATGTCTGTGTGCATTGTATATATGTGTCTGTGTGCATTGTATATATGTGCCTGTGTGCATTGTACCTGTGTGCCTGTGTGCATTGTACCTGTGTGCCTGTGTGCATTGTACCTGTGTGTCTGTGTGCATTGTACCTGTGTGTCTGTGTGCATTGTACCTGTGTGTCTGTGTGCATTGTACCTGTGCGCCTGTGTGCATTGTACGTATATGTCTGTGTGCATTGTATATATGTGCCTGTGTGCATTGTACCTGTGCGCCTGTGTGCATTGTATATATGTGTCTGTGTGCATTGTATATATGTGCCTGTGTGCATTGTACATATGTGCCTGTGTGCATTGTATATATGTGCCTGTGTGCATTGTACCTGTGTGCCTGTGTGCATTTTATATATGTGTCTGTGTGCATTGTAACTGTGTGTCTGTGTGCATTGTACCTGTGTGCCTGTGTGCATTGTATATATGTGCCTGTGTGCATTGTACCTGTGCGCCTGTGTGCATTGTACCTGTGCGCCTGTGTGCATTGTACCTGTGCGCCTGTGTGCATTGTACCTGTGCGCCTGTGTGCATTGTACGTATGTGTCTGTGTGCATTGTATATATGTGCCTGTGTGCATTGTATATATGTGCCTGTGTGCATTGTACCTGTGCGCCTGTGTGCATTGTACCTGTGCGCCTGTGTGCATTGTACCTGTGCGCCTGTGTGCATTGTACCTGTGCGCCTGTGTGCATTGTACCTGTGCGCCTGTGTGCATTGTACCTGTGTGTCTGTGTGCATTGTACCTGTGTGCCTGTGTGCATTGTATATATGTGCCTGTGTGCATTGTATATATGTGCCTGTGTGCATTGTATATATGTGCCTGTGTGCATTGTATATATGTGCCTGTGTGCATTGTATATATGTGCCTGTGTGCATTGTACCTGTGTGCCTGTGTGCATTGTATATATGTGCCTGTGTGCATTGTACCTGTGCGCCTGTGTGCATTGTACCTGTGCGCCTGTGTGCTTTGTACCTGTGCGCCTGTGTGCATTGTACCTGTGCGCCTGTGTGCATTGTACCTGTGTGCCTGTGTGCATTGTACCTGTGTGCATTGTATATATGTGCCTGTGTGCATTGTATATATGTGCCTGTGTGCATTGTACCTGTGTGCATTGTATATATGTGCCTGTGTGCATTGTACCTGTGTGCCTGTGTGCATTGTATATATGTGCCTGTGTGCGTTGTACCTGTGTGCCTGTGTGCATTGTACCTGTGCGCCTGTGTGCATTGTACCTGTGTGCCTGTGTGCATTGTACCTGTGTGCATTGTATATAGGTGCCTGTGTGCATTGTACCTGTGTGCCTGTGTGCATTGTACCTGTGTGTCTGTGTGCATTGTACCTGTGTGCCTGTGTGCATTGTACATGTGCGCCTGTGTGCATTGTACCTGTGCGCCTGTGTGCATTGTATATATGTGCCTGTGTGCATTGTACCTGTGTGCATTGTATATATGTGCCTGTGTGCATTGTACCTGTGTGCCTGTGCGCATTGTACCTGTGTGCCTGTGTGCATTGTACCTGTGTGCATTGTATATATGTGCCTGTGTGCATTGTACCTGTGCGCCTGTGTGCATTGTACCTGTGCGCCTGTCTGCATTGTACCTGTGCGCCTGTGTGCATTGTACCTGTGTGTCTGTGTGCATTGTACCTGTGTGCCTGTGTGCATTGTACGTGTGTGTGTGCCTGTGTGCATTGTACCTGTGTGCCTGTGTGCATTGTACCTGTGTGTCTGTGTGCATTGTACCTGTGTGCCTGTGTGCATTGTACCTGTGTGCCTGTGTGCATTGTACGTATGTGCCTGTGTGCATTGTACGTATGTGTCTGTGTGCATTGTACCTGTGTGCCTGTGTGCATTGTACCTGTGTGTCTGTGTGCATTGTATATATGTGCCTGTGTGCATTGTACCTGTGTGTCTGTGTGCATTGTACCTGTGTGTCTGTGTGCATTGTACCTGTGTGCATTGTACCTGTGTGCCTGTGTGCATTGTATATATGTGCCTGTGTGCATTGTACCTGTGTGTCTGTGTGCATTGTACCTGTGTGCCTGTGTGCATTGTACCTATGTGTGCCTGTGTGCATTGTACCTGTGTGTCTGTGTGCATTGTACCTGTGTGTCTGTGTGCATTGTACCTGTGTGTCTGTGTGCATTGTACCTGTGTGCATTGTACCTGTGTGCCTGTGTGCATTGTATATATGTGCCTGTGTGCATTGTACCTGTGTGTCTGTGTGCATTGTACCTGTGTGTCTGTGTGCATTGTACCTGTGTGTCTGTGTGCATTGTACCTGTGTGCATTGTACCTGTGTGCCTGTGTGCATTGTATATATGTGCCTGTGTGCATTGTACCTGTGTGCCTGTGTGCATTGTACCTGTGTGCCTGTGTGCATTGTACCTGTGTGCCTGTGTGCATTGTACCTATGTGTCTGTGTGCATTGTACCTGTGTGTCTGTGTGCGTTGTACCTGTGTGTCTGTGTGCATTGTAGCTGTGTGCATTGTACCTGTGTGTCTGTGTGCGTTGTACCTGTGTGCATTGTACCTGTGTGCCTGTGTGCATTGTACCTATGTGTCTGTGTGCATTGTACGTATGTGTCTGTGTGCATTGTACGTATGTGCCTGTGTGCATTGTACCTGTGTGTCTGTGTGCATTGTACGTATGTGCCTGTGTGCGTTGTACGTATGTGCCTGTGTGCATTGTACCTGTGTGTCTGTGTGCATTGTACCTGTGTGTCTGTGTGCATTGTACGTATGTGCCTTTGTGCGTTGTACCTGTGTGCCTGTGTGCATTGTACCTGTGTGTCTGTGTGCATTGTACCTGTGTGCCTGTGTGCATTGTACGTATGTGCCTGTGTGCATTGTACGTATGTGCCTGTGTGCGTTGTATCTGTGTGCCTGTGTGCATTGTACCTGTGTGTCTGTGTGCGTTGTACCTGTGTGCCTGTGTGCATTGTACCTATGTGTGTCTGTGTGCATTGTACCTGTGTGTCTGTGTGCATTGTACCTGTGTGCCTGTGTGCATTGTACGTATGTGCCTGTGTGCATTGTACGTATGTGCCTGTGTGCGTTGTACCTGTGTGCCTGTGTGCATTGTACCTATGTGTGTCTGTGTGCATTGTACCTGTGTGTCTGTGTGCATTGTACATACGTGCCTGTGTGCATTGTACCTATGTGTGTCTGTGTGCGTTGTACCTGTGTGTCTGTGTGCATTGTACATACGTGCCTGTGTGCATTGTACATACGTGTCTGTGTGCATTGTACATACGTGTCTGTGTGCATTGTACATACGTGCCTGTGTGCATTGTACCTGTGTGTGCCTGTGTGCATTGTACCTATGTGTGCCTGTGTGCATTGTACCTGTGTGCCTGTGTGCATTGTACCTGTGTGCCTGTGTGCATTGTACGTATGTGCCTGTGTGCATTGTACCTCTGTGCCTGTGTGCATTGTACCTGTGTGTCTGTGTGCATTGTACCTTTGTGTCTGTGTGCATTGTACCTGTGTGCCTGTGTGCATTGTACATACGTGCCTGTGTGCATTGTACATACGTGTCTGTGTGCATTGTACATACGTGTCTGTGTGCATTATACATACGTGCCTGTGTGCATTGTACATGTGCGCCTGTGTGCATTGTACCTGTGTGTCTGTGTGCATTGTATATATGTCCCTGTGTGCATTGTACCTGTGCGCCTGTGTGCATTGTATATATGTGCCTGTGTGCATTGTACCTGTGTGCCTGTGTGCATTGTACCTGTGCGCCTGTGTGCATTGTACCTGTGTGCCTGTGTGCATTGTACGTATGTGCCTGTGTGCGTTGTACCTGTGTGTCTGTGTGCATTGTACATACGTGTCTGTGTGCATTGTACCTGTGCGCCTGTGTGCATTGTACCTGTGTGTCTGTGTGCATTGTACATACGTGTCTGTGTGCATTGTACCTGTGTGCCTGTGTGCATTGTACCTGTGCGCCTGTGTGCATTGTACCTGTGTGTCTGTGTGCATTGTACCTGTGTGCCTGTGTGCATTGTACCTGTGTGTCTGTGTGCATTGTACGTGTGTGTGCCTGTGTGCATTGTACCTGTGTGTCTGTGTGCATTGTACCTGTGCGTCTGTGTGCATTGTACATACGTGTCTGTGTGCATTGTACCTGTGCGCCTGTGTGCATTGTACCTGTGTGTCTGTGTGCATTGTACCTGTGTGCCTGTGTGCATTGTACCTGTGCGCCTGTGTGCATTGTACCTGTGTGTCTGTGTGCATTGTACCTGTGTGTCTGTGTGCGTTGTACCTGTGTGTCTGTGTGCATTGTACCTGTGTGCCTGTGTGCATTGTACCTGTGTGCCTGTGTGCATTGTACCTGTGTGTCTGTGTGCATTGTACCTGTGTGTCTGTGTGCATTGTACCTGTGTGTCTGTGTGCATTGTACGTACGTGCCTGTGTGCATTGTACCTATGTGTGCCTGTGTGCATTGTACGTGTGTGTGCCTGTGTGCATTGTACGTGTGTGTGCCTGTGTGCATTGTACGTGGGTGTGCCTGTGTGCATTGTGCCTGTGCGCATTGTACATGTGCGCCTGTGTGCATTGTACCTATGTGTGTCTGTGTGCATTGTACCTGTGCGCCTGTGTGCATTGTACCTGTGCGCCTGTGTGCATTGTACGTGTGTGCGCCTGTGTGCATTGTGCCTGTGCGCCTGTGTGCATTGTACATGTGCGCCTGTGTGCATTGTACCTATGTGTGTCTGTGTGCATTGTACCTGTGTGCCTGTGTGCATTGTACGTGTGTGTGCCTGTGTGCATTGTGCCTGTGCGCCTGTGTGCATTGTACCTGTGCGCCTGTGTGCATTGTACCTGTGCGCCTGTGTGCATTGTACGTGTGTGCGCCTGTGTGCATTGTGCCTGTGCGCCTGTGTGCATTGTACATGTGCGCCTGTGTGCATTGTACCTATGTGTGTCTGTGTGCATTGTACCTGTGCGCCTGTGTGCATTGTACGTGTGTGCGCCTGTGTGCATTGTGCCTGTGCGCCTGTGTGCATTGTACATGTGCGCCTGTGTGCATTGTATATATGTGCCTGTGTGCATTGTACCTGTGTGTCTGTGTGCATTGTACCTGTGTGCCTGTGTGCATTGTATATATGTGTCTGTGTGCATTGTACCTGTGTGTCTGTGTGCATTGTACCTGTGTGCCTGTGTGCATTGTATATATGTGCCTGTGTGCATTGTACCTGTGTGTCTGTGTGCATTGTACCTGTGTGCCTGTGTGCATTGTACCTGTGCGCCTGTGTGCATTGTACCTGTGTGTCTGTGTGCATTGTACCTGTGTGTCTGTGTGCATTGT
The DNA here is from genome assembly GCF_040894005.1 of Engystomops pustulosus. Taxonomy (NCBI): domain Eukaryota; kingdom Metazoa; phylum Chordata; class Amphibia; order Anura; family Leptodactylidae; genus Engystomops; species Engystomops pustulosus. Next base: position 6,602,166 of record NC_092418.1, read on the forward strand.
ACCTGTGTGTCTGTGTGCATTGTACCTGTGCGCCTGTGTGCATTGTATATATGTGCCTGTGTGCATTGTACCTGTGTGTCTGTGTGCATTGTACCTGTGTGTCTGTGTGCATTGTACCTGTGTGCATTGTACCTGTGCGCCTGTGTGCATTGTACACATGTGTCTGTGAGTGGTTCTTTATCCAGCATATGGGTGTGTGTATGTATGTATGTGTGTATGTGTCTGTATGCTATAGGGACATGTCTATATATGTGTGCGTGCTGCTCTTCTCTCCTGAAATGGCGCAGTTACGTGGTCTTCCTGCTCTTACAGTAAGCAGCCGCCATCTTTCCTCCAGGTGTAGCGGACGCCCCTTGTTATGGGAACAGCCGAGGTAATAATATCAGAAATCTCCCGCGCTTCACGGAGAAATGATATCATCTGACGAGTATTAGTGGAGGAAGGAGAAGATTTGTGCTATTTCAGGAAACTTTGATATTTGTTCTAATTATGTCCTGACTTCTCCCCGCCTTGGATTAACCCTTCATGAGTCCATTCCCGTGTTTTGTCTTCCCTTTAGTTACATTTTGCCTGCACTGGAGCTGTAGATGTGTCTGATGGTTGAGTTGCTACGACTGAGGCCCCTGTAACGTCTGTGAGGCTGAAGATGCACTGATTGGGGCAGATTTACTTACTTACCCTTATTCGCGATCCAGCGGCGCGTTCTCTGCGCTGGATTCGGGTCCGGCCGGGACTTATTAAGGTAGTTCCTCCGCCGTCCACCAGGTGGCGCTGCTGCGCTGAAGTCCGCTGGAATGCCTCGAAATACACCGGCCTATCCTGGATGCAGGTGAGTGAAATTTTCGCGACACAATTTTTGTTTTAAATGCGGCGGTTTTTCCGATTCCGTCGGGTTTTCGTTCGGCCACGCCCCCGATTTCCGTCGCGTGCATGCCAGCGCCACAATCCGATCGCGTGCGCCAAAATCCCGGGGCAATTCAGGTACAATCGGCGCAAATCAGAAATATTCGGGTAACACGTCGGGAAAACGCGAATCGGGCCTTTAGTAAATGACCCCCACTGTGTCATTATGGGGGTCATTTACTAAGGGCCGAATCGCGTTTTTTCCGTTGCGTTACCCAAATATTTCCAATTTGCGCTGATTTCCCCTGAATTGCCCCGGGATTTTGGCACAAGCGATCGGATTGTGGGGCATGCACGCGACGCTGATGGATTCAGAAAAAAACGCCATATTTTTTTTAAAAAAGTGTCGATTGACACGCGCTTACCTACACCCAGCGTAGGACGGTGAACTTCACTGCACTCCGACGGAATTCAGTGCAGCAGTGACACCTGGTGGACATCGGTGGAACTACCTTAGTGAATCGCCGGAAGACCCGAATCCACCGCAGAGAACGGGACCGGGTAAGTAAATCTGCCCCTATGTGTCTGACATTGCTAGTGTGAACATGGATTTATTATTGCTGGCGATCATGTGACCACACCTGTCACTCTCCTGCAACTCTGCTCTGGTCCATCTATAGTTAACCTTCCTCCACTGACAGACGCTCGCTCCACTCACTTTACTCTCTTCCTCTTCTGTTTGGTCTGAATCTCCGAGTTCTTCTGCAATCATTCCCGGGAATCTGGAATTGCATAAGAGATCTGATTGCATTCAACTCTCTGCCTGCTGTAGACCCAATGGGGCAGAGTTACTTACCCGGTCCTGTCGCAATCCAGCGGCGCGTTCTCTGCGGTGGATTCAGGTCTTTCGGCGATTCATTAAGGTAGTTCCCTTGATGTCCACCAGGTGTCGCTGCTGCGGTGAAGTTCACTACCCTACGCTGGGTGCAGGTAAGTGGCGTGTTTTTTTGTAACCGTAGGGGGTTTTTTTTTACGGCCATGTGCATGCCGGCGCCGCAATCCGATCGTGTGCGGCAAAAACCCGGGGCAATACAGGGAAAATCGCCTCAAATCGGAAATATTCTGATAACCCATCGGAAAAACGCGATTTGGGCCCTTAGTAAATGACCCCCGATTTGTAGTAACTCCTGGTATCATGTTATTCCTGATCTCGACTGGAGGGCCTATGGGGTGGCAGGTGGGCAGCCTCCTATGGGGTGGCAGGTGGGCAGCCTCCTATGGGGTGGCAGGTGGGCAGCCTCCTATGGGGTGGTGGGTGGCAGGTGGGCAGCCTCCTATGGGGTGTTGGGTGGTAGGTGGGCAGCCTCCTATGGGGTGGTAGGTGGGCAGCCTCCTATGGGGTGGCAGGTGGGCAGCCTCCTATGGGGTGGCAGGTGGGCAGCCTCCTATGGGGTGGTGGGTGGTAGGTGGGCAGCCTCCTCTGGGGTGGCAGGTGGGAAGCCTCCTATGGGGTGGCAGGTGGGCAGCCTCCTATGGGGTGGTGGGTGGTAGGTGGGCAGCCTCCTCTGGGGTGGTAGGTGGGCAGCCTCCTATGGGGTGGTGGGTGGTAGGTGGGCAGCCTCCTATGGGGTGGTGGGTGGTAGGTGGGCAGCCTCCTATGGGGTGGTGGGTGGTAGGTGGGCAGCCTCCTCTGGGGTGGCAGGTGGGCAGCCTCCTATGGGGTGGTGGGTGGTAGGTGGGCAGCCTCCTATGGGGTGGCAGGTGGGCAGCCTCCTATGGGGTGGCAGGTGGGCAGCCTCCTATGGGGTGGTGGGTGGTAGGTGGGCAGCCTCCTCTGGGGTGGCAGGTGGGAAGCCTCCTATGGGGTGGCAGGTGGGCAGCCTCCTATGGGGTGGTGGGTGGTAGGTGGGCAGCCTCCTCTGGGGTGGTAGGTGGGCAGCCTCCTATGGGGTGGTGGGTGGTAGGTGGGCAGCCTCCTATGGGGTGGTGGGTGGTAGGTGGGCAGCCTCCTCTGGGGTGGCAGGTGGGCAGCCTCCTATGGGGTGGTGGGTGGTAGGTGGGCAGCCTCCTCTGGGGTGGCAGGTGGGCAGCCTCCTCTGGGGTGGTAGGTGGGCAGCCTCCTATGGGGTGGTGGGTGGTAGGTGGGCAGCCTCCTATGGGGTGGCAGGTGGGCAGCCTCCTATGGGGTGGTGGGTGGCAGGTGGGCAGCCTTCTCTGGGGTGGCAGGTGGGCAGCCTCCTATGAGGTGGTAGATGGGCAGCCTCCTATGAGGTGGTAGGTGGGCAGCCTCCTATGGGGTGGCAGGTGGGCAGCCTCCTATGGGGTGGTAGGTGGGCAGATATGTGAGCAGCAGGGGGTGAATGATAATAATGTGAGCACTAGGCAGACACTTGAAGCCACAGCTCTGGTGGGTCTCGGTAGTTGGGACCTTTGCACCACCGGGTTCAGCACATGTGCAATGCAAGGGGCGGGCTTCAACCTCGTACCAAAGCTGCTACAAGTTAGCGGCCATTGTGGCACACCACCTTGTGGGCTTCAGGTTCAGTGCCAGCAACCACTCCATCGGGGCTCATTTACTAAAGGTCGCGCTGCTCACATGCATCGGGGGGGGGGTGCCGGACGATCCGACTGATTGGGACTGAGTGTGGGATTTAACTTTCAAATTGTGTCGCATCCAATGCACTTACATGCACCAGGAAGAAGAAGGTGAACTCCAGGGACCTGAGCGGGGAAGCGACACATGCAGGATATCAGGCGCAGGATCTTAGTGACTCCCCGCACAGCGCATTATACACGGACAATGCACTTACATGCACCAGGAAGAAGAAGGTGAACTCCGGGGACCTGAGCAGGGAAGCGACACATGCAGGATATCGGGCGCACGATCTTAGTGACTCCCCGCACAGCGCATTATACACGATAATGCACTTACATGCACCAGGAACAAGAAGGTGAACTCCGGGAACCTGAGCGGGGAAGCGACACATGCAGGATATCAGGCGCAGGATCTTAGTGACTCCCCGCACAGCGCATTATACACGGACAATGCACTTACATGCACCAGGAAGAAGGAGAACTCCAGGGACCTGAGCGGGGAAGCGACACATACAGGATATCGGGGGCAGGATCTTAGTGACTCCCCGCACAGCGCATTATACACGGACAATGCACTTACATGCACCAGGAAGAAGAAGGTGAACTCTGGGGACCTGAGCGGGGAAGCGACACATGCAGGATATCGGGTGCACGATCTTAGTGACTCCACGCACAGCGCATTATACACGGACAATGCACTTACATGCACCAGGAAGAAGAAGGTGAACTCCGGGGACCTGAGCGGGGAAGTGACACATGCAGGATATCGGGTGCAGGATCTTAGTGACTCCCCGCACAGCGCATTATACACAGACAATGCACTTACATGCACCAGGAAGAAGGAGAACTCCAGGGACCTGAGCGGGGAAGCGACACATACAGGATATCGGGGGCAGGATCTTAGTGACTCCCCACACAGCGCATTATACACGGACAATGCACTTACATGCACCAGGAAGAAGAAGGTGAACTCCAGGGACCTGAGCGGGGAAGCGACACATGCAGGATATCAGGTGCACGATCTTAGTGACTCCCCGCACAGCGCATTATACACGGACAATGCACTTACATGCACTAGGAAGAAGAAGGTGAACTCCGGGGACCTGAGCGGGGAAGCGACACATGCAGGATATCAGGTGCAGGATCTTAGTGACTTCCTGAACAGCGCATTATACATGGACAATGCACTTACATGCACCAGGAAGAAGAAGGTGAACTCCGGGGACCTGAGCGGGGAAGCGACACATGCAGGATATCGGGTGCAGGATCTTAGTGACTTCCTGAACAGCGCATTATACATGGACAATGCACTTACATGCACCAGGAAGAAGAAGGTGAACTCCGGGGACCTGAGCGGGGAAGCGACACATGCAGGATATCGGGCGCACGATCTTAGTGACTCCCCGCACAGCGCATTATACATGGACAATGCACTTACATGCACCAGGATGAAGGTGAACTCCGGGGACCTGAGCGGGGAAGCGACACATGCAGGATATCGGGTGCAGGATCTTAGTGACTCCCCGCACAGCGCATTATACATGGACAATGCACTTACATGCACCAGGAAGAAGAAGGTGAACTCAGGGGACCTGAGCGGGGAAGCGACACATGCAGGATATCAGGGGCAGGATCTTAGTGACTCCCGCACAGCGCATTATACACGGACAATGCACTTACATGCACCAGGAAGAAGAAGGTGAACTCCGGGGACCTGAGCGGGGAAGTGACACATGCAGGATATCGGGTGCACGATCTTAGTGACTCCCCGCACAGCGCATTATACACGGACAATGTACTTACATGCACCAGGAAGAAGAAGGTGAACTCCGGGGACCTGAGCGGGGAAGCGACACATGCAGGATATCGGGGGCAGGATCTTAGTGACTCCCGCACAGCGCATTATACACGGACAATGCACTTACATGCACCAGGAAGAAGAAGGTGAACTCCGGGGACCTGAGCGGGGAAGTGACACATGCAGGATATCGGGCGCAGGATCTTAGTGACTCCCCGCACAGTACATTATACACGGACAATGCACTTACATGCACCAGGAAGAAGAAGGTGAACTCCGGGGACCTGAGCGGGGAAGTGACACATGCAGGATATCGGGTGCACGATCTTAGTGACTCCCGCACAGCGCATTATACACGGACAATGCACTTACATGCACCAGGAAGAAGAAGGTGAACTCCGGGGACCTGAGCGGGGAAGTGACACATGCAGGATATCGGGTGCACGATCTTAGTGACTCCCCGCACAGCGCATTATACACGGACAATGTACTTACATGCACCAGGAAGAAGAAGGTGAACTCCGGGGACCTGAGCGGGGAAGCGACACATGCAGGATATCGGGTGCACGATCTTAGTGACTCCCCGCACAGCGCATTATACACGGACAATGCACTTACATGCACCAGGAAGAAGAAGGTGAACTCCGGGGACCTGAGCGGGGAAGCGACACATGCAGGATATCGGGCGCACGATCTCAGTGACTCCCCGCACAGCACATTATACACGGACAATGCACCTACATGCACCAGGAAGAAGAAGGTGAACTCCGGGGACCTGAGCGGGGAAGTGACACATGCAGGATATCGGGTGCACGATCTTAGTGACTCCCCGCACAGCGCATTATACACGGACAATGTACTTACATGCACCAGGAAGAAGAAGGTGAACTCCGGGGACCTGAGCGGGGAAGTGACACATGCAGGATATCGGGTGCACGATCTTAGTGACTCCCCGCACAGCGCATTATACACGGACAATGCACTTACATGCACCAGGAAGAAGAAGGTGAACTCCAGGGACCTGAGCGGGGAAGCGACACACGCAGGATATCAGGCGCAGGATCTTAGTGACTCCCCGCACAGCGCATTATACACGGACAATGCACTTACATGCACCAGGAAGAAGAAGGTGAACTCCGGGGACCTGAGCGGGGAAGTGACACATGCAGGATATCAGGCGCAGGATCTTAGTGACTCCCCGCACAGCGCATTATACACGGACAATGCACTTACATGCACCAGGAAGAAGAAGGTGAACTCCGGGGACCTGAGCGGGGAAGTGACACATGCAGGATATCGGGTGCACGATCTTAGTGACTCCCCGCACAGCGCATTATACTCGGACAATGCACTTACATGCACCAGGAAGAAGAAGGTGAACTCCGGGGACCTGAGCGGGGAAGTGACACATGCAGGATATCGGGTGCACGATCTTAGTGACTCCCGCACAGCGCATTATACACGGACAATGCACTTACATGCACCAGGAAGAAGAAGGTGAACTCCGGGGACCTGAGCGGGGAAGTGACACATGCAGGATATCGGGTGCACGATCTTAGTGACTCCCGCACAGCGCATTATACACGGACAATGCACTTACATGCACCAGGAAGAAGAAGGTGAACTCCGGGGACCTGAGCGGGGAAGTGACACATGCAGGATATCGGGTGCACGATCTTAGTGACTCCCCGCACAGCGCATTATACACGGACAATGCACTTACATGCACCAGGAAGAAGAAGGTGAACTCCAGGGACCTGAGCGGGGAAGCGACACATGCAGGATATCAGGCGCAGGATCTTAGTGACTCCCCGCACAGCGCATTATACACGGACAATGCACTTACATGCACCAGGAAGAAGAAGGTGAACTCCGGGGACCTGAGCGGGGAAGTGACACATGCAGGATATCAGGCGCAGGATCTTAGTGACTCCTCGCACAGCGCATTATACACGGACAATGTACTTACATGCACCAGGAAGAAGAAGGTGAACTCCGGGGACCTGAGCGGGGAAGTGACACATGCAGGATATCGGGTGCACGATCTTAGTGACTCCCCGCACAGCGCATTATACACGGACAATGCACTTACATGCACCAGGAAGAAGAAGGTGAACTCCGGGGACCTGAGCGGGGAAGTGACACATGCAGGATATCGGGTGCACGATCTTAGTGACTCCCCGCACAGCACATTATACACGGACAATGCACCTACATGCACCAGGAAGAAGAAGGTGAACTCCGGGGACCTGAGCGGGGAAGTGACACATGCAGGATATCGGGGCACGATCTTAGTGACTCCCCGCACAGCACATTATACACGGACAATGCACTTACATGCACCAGGAAGAAGAAGGTGAACTCCGGGGACCTGAGCGGGGAAGCGACACATGCAGGATATTAGGCGCAGGATCTTAGTGACTCCCCGCACAGCGCATTATACACGGACAATGCACTTACATGCACCAGGAAGAAGAAGGTGAACTCCGGGGACCTGAGCGGGGAAGTGACACATGCAGGATATCAGGCGCAGGATCTTAGTGACTCCCGCACAGCGCATTATACACGGACAATGCACTTACATGCACCAGGAAGAAGAAGGTGAACTCCGGGGACCTGAGCGGGGAAGTGACACATGCAGGATATCGGGGGCACGAGCTTAGCGACTCCATGTACCGCGCATTATACATGGACAATGCACTTACATGCACCAGGAAGAAGAAGGAGAACTCCGGGGACCTGAGCGGGGAAGTGACACATGCAGCATATCAGGGGCAGGATCTTAGTGACTCCCTGCACAGCGCATTATACATAGACAAAGCACTTACATGCACCAGGAAGAAGAAGGTGAACTCCAGGGACCTGAGCGGGGAAGCGACACATGCAGGATATCAGTCACAGGATCTTAGTGACTCCCCGCACAGCGCATTATACATAGACAAAGCACTTACATGCACCAGGAAGAAGAAGGTGAACTCCGGGGACCTGAGCGGGGAGCGACACATGCAGGATATCGGGCGCAGGATCTTAGTGACTCCCCGCACAGCACATTATACACGGACAATGCACTTACATGCACCAGGAAGAAGAAGGTGAACTCCGGGGACCTGAGCGGGGAAGCGACACATGCAGGATATCGGGGGCAGGATCTTAGTGACTCCCCGCACAGCGCATTATACATGGACAATGCACTTACATGCACCAGGAAGAAGAAGGTGAACTCCGGGGACCTGAGCGGGGAAGTGACACATGCAGGATATCGGGTGCAGGATCTTAGTGACTCCCCACACAGCACATTATACACGGACAATGCACTTACATGCACCAGGAAGAAGAAGGTGAACTCCGGGGACCTGAGCGGGGAAGTGACACATGCAGGATATCGGGCGCAGGATCTTAGTGACTCCCCGCACAGCCAAATCTCAGCATCCCCCACATACAATACGAGCTATTCCGGTGGGGGAACTGACGAGGGCTAGGAGAAACTGTACTGATGATATCACATTTCATGCGGAGGCTACGAGTATCTGTGACAGACTCAGGAACAGGGGATATCCCAAATGGTCATTAATGAGAGCCTGTGGCCGGGTCAACAACAGGGACAGACATAGCCTTTTATATCCGCAACAGCCTACTACATCCAAGAGTCAAAGTCTCACCCCAATTCCAACTTTGGTTTTACAATATAGCCCACAATTTAAAGCTATTTCTAATATTGTTCATCAACATCTACCCTTACTTAAAACAGATCCCAGGTTGGAAAAGATCTTAGATGATGGATGCAGAATTGTCTGCAGAAGAGGGCAGAGTTTAGCTAATATTTTGTCTCCTTCCCTCTTTTCCACCACACCGACTCCAACTTGGTTAGCTACACAGGGTTTCTTTAAATGTGGTGCTTCCCGTTGCCTGACGTGTAAATATGTGATTCATAAAAAGAAGGATTTTTGTTCTAGTGATGGTGAGAAAAAGTTTCCCATCAAGAAACTGTTGAACTGTAATTCCACAAATGTTGTGTATATCATACAATGTAATGCATGTAATCTAATGTATGTGGGACATACTACCCGTAAATTCAAAGTTAGATTCTCTGAACATTTACACGACATCTCGAATCCCTCGGGTCGTAATCTTTCTGGAGCATCACAACACTTTGTCAGAATACACAATGGTGATACCCATACACTAAGTACATATGCCATAGAAAAGGTTTACAACAACATTAGGGGGGGAAACATTGGAGCCCGCCTGGCCAATAGAGAAGCGTATTGGATTTTTTCCTTGAGTACGTCCTCCCCACAGGGCTTAAATATTAAAAGAGAACTAATGTATCACTATTAGCACTAGTTACCTTCTCTCTTTGCCACTACTGACAGCTGCTTACATTCCTCTACCAATACTGATATTTAAAATTGTTGCGCATGTTTTTTTTGTCTATAGCCATTTTTTACTATCTTGCATACTCATTGTTTTTATTTTTATCTACTTTCAGACCTGTAATATGATGTGGGGGAGTCTCCTCGGCCACGCTGCGTGGTCCTCCTTGGTCGGCCGCCCAGGTCTTCGTCCTTGTGCGGTTCTTTGTGGGCCCCCGCTGCGATGCCGACAGAAGACTCTTCCAAGTTTTATGTGATCTAATTTGATATGTAATTTGTGAAGTATGCCTTACCGATGTTCGGCACTTGGCGTAGTTGCCTGTTACCATGCGACCGTATCCCGTTGTTCTGGCGCTTGACGTGATGGTCTGTTGCCATGCGACCGCCGACCGGTCATGTGATTACAGATCACATGGTCCTAGGATGAGTCAGCTGGCCGCATCGTATTACCCAGCCGAACGACAACTACTGATGAATGTACAATATAGAAGGGGACGGTTCCAGGTTGTATCAATGTTTGTAATGTTGGGCCAAGAAGGTATTATATTTCCAATTCTCATTATCATGTTATACAGGTCCCGTGCATTTGCTGTCTGCTCTTTGGGCGGCACCGGATGTTACGGAGCTCCATTTGGGGCGTTATTTTGTGAATACTTGATTGTTTGTATCACTATATATATGTGGGTTTTAAACAATGTATGTTAGCCATGATTAAGGGCAGCCTGCCTGCCTGAAACGCGTAGGCCTTGTGACCATCTGTCTGAGTGGATCTACTTTTATGAAGCAATGTGAATAAAGATATCATGTGTTTGGAGACTGGCTGGACCGTATACTTCTTTCGCACTCCCCGCACAGCACATTATACACGGACAATGCACTTAAATGCACCAGGAAGAAGAAGGTGAACTCCGGGGACCTGAGCGGGGAAGTGACACATGCAGGATATCGGGCGCAGGATCTTAGTGACTCCCCGCACAGCGCATTATACACGGACAATGCACTTACATGCACCAGGAGGAAGAAGGTGAACTCCAGGGACCTGAGCGGGGAAGTGACACATGCAGGATATCGGGGGCAGGATCTTAGTGTTTCCCCGCACAGTGCATTATACACGGACAATGTACTTACATGCACCAGGAAGAAGAAGGTGAACTCCGGGGACCTGAGCGGGGAAGCGACACATGCAGGATATCGGGTGCAGGATCTTAGTGACTCCCCGCACAGCACATTATACACGGACAATGCACTTACATGCACCAGGAAGAAGAAGGTGAACTCCAGGGACCTGAGCGGGGAAGCGACACATGCAGGATATCAGGTGCAGGATCTTAGTGACTCCCCGCACAGCGCATTATACACGGACAATGCACTTACATGCACCAGGAAGAAGAAGGTGAACTCCGGGGACCTGAGCGGGGAAGCGACACATGCAGGATATCGGGCACAGGATCTTAGTGACTCCCCGCACAGCGCATTATACACGGACAATGCACTTACATGCACCAGGAAGAAGAAGGTGAACTCCGGGGACCTGAGCGGGGAAGTGACACATGCAGGATATCGGGCGCAGGATCTTAGTGACTCCCCGCACAGCACATTATACACAGACAATGCACTTACATGCACCAGGAAGAAGAAGGTGAACTCCGGGGACCTGAGCGGGGAAGTGACACATGCAGGATATCAGGGCAGGATCTTAGTGACTCCCCGCACAGCGCATTATACACGGACAATGTACTTTCTGTGAACAGCAGACGGGTAAGTAAATGTGCCCCAATAGGTTTTCCCAGTGTCTTGTTGTATATTCGGGTTGGCTTATACTTGAGTACCATTTCCGATTTGCTCCGCATTTAACGGTTTTTTGGCGCACACGATCGACTTTCATGCGACACAAACCGGGGGGCGTGGCAGTAGGGCCATCAGTTGGACAACCCGACTGATTCGGACTGATCGCAGAATTTAAAATTCAAATTGTTTCGCAAGACAATGCACCGGGAAGAAGAAGGTGAGCTCCGGCGGACCTGAGTGGTGAAGTGACACAGGATATCGGGCGCACGATCTTGGTAAATCACGCCAGACTTCATCCTCGTCGGACAGTCCGGATTGGGGAATGCGACAGTAAGTAAATGTGCCCCAATGTTTTCTTTCTTGTGCCCCCTTGTGGCTAATACACATCGTCTAGGAGAGTAACCCCCTTGTATGGTTGTCTGGAATGACCATCGCTGTGTCCGCTTGTCCGGTATTTATCTTGAATCTGTAATCCATATAAATTATTAAAGATTATTTTCTTGCTTACTGTAATGTCGTAAGCGACTCCAATTATTTTGATGATTTTGTGCTTATGTTTTGTTACAGACTTTTTCTATACGTGATGTGTATACAAGGGACTTTGTACCATGATAGTATAATTACCATTTTGTCCCATGTGGCTGTTCGTGTTTTGTGTATATCATAGCAAAACATCAAGACCGGACGATAACTTATAAGTTACAACACGGCGCACACCAAAATAATACAAGTGTTTTTATTGATCACATTAGGCCTTCAATGTATATTTTTATAATAACATCATCACAGCGAGGAGCAGATCAACACGTTGCGGTGACGTCTCTTGTCTTTCATGACCTTTGTCAAGCCGACTGGACTATATCTTATCCTATACTACTGCAGGTGATACAGATCAGAAACGCAACATATCCAAAAACTTTCCACACAGATAACAACTACACATAAGGAGCTTGTGATATGATGATAACATGCAGAGAGGGGACTACATACTACACATAGAGATACCAGGAGCCTGTGAGTCCCACTGACTCCTCCCACTGACTGCTGATTGGTTGCCCACCTTAAACGATTGTACATACGATCAGGGTCAGGACGACTCACATGCTCACACTCGTTGAATTACACATATAAAGCTTCTTGTGTGTTTTGTCGCTCTGGATATTCCCGCTCTTCTGTCGCTGTTATTAGACTACATTGAATAATTTCTTTAAGCCGCTGAGGGCTTCTTCCTCTGTAATTTCTTTCCAGTCATCGGGCAGCTCAGCAGGTTTGGCTTTATATTCTTCAGCAAAGTTTCCATTGAATTTGGCAAAAATGTATTTCCAGTAATCGGAGGACTTGATGCTGGGGTCAGGCTGGATGGACCAGTCTGGATAGTAAGTGCGATATTCTTTGTATGGATGAGGTTTCCAATCAGTGATGGAATTACGAAATGTACCTCCAGACACAACATCTGTGTTACAAATGTCTGTAACTAAAATCTGAGTTTCTGACCCTCTATATTGCCCCAAACCTTGAGATCTGTGGACAGAAGCAAAGTGCTCCGTATGGTCACCACCTCCGGCCTCACAGGGGACCTTACAGAATGGACATTGCTTCCCGCATCCAATCACCATCCTGAACAGCTCATCCTGAGGCTTCAATTTGATTTTGGAAAGAAGAGACTCAAAACTCATAGACTTCAGCTCTGACCAGACCCCATTTTCAGTAGAATCAAGGAAAGTCTGAATATCAGAGGAAAACTGACCCACCTTTACTTTATTATTAAAAGCGATGATTTGCATTGATGACTCAGAAATAACAAGTTTTTCTTTTAACTTCTTGCGAGCGTTCTGTAAGAAGTGAGGAATGTCTTCACTCTGTAGAATTGTCTCATCGGTAAGTGCGCCTCTCACATCCCTGAGGATAGAGCTGATGAGATCTGCCTGTAACGCTTCTAGAGCACCCGGCTTCTGATAGATGGCGGAGATTTTATTCATGATGATGTCTTTAGAAAACTTTTCATAGTTATTAATGTATTGAACATATTTCTGGAACGACATTTCCTCCAGTAAGTTCTTCAGGAGATTGTATTGGAAGAAGCTTCTACTCTTGAATATCTGGTTGTCAGAGCCATTTAAGATGTCATCCACCATCGTTCTCCCCAGATGATCATATATGTAATTAGTTATTGCCGGGATCAGACACTTCTCACAGAACTGACGGCCTCGGCTTTGAGATTCACCTTTTATGTTAAAACACTCAAGAAATACATTCAGATAATCCGTCTTCATGTTCTCCATGCAGGTCCTTGGGTCCTTTGTTTCAATAAACTTGTCATGCATCTTCTGAAACCTTCTAGATGCTCTTCCAAAAATAAAGAGTTTGATGTCCAACACGAAGTGCACTGTGAAGTGAAGAGATTTATACTGATCATCTTCAAGGCTTCTGTTGATCTTCTGCAGAATTTCCTGGCAGTAAGTGTCATCGTAGTCCTCAGTGGTCTTCTCCTTCTCCGTGACATATGCGTCACACATCTCTGTCAGGGAGGTGGCAAAGTCTCCAAGCTTTTTATAGGGTTCATTATTTTTTATACCCAGTACTTTCAGAAGATAATTATACCAACCTTTATCTATATGACTATTTTTATCTATTTTAAATCCCCCCTTGTCTTCTCTTAACCTTTTCACAGCCAGTAATTTTTTATTGATATCAGGTCCTCTGCTGCTCATGTCTTGCCTGAGTTGCTGGAGCATGGCGTCGCTCACATTACGACTCTCCAGTTTCTCGATTTGTAAATGATCCAGCGTCTTCCCCCACATGGCGTCAAATGCAGCTTCTACTTCTAGATCACTGAGCTCTTTGTTCTTCTCTCTGCAGGTTCTCAAAAGTTCATCAATTTTCCCTTCGATCTTTGCCTGATATTGTTTCTTAATGTCCTCGATCTTCAGCTTCCCTTTTTGTATAGAAAGTGTTTTCTCACACTTGTATATAGCGTTTCTTCTCTGCTCTCTTCGTAGAGTTGTAACACTTCGTCTAAACTCCTCGTGATATTTTTTTATCAAGTTAACGTTTTCCGATTCACTTTCAAAATATTTCTCAATCAAGTCCATCATTTTCTTCTCCTCATCAATCAGAAGTTGATCAAGATCCTTTATTATCTGGTTTGTGTTAACATCTAAATTGTGAGATGTTTGATACTTAATGATGTTTTCTTGTTTTACGACCCATTTGTAAATCTCGTTAGTAAAATTCCATTCCCACAGTGAGAACTGCATCGACAACTTATTATAAGCTTCAGCCACTAGACTGTTTCTGAAACTGAAGATGAACTTCTCATGTTTGACGGCCGTCCACAAACTTTTCACCCATTCGCAGAATGCAGGAATTGTTACAGCCCGGTCTTGTCTCTTATTTTTTAGGAATTTTAATAGATATTCTTTCATCTCAGAAACATGTTCACTGTATCCTGAATTTACAGGCGCCATTGGTGGGACGCCCTGCCACAGCCCAGGAATGTACCAGTTGTGTTTTTCCAGGTCATATTCCATAACGTCACAGAATTTCTCAAACCCACATTTGTTTTCCATTTTTGCAGCCACTTTTGTCATTTCATCTAATTGTTCTAGAAGTTTCTTTCTGTCTCTCATATTCTTGTCATGGGCGGACACGTCGCTCACATTCTGATGGACAAACTGGCAGTTTGGTCTCTTTCCAACTTCTTTCATCCTCAGAAAAGCATGGACCACAATCTGGAGAATATCTTTCATTTCTGCAGTATTTTCCATGGCCATGTTGACTATGGTGATGTCACTCAACCCAACCACAAGCGTGGCCAACTCATTGTCATGTTCATAGCTGTCATCAAGTGATGATAATTCAGGAGCTTTCAACCCTTCGGTGTCAATCACCAGGACAAATTCACAGCCCAGCTCCTCCTGGAAGTTCTCCTTTACCTTAATAAGAGTCATGAAGGCTCCTCGTGTGCATCGTCCACTGGCCACAGGGAACTGTAGACCAAACATGGTGTTCAGAAGGGTGGACTTCCCCGTACTCTGCACTCCCAGCACAGTGATCACTCTCATCCTACACCGTCCTCCAGTCTTCTTATCCAGCTCAGTCAGGACATCAGTGATCCACTGTAAGGGAATGTTGGAGGCATCTCCATCAATCAGCTCCAATGGGAATCCATCCAGCAGGAGATCAGCTGCAACTCCTGGGAAGTGTCTTAACTGTTTATCAGATTCATTTTTTACTGTTGAATGTTCAGCTTCATAGAACTGTCCCAATTCACGGAGAAAATGCTCAATTCCCAATGAACTCTCCGAGATTCTCTTGTCGAGCTGCTTCAGTTCCTGGGGATTGGCTGATGCATCAGGTTTCTTACAATTCTCTTTATATTCACTCTGTAATTTGGATAAATTTTTTCTTGCAATGGAATCGAGTTCAAATTTCATCCACTTCAAAAAATATTGTTTCTCATTTTTATGTAAATCAGTAATTGCATTAATAAATAATCTCATAGCTCCTGGGACATTGTGCTCGTGCTGCTGTCTGAGGAGTGACCTTTGTTTCAGTTTTAGCTTTGACAGATACTCTTGTTGATTTTCTCCACCTTGTTTTCTCATTCTGCACATTTCCTTTTCTAATTTAGACAACTGTTTCCACAGATCTCCTTGTAATGTCAGACTCTGATTCTTAAAACTTTCTACATCGTGTATCTTTGAGGTGATGCTGAGGGCAAGGTGTTTTGTGGTCCAGAATTCAGGAGAAGCTTCATCTGTATTTATGTTAAGATTAGAAACTTCTTTATTTATATCCTTTAGTTTTACCACTTTGGGATCATTTTTTAGTTCATGGTCTATAATTTTTTGAATCTTGGTTATGAACCCTGCATCATTCATTAAACCTGATTTTGATATAACATTGGATTTCTCAATTTTTAGGATTGGAATTAAACTTTGCATGTTCTTCCTTGTCTCTGGGTCCATAGCCTTGTCTTTACCTGAAGTGACAATGAAGTAAAACTTGGTGTCAGATGGGCCGCAGGATGATAACAATCTGAACTGTCTCTCACATAGATTATCAATGAATATAAAGGTGGCCGATGAGATTCTGGTGAGGAATGTGAACTGCTCCCAGTTGTCCTCCAGGTCTCCACGTAGATTGGCCACAGCAATCGGCTCTGGAAAAACATCAGATTTCCCTGCAGGAAAGTACCAGGACATTTCCACCAGCCCATCAGATATCTTCCGCTCAATGTTTCCTCCTTCCATGTTGTCATGTATGAAGAAGTCATGGTGTTGTTGAGGGGGGTTCAGAACCTGGTTTAGTACTTTAGATTTAGATAATTTATTTGGTCCCAACCTGACGAAAGAGAAGATCGGCATTTCGATATTTACCACATTGTCTTCCATAAACCCTTTACTGTCTGCGAGTGACTGAGGTCTCCATTTCTTCACAATTTCTCTCATGGCCCAAAGCATGAAGGTGGAGCCCGAACCATCACCGGCGGGAAGCAGGAGAGGAACCGCAAACTGGCACATGGACATTTTGGATATAACCTCTTGCTGTAGACATTTGTCTGAACAGTTCAGCACAGCACACATGACATCTGAGGGGTGAAGGGATTTTGAGCTTTGATTTTCTATTCTCTTATTGCCAAATAATTCCAATGGATCATCATCATCATCTACACTTGATCCTTGGTTTGACAGATCCTCATCAACTTCCATTTTTCTTGCACTTCTGTCCAAGGCAATAATATTCATTAAGAAGTGTCCAGGGAGATCTGCTTTAGCTTTTGGCCTAAAAGTATCTGAGGTTTCCAGACCGATGCTCAGCACGTCCCTCAGAGTCATCTTTGAGTTTCTGTACTTCTCCATTCCCAGATCCAGTAACATGTCCTCTAAAGTCTTTGTTTTACCTATGAAAAAGAAAGAATACATAGAAGATTAATAGAAATTGAACACATTTTGATCAATGCAGCATTAAATTAGATTTTTATCAACAATAAACAATAACAATTCTGATATTTCTAACTAGGGACTATGCTAATACTACTGTTCTTTGCCTAGATGTTTGTTCTGAAATTAAAAACTACCTACCCCTGTTGTAAAGATTTAATATTTAAAAAAATTCTTTTTAATAAAAATTAAAGTTTAAAAAAAAAAACTACCTCCATAAAAAGAGACCGATATATATACCGTATATACTCGTGTATAAGCCGACACCTGGGACCGGAATCTAAGTGGTACCTGGTCTTCACCAGAACCCGCCGCAAAGTAGGATGGTCTTGCTGCGGCATCGTGCCACCAGGTTGTTCCACAGGTGCGACTTGTCCGCGGTGGCGGCCAAGGTCGAGGTACAAGAACAGCAGGTGAACTCGAAGTCCAGGACAGGCAAGTAGTCAGGACAGGTGGCAACGATGCAGGAACAGAGACGGAGCAGAAAGTCAGAGCTGGCAGCGAAGGAGCAAGGTCAGGGTCAGGTCCTGGGTCACAACGGGAGATCAGAGCAGGTATGAAATGCTTGGAGCACTAAGATCCGGCAGGGGTTGATGCAAGCAGCCGGCTTAATTGGAAAACCCGGAAGTGGCCAGCACCAATGAGCTGTGCGCTGGCCCTTTAAATCTTCAACTGACGGCGCGTGCGCGCCGACCGTCTGGGACAGAAGCAGGAACGCGGAGAGGTAAGTGAGGGCCGTGGAGGGTGCCGCCATGGACAGGGGCATGGGTGTGCCTGTCATCCGAGACGTGGATCGCAGGGATACCCGTGACAGTACCCCGCCCCTTCGGCCTCCCCCTCTTCTTGGTCTAAAGAAATCTTTGGAGGAGACTTCGGTCCAGAATATTTTCTTCAGGCTCCCAGGATCTCTCCTCAGGTCGGAACCCCTTCCAGTCTACAAGGAAGAACCGCTTACCTCTCCCGGTCTTCATGTCCAATACCTCCTTAACCTCATAGATAGTGGAGTCAGCCTCTGGAGCAGGAGGATGAGGTTGCTGAGAGAAGCGGTTCAAGATGACAGGCTTCAGGAGGGAAACATGTAAGTAGTTCGAGATGTGCATAGTGGGAGGAAGGCGGTGTTTATAGGCCACAGGATCACATCACAATCACATCAAAAGGATAGAGGAAGCGGGGACCAAGCTTGTAACTAGGTATCTTCAGCCAAACGTATCTGGAAGACAACCAAACCTTGTCACCAGGAGAGAAGACTTGGTGGGGTCTATGGCTCGGAGAAGAGACTGATGGGTCTGTTCCCAAATCGATTTGAGGTCCTGTACCAGTTCCTCTACCGCAGGGACCTCCAAGGGAGTGAACAGAGGAAGAGGAGGATGAGGGATTCGACCGTAGACCACAAAGAAAGGAACTGCCCCAGAAGACCCAGAATCCAGGGAATTATAGGAAAACTCAGCCCATAGTAGCAGACAAAGTGGGACATAGTAAACAAAATGGGACATCTTGGAAAACCGGTCAGTCACCAGCCATATGACGGTATTGCAAGAGGAAGGTGGAAGATCTGTGACAAAGTTCATAGCCACGTGAAACAACGGGCGACTGGGTATCGGCAGCGGAAGCAACAGGCCAGCCGTTTTGAGGTGAGAAGGCTTATTACGGGCACAGGAAGTGCAGGATCCCACGAAATTGCGAACATTTTTGACCAGGTCTGGCCACCAGTAGTAGCGGGAAATGAGGGCCACAGAACGTTGCAAACGTGAAAAATGTCCCCAAGACAGAATCCTCTTCCGGAGTGCAGGTCGAACATAAGTCTTGCCGGGAGGTAGCTGCCGAAGATCCACTGGAGCGGCAACAACCAGTTGTTCAGGTGAGATGATATGCCAAGGGACCGGCTCTTCTCCGACAACATCAGAGGCACGTGAGAGGACATCAGACTTGATATTCTTCTCCGCAGGACGAAAATGGATCAACAGGTTGAAGCGTGAATAGAACAGCGACCGACGGGCTTGCATGGGATTAAGACGATAAGCTGGCTGAAGATACAGGAGGTTCTTATGGTCTGTATATACACAGACTGGGTGAAGGGCTCCTTCCAGAAGATATCGCCATTCCTCAAGAGCAAGTTTGATGGCCAACAGTTCTCTATCTCCAATAGAATAATTCCTCTCTGCTGGAGAAAAAGACTTGGAAAAGAGACCGCACATGAGAGTTCGGCCCTTAGGCCCACCTACGGAGGATGCATCCACCTCAATATGAAAGGGCTTATTTGTAGGCCTAGTGAGAACAGAAGCCGAGGTAAAGGCAGACTTTAACCTGGAGAAGACCTCTTCAGCCACTGAGGGCCAGAGACGGGGATTGGTGCCTTTCTTTGTGAGCGCCACGATGGGAGACACCAGAGTGGAGAAATGCGGGATAAACTGCCAATAATAGTTCGCAAAACCCAGTAACTTCTGTATGGCTTGTAGACCTTATGGGCGTGGCAACTGAAGAACTGAAGACAGTTTAGCAGGATCCATCTGGAGACCTCTGTCGGAGATTATATAGCCGAGGAACGGGAGGCTCCGTTGGTGAAACTGACATTTCTCAAGCTTGGCGTAGAGACGATTAGAAGAACTTGCCGTATGTGGGACTGGTGGGTCTCAAGGTCTGGGGAGAACACCAAGATGTCGTCTACATAGACCACGACACACGTATACAGCAGATCTCTGAAGATGTCAGTGACAAATTCCTGGAAGACAGCTGGAGCATTACACAGTCCAGATGGCATCACAAGGTACTCGAAATGTAACCGCTGTCTTCCATTCGTCACCCTTGAGGATCCGGATGAGATTGTAGTCCCCACGAAGATCCAGCTTGTAGAACACCTTGGAATCGTGCAGGCAGTGAAAGAGCTCCGTGATCAATGGCAGGTGGTAGCGGTTCTTAACCGTGACCTTGTTCAGCCCGCGATAGTCTATGCAAGGACAGAGGGAGCCATACTTTTTGGTCACGTAAAAGAAGCCTGCGCCAGCCGGAGAGGAGGATTTGTGTATGAAGCCTCTCTGCAGGTTCTCTTTAATATACTCTGACATAGCAGCAGTCTCTGGAACTGAAAGAGGATACACACGGCCTCTGGTAGGAGAGGCACCTGGCAGGAGATCCACAGGACAATCGTAGGGACGGTGCGGTGGCAAAGTCTCTGCTTGTTTTTTGGAAAAAACATCGGAAAAGTCCTGGTAACACGTAGGTAGACCCTCCAGGGGCTTGGGAGCCAAGGAGGAAGCTAGGACAGGTAGAGACCGACACTCTGGTCCCCAACGAAGGATCTACCCTGTCTTCCAGTTAAGGATCAGAGCATGGAGTTTCAGCCACGGAAGATCCAGGTGGATGGATAAAGTGGAGCATTGCAGTACATAAAAGGACAGTCTTTCCTTATGAAGTGTTCCTACTTGCAAAGAGATGGGTTTAGTGCAGTAGCAGACCGGATCAGAAAGGATTTGTCCGCTGACTGAGGAGATGACGAGAGGCTTCTCGAGAGGAACCACTGGAATGTGATGCCGGGAGACCAGGGTGGCATCCACAAAGTTCCCTGCAGAACCAGAGTCCAAGAAAGCGGAACCTGAATTGGAGTGCGGGAGCTGAAACGGAGGAGCACAGGAATAGTCAGGCGTGGAGAAGCTTTACTCACACCTAGGGACACTTCTCCCAAGAACCCTAGGTACTGGCATTTCCCAGACGTTAGGGGCGGACTGGACAAGCCCCAATGAAGTGCTTCGGACTGGCACAATACAGGCACAGATTCTCCTGACAACGTCTGGAATGTTCCTGGGGGGAGAGTCGGACTCTGTTCACCTGCATAGGCTCCTCTGCAGGCAGTACGGCTGGAGGCTGGAGCGGTCTTTGGAAAGCAGGTGCCATGCGAGGTAGACGTCGGAGCCGGGCTTGCGGATGCTCGTGACGTAACTCCTCAGCACGCTTCATGAACCGCACGTCAATCCAGGTGGCAAGTGTGATGAGACCACTCAGAGTAGACGGCAGATCACGAGTGGCCAAAGCATCCTTGACTGGAGGTGAAAGTCCTTTTTTTAAATGTTGCGGACAGGGCCACATGGCCGCATCGTTCCAGGAGAGTTCCGAGACCAGGGTACGGAACTGGACAGCATACTTTCCCAGGGACAAGTCCCCTTGGCACAGATTCAGCAGCGCAGTTTCCGCTGAGGAAGCTTGTGCAGGTTCTTCAAACACAGCCTGCAATTTCACCAGGAAAGCTGTGTGCGAAACCAAGGCCTCTGTCCCAAAGAGGGGTAGCCCAGGCCAGGGCCTTCCCAGAGAGGAGGCTGAGGATGACAGCCCCCTTGGACCGCTCAGTGACAAACTGAGACGGCATGAGTTCTATGTGCAAGGAGCACTGAGTAATAAACCCCTGCACAGCTTGCACCGACCGGCGGGGACGGAAGCAGGAACGCAGAGGGGTAAGTGAGGGGCGGGGAGGGCGCCTCCACGGAGAGGCGTGGATCGCAGGGACACCCGTGACAGACACCACCCCAATATCTACATGAAGGATGCAACTTGAGCCTGCAGCGAACATGTAAGTGGATACACCACGCCAGATGTGCTGCAATTGATAAAATGAACCACTTGAAATTACTTAACCCCAGAGGAATCAGAAAAAGTGTCAACCTTCGTCATCAACTTACAAATGTCCACATGGGAAAGACACCCATTTTGGTCCATTTGACCCAAAGATGTAAGCTGGGTTTACTGTGCATACTGGGGGGAGCGCTGTGCATAGTGGGGGAAAGGCTGTGCATACTGGGGGGGGGGGGTTACTGTGCATACTGGGGAAACGCTGTGTATACTGGGGGGTGGGGGCTGTGCATACTAGGGGGAAGGCTGTGCATGCTGCGAGGGAGGCTGTGCGTACTGCGGGGTGCTGTGCATACTGGTGGGGAGGCTGTGCATACTGGGGGGGGAGGCTGTGCATGCTGCGAGGGAGGCTGTGCATACTGGGGGGGCTGTGCATACTGAGGGGGAGGGCTGTGCATACTGAGGGGGAGGGCTGTGCATACTGAGGGGGAGGGCTGTGCATACTGGGGGGGGGGTTACTGTGCATACTGGGGAAACGCTGTGTATACTGGGGGGTGGGGGCTGTGCATACTAGGGGGAAGGCTGTGCATGCTGCGAGGGAGGCTGTGCGTACTGCGGGGTGCTGTGCATACTGGGGGGGAGGCTGTGCATACTGGGGGGGGGAGGCTGTGCATGCTGCGAGGGAGGCTGTGCATACTGGGGGGGGGGCTGTGCATACTGAGGGGGAGGGCTGTGCATACTGAGGGGGAGGGCTGTGCATACTGAGGGGGAGGGCTGTGCATACTGGGGGGGAGCCTGTGCATAATGGGGGGTGGGGGCTGTGCATAATGGGGGGTGGGGGCTGTGCATAATGGGGGGTGGGGGTTGTGCATAATGGGGGATGGGGGCTGTGCATACTAGGGGAGGGCTGTGCATACTGGGGGAGGACTGTGCATACTGGGGGAGGGCTGTGCGTACTGCGGGGTGAGGGCTGTGCATACTGGGGTAGGGCTGTGCGTACTGCGGGGTGGGGGCTGTGCATAATGGGGGTGGGGGCTGTGCATACTCGGGGAGGGCTGTGCGTACTGCGGGGTGGGGCGCTGTGCATACTAGGGGAGAGGGCTGTGCATACTAGGGGAGAGGGCTGTGCATACTGGGGGAGGGCTGTGCGTACTGCGGGATGGGGCGCTGTGCATACTGGGGGGGAGGCTGTGCATGTTGGGAGAGAGGCTGTGCATACTGGGGAAACGCTGTGTATACTGGGGGGTGGGGGCTGTGCATACTGGGGAAGGGCTGTGCGTACTGCGGGGAGAGGGCTGTGCATACTGGGGGAGGGCTGTGCGTACTGCGGGATGGGGCGCTGTGCATACTGGGGGGGAGGCTGTGCATACTGGGGAAACGCTGTGTATACTGGGGGGTGGGGGCTGTGCATACTGGGGAAGGGCTGTGCGTACTGCGGGGTGGGGCGCTGTGCATACTGGGGGGGAGGCTGTGCATGTTGGGAGAGAGGCTGTGCATACTGGGGGGGGTTACTGTGCATACTGGGGAAACGCTGTGTATACTGGGGGGGGGGGAGGGCTGTGCATACTGGGGTACTGGGGGCTGTGCACACTGGGGGGTGGGGGTTGTGCATACTGGGGGGGAGGCTGTGCATACTGGGGAAACGCTGTGTATACTGGGGGGTGGGGGCTGTGCATACTGGGGAAGGGCTGTGCGTACTGCGGGGTGGGGCGCTGTGCCTACTGGGGGGGGGTGAGGGCTGTGCCTACTGGGGGGGGCGCTGTGCCTACTGGGGGGGGGGGTGAGGGCTGTGCCTACTGGGGGGGGGGTGAGGGCTGTGCCTACCGGGGGGGGGGGGGGTGAGGGCTGTGCCTACTGGGGGGGGGGGGGTGAGGGCTGTGCCTACTGGGGGGGGGGGGGGTGAGGGCTGTGCCTACTGGGGGGGGGGGAGGGCTGTGCCTACTGGGGGGGGTGAGGGCTGTGCCTACTGGGGGGGGGGTGAGGGCTGTGCCTACTGGGGGGGGGGTGAGGGCTGTGCCTACTGGGGGGGGGGTGAGGGCTGTGCCTACTGGGGGGGGGGTGTGGGCTGTGCCTACTGGGGGGGTGGGGTGAGGGCTGTGCCTACTGGGGGGGGGTGAGGGCTGTGCCTACTGGGGGGGGGTGAGGGCTGTGCCTACTGGGGGGGGGGGTGAGGGCTGTGCCTACTGTAAGCTCTCGTGTCACCCCCCTCATCCTCATAGACTGTAAGCTCTTGTGTCACCCCCTAATAGACTGTAAGCTCTTGTGTCACCCCCTCATCCTCATAGACTGTAAGCTCTCGTGTCACCCCCCTCATCCTCATAGACTGTAAGCTCTCGTGTCACCCCCTCATCCTCATAGACTGTAAGCTCTCGTGTCACCCCCCTCATCCTCATAGACTGTAAGCTCTCGTGTCACCCCCCTCATCCTCATAGACTGTAAGCTCTCGTGTCACCCCTCATCCTCATAGACTGTAAGCTCTCGTGTCACCCCCTCATCCTCATAGACTGTAAGCTCTCGTGTCACCCCCTCATCCTCATAGACTGTAAGCTCTCGTGTCACCCCCTCATCCTCATAGACTGTAAGCTCTCGTGTCACCCCTTCATCCTCATAGGCTGTAAGCTCTTGTGTCACCTCCTCATCCTCATAGACTGTAAGCTCTCGTGTCACCCCCACATCCTCATAGACTGTAAGCTCTCGTGTCACCCCCTCATCCTCATAGACTGTAAGCTCGTGTCCCTCCCTCATCCTCATAGACTGTAAGCTCTTGTGTCACCCCCTCATCCTCATAGACTGTAAGCTCTTGTGTCCCCTCATCCTCATAGACTGTAAGCTCGTGTCCCTCCCTCATCCTCATAGACTGTAAGCTCTTGTGTCACCCCCTCATCCTCATAGACTGTAAGCTCTTGTGTCACCCCCTCATCCTCATAGACTGTAGGCTCTTGTGTCACCCCTCATCCTCATAGACTGTAAGCTCTTGTGTCACCCCCTCATCCTCATAGACTGTAAGCTCTTGTGTCCCCCCTCATCCTCATAGACTGTAAGCTCTTGTGTCCCCCCTCATCCTCATAGACTGTAAGCTCTTGTGTCACCCCCTCATCCTCATAGACTGTAAGCTCTTGTGTCACCCCCTCATCCTCATAGACTGTAAGCTCTTGTGTCACCCCCTCATCCTCATAGACTGTAAGCTCTTGTGTCACCTCCTCATCCTCATAGACTGTAAGCTCTTGTGTCACCCCCTCATCCTCATAGACTGTAAGCTCTTGTGTCACCCCCTCATCCTCATAGACTGTAAGCTCTTGTGTCACCCCTCATCCTCATAGACTGTAAGCTCTTGTGTCAACCCCTCATCCTCATAGACTGCAAGCTCTTGTGTCACCCCTTCATCCTCATAGACTGCAAGCTCTTGTGTCACCCCCTCATCCTCATAGACTGTAAGCTCTTGTGTCACCTCCTCATCCTCATAGACTGTAAGCTCTTGTGTCACCCCCTCATCCTCATAGACTGTAAGCTCTTGTGTCACCCCCTCATCCTCATAGACTGTAAGCTCTTGTGTCCTCCTCATCCTCATAGACTGTAAGCTCTTGTGTCACCCCTCATCCTCATAGACTGTAAGCTCTTGTGTCACCCCTCATCCTCATAGACTGTAAGCTCTTGTGTCACCCCCTCATCCTCATAGACTGTAAGCTCTTGTGTCACCCTCTCATCCTCATAGACTGTAAGCTCTTATGTCACCCCTCATCCTCATAGACTGTAAGCTCTTGTGTCCCCCCCTCATCCTCATAGACTGTAAGCTCTTGTGTCCCCCCTCATCCTCATAGACTGTAAGCTCTTGTGTCACCCTCTCATCCTCATAGACTGTAAGCTCTTATGTCACCCCTCATCCTCATAGACTGTAAGCTCTTGTGTCCCCCCCTCATCCTCATAGACTGTAAGCTCTTGTGTCCCCCCTCATCCTCATAGACTGTAAGCTCTTGTGTCACCCCCTCATCCTCATAGACTGTAAGCTCTTGTGTCACCCCCTCATCCTCATAGACTGTAAGCTCTTGTGTCACCCCCTCATCCTCATAGACTGTAAGCTCTTGTGTCACCCCCTCATCCTCATAGACTGTAAGCTCTTGTGTCACCCCCTCATCCTCATAGATTGTAAGCTCTTGTGTCCTCCTCATCCTCATAGACTGTAAGCTCTTGTGTCACCCCTCATCCTCATAGACTGTAAGCTCTTGTGTCACCCCTCATCCTCATAGACTGTAAGCTCTTGTGTCACCCCCTCATCCTCATAGACTGTAAGCTCTTGTGTCACCCTCTCATCCTCATAGACTGTAAGCTCTTATGTCACCCCTCATCCTCATAGACTGTAAGCTCTTGTGTCCCCCCCTCATCCTCATAGACTGTAAGCTCTTGTGTCCCCCCTCATCCTCATAGACTGTAAGCTCTTGTGTCACCCCCTCATCCTCATAGACTGTAAGCTCTTGTGTCACCCCCTCATCCTCATAGACTGTAAGCTCTTGTGTCACCCCCTCATCCTCATAGACTGTAAGCTCTTGTGTCACCCCCTCATCCTCATAGACTGTAAGCTCTTGTGTCACCCCTCATCCTCATAGACTGTAAGCTCCTGTGTCACCCCCTCATCCTCATAGACTGTAAGCTCTTGTGTCCTCCCCTCATCCTCATAGACTGTAAGCTCTTGTGTCACCCCCTCATCCTCATAGACTGTAAGCTCTTGTGTCACCTCCTCATCCTCATAGACTGTAAGCTCTTGTGTCCTCCCCTCATCCTCATAGACTGTAAGCTCTTGTGTCACCCCCTCATCCTCATAGACTGTAAGCTCTTGTGTCACCCCCTCATCCTCATAGACTGTAAGCTCTTGTGTCCCCCCTCATCCTCATAGACTGTAAGCTCTTGTGTCACCCCTCATCCTCATAGACTGTAAGCTCTTGTGTCACCTCCTCATCCTCATAGACTGTAAGCTCTTGTGTCACCCCCTCATCCTCATAGACTGTAAGCTCTTGTGTCACCCCCTCATCCTCATAGACTGTAAGCTCTTGTGTCACCCCTCATCCTCATAGACTGTAAGCTCTTGTGTCACCCCCTCATCCTCATAGACTGTAAGCTCTTGTGTCCCCCCTCATCCTCATAGACTGTAAGCTCTTGTGATCAGGCCCCTCCCTCTTATTGTTCCACATGACTGTGTATTTTGTATATTTCTGTCCCCATGAATTGTAAAGAGCTAGGGAATAGAACGGGGAAATATGATAATTACGATTATTATTACTCCGATGCATCTCGCTGAGTGCCGGCAGGTAGCACACGGGTATAGTACTACATACCTGACGTATAAGTGTGTACTTACTGTATTGCAAGGTGTGAGACACTGCAGACAATCCTGGGCACCTGGGCTCCATGTTCTGTAGATGGTCCCGGAGCGTCGCACAGGCCTCCTCTCCTTTGTGGAGCATCAGGTCTATCAGTCTGAGGGTTTTCTCTACAGGACTCCGATCTGCACAGAGATCTCGATACTCCTCACATGTCACGAGTTGTAGAGCGACAACTTCATCCAAGAAACCCTCCGGATCCTTCTCAAACACCTCGGCTAATTCCCATCTTAGACCGGCGATGGTCCTTGATGCTTCCATGATGAGTGAATCTCCTGTGGCAGAGGACCTCAGATACTTCAGATGTCTCACAGTCATTACAATACAGGAGACATTGGGGCAGATTTACTTACCCGGTCCATTCGCGATCCAGCGGCGCGTTCTCTGCGCTGGATTCGGGTCCGGCCGGGATTCACTAAGGCAGTTCCTCCGCCGTCCACCAGGTGGCGCTGCTGCGCTGAAGTGCATCGGAACGGATTACACCGGCCTATTCCTGGTGAAGGTAAGTGCAAGCTCCGCGACACTTTTTTTTTTTTTTAAATGCCGTGGTTTCTCCGAATCCGCCAGGTTTTCGTTCGGCCACGCCCCCCGATTTCCGTCGCGTGCATGCCAGCGCCGATGCGCCACAATCCGATCACGTGCGCCAAAATCCCGGGGCAATACAGGGAAAATCGGCGCAAATCGGAAATATTCGGGTAACACGTCGGGAGAACGTGATTCGGGCCCTTAGTAAATGACCCCCATTGTCCAGGAGAAGCATAATCTTTCGCACTAATGTGAATTCACCTTTACAGGCTCTTAGAAGCGACTTAGGACTTTGACTAGACATTGGTACAAAACTAAATTCAGAGTTAGGCCCCTTTCACACTTGCGTTTTTCACGCGCGTGTTCTACGGGTGCTATCGACGCGCAGGACTTGCATTGCACTCTGACCCATTGTAATCAATGGGTTTTTCAGACTTGCATTTTTCTTCACGCACACACGCGCGTTTAAATCTCGACATGCTCTACTTATGCAAGTCACGTGCGTGAAAAACGCACCATACAAGTCTATGGAGACGCATCAAAAACGCATCGCACTCCGAGACACAGGCAAGTCCAATGCGTTTTTCACGCATCAGTTGCCATAGAAAAGATAGCGCTCAGTCCTGAGTCCATTCCACGTGAAAAACTGAGACACTGAACAAACTCTGCCTGATAACTGATTGCACTCTGATGAAAAATGTGCGTTTTTCACTGACCAAACCCTGATCGCACCCTGATCAGACTCTGACGTGATCTGCAACGCAAGTGTGGAAGTGGCAGATAACGCGCGTGAAAAGGACTCAGGACTGAGCTCTATCTTTTCTGTGGCAACTGATGCGTCTCCATAGACTTGTATGGTGCGTTTTGGCCTTGTATGGCCTTACAAACAAAAGCACCAAGGTAAATACATCAAACATAACGGGAGGCGATTCTAACTGGCGACAAACCAAAGCAACAAGTTTTAGGACTCACCCGAATGGTGCGGAACAGGTCACAGGGCGTGGGACTGTGAGCGCAGCGTGTATATAGGAGCAGGACAACAGCTGCTGGAATACGGCCGATTTCCCAGAAAAGACAGAATCTGCTTTCATTTTCACTTTCCATATTATTATATAGTGATGAGATTTGTGATTGGTGCTCGGCCCCTGCAGTCTCTTCTATACATGGAGAGACATCATACTCAGCCCAGGAATATGCAGCAGGGATATAGTAGTCCTACTATTCTACACACCGGAGGTGTAACAAGACGGTAATGGGCCCCATATACCGAATCCCCCACCGATGTTCTCATCCCTCAAACTATACTTGAGAATACTCATATACTATATACATATCTATATACAACAACCACTAATTTATATGTTCAGTACAGGATAAGTAATGTCATGTATGTACACAGTGGGGCTGGAGTTCACAGAAAGTGCATTGTCCGTGTATAATGCGCTGTGCGGGGAGATCCTGCGCCCGATATCCTGCATGTGTCGCTTCCCCGCTCAGGTCCCCGGAGTTCACCTTCTTCTTCCTGGTGCATGTAAGTGCATTGTCCGTGTATAATGCACTGTGCGGGGAGTCACTAAGATCCTGTGCCCGATATCCTGCATGTGTCGCTTCCCCGCTCAGGTCCCAGGAGTTCACCTTCTTCTTCCTGGTGCATGTAAGTGCATTGTCCATGTATAATGCGCTGTGCGGGGAGTCACTAAGATCCTGCTCCCGATATCCTGCATGTGCCACTTCCCCGCTCAGGTCCCCGGAGTTCACCTTCTTCTTCCCGGTGCATGTGAGTGCATTGTCCGTGTATAATGCGCTGTGCGGGGAGTCACTAAGATCCTGCACCCGATATCCTGCATGTGTCACTTCCCCGCTCAGGTCCCTGGAGTTCTCCTCCTTCTTCCTGGTGCATGTAAGTGCATTGTCCGTGTATAATGCGCTGTGCAGGGAGTCACTAAGATCGTGCCCCCGATATCCTGCATGTGTCGCTTCCCCGCTCAGGTCCCCGGAGTTCACCTTCTTCCTGGTGCATGTAAGTGCATTGTCCGTGTATAATGCGCGGTGCGGGGAGTCACTAAGATCGTGCCCCCGATATCCTGCATGTGTCGCTTCCCCGCTCAGGTCCCTGGAGTTCTCCTCCTTCTTCCTGGTGCATGTAAGTGCATTGTCCGTGTATAATGCGCTGTGCGGGGAGTCACTAAGATCCTGCACCCGATATCCTGCATGTGTCGCTTTCCCGCTCAGGTCCCCGGAGTTCACCTTCTTCTTCCTGGTGCATTGTCCGTGTATAATGCGCTGTGCGGGGAGTCACTAAGATCCTGCGCCCAATATCCTGCATGTGTTGCTTCCCCGTTTAGGTCCCTGGGGTTCACCTTCTTCTTCCTG
This sequence comes from Engystomops pustulosus, assembly GCF_040894005.1. Taxonomy (NCBI): domain Eukaryota; kingdom Metazoa; phylum Chordata; class Amphibia; order Anura; family Leptodactylidae; genus Engystomops; species Engystomops pustulosus. The sequence goes on from NC_092418.1 coordinate 6,632,335, forward strand.
GTGCATGTAAGTGCATTGTCCGTGTATAATGCGCTGTGCAGGGAGTCACTAAGATCCTGCGCCCGATATCCTGCATGTGTCGCTTCCCCGCTCAGGTCCCCGGAGTTCACCTTCTTCTTCCTGGTGCATGTAAGTGCACTGTCCATGTATAATGCGCTGTGCGGGAGTCACTAAGATCCTGCACCCGATATCCTGCATGTGTCGCTTCCCCGCTCAGGTCCCCGGAGTTCACCTTCTTCTTCCTGGTGCATGTAAGTGCATTGTCCGTGTATAATGCGCTGTGCGGGGAGTCACTAAGATCCTGCACCCGATATCCTGCATGTGTCGCTTCCCCGCTCAGGTCCCCGGAGTTCACCTTCTTCTTCCTGGTGCATGTAAGTGCATTGTCCGTGTATAATGCGCTGTGCGGGGAGTCACTAAGATCCTGTGCCCGATATCCTGCATGTGTCGCTTCCCCGATCAGGTCCCCGGAGTTCACCTTCTTCTTCCTGGTGCATGTAAGTGCATTGTCTGTGTATAATGCGCTGTGCAGGGAGTCACTAAGATCATGCGCCTGATATCCTGCATGTGTCGCTTCCCCGCTCAGGTCCCCGGAGTTCACCTTCTTCTTCCTGGTGCATGTAAGTGCATTGTCCGTGTATAATGCGCTGTGCAGGGAGTCACTAAGATCGTGCGCCCGATATCCTGCATGTGTCGCTTCCCCGCTCAGGTCCCCGGAGTTCACCTTCTTCTTCCTGGTGCATGTAAGTGCATTGTCCGTGTATAATGCGCTGTGCGGGGAGTCACTAAGATCCTGCTCCCGATATCCTGCATGTGTCGCTTCCCCGCTCAGGTCCCCGGAGTTCACCTTCTTCTTCCTGGTGCATGTAAGTGCATTGTCCGTGTATAATGCGCTGTGCAGGCAGTCACTAAGATCGTGCGCCTGATATCCTGCATGTGTCACTTCCCCGCTCAGGTCCCCGGAGTTCACCTTCTTCTTCCTGGTGCATGTAAGTGCATTGTCCGTGTATAATGCACTGTGCGGGGAGTCACTAAGATCCTGTGCCCGATATCCTGCATGTGTCGCTTCCCCGATCAGGTCCCCGGAGTTCACCTTCTTCTTCCTGGTGCATGTAAGTGCATTGTCCGTGTATAATGTGCTGTGCAGGCAGTCACTAAGATCCTGCCCCCGATATCCTGCATGTGTCGCTTCCCCGCTCAGGTCCCCGGAGTTCACCTTCTTCTTCCTGGTGCATGTAAGTGCATTGTCCGTGTATAATGCGCTGTGCGGGGAGTCACTAAGATCCTGCACCCGATATCCTGCATGTGTCACTTCCCCGCTCAGGAACCAGGAGTTCACCTTCTTCTTCCTGGTGCATGTAAGTGCATTGTCCGTGTATCAGTTTTTCACGTGCAGATAACGCACGTGAAAAGGACTCAGGACAGAGCTCTATCTTTTCTATGGCAATTGATGCGTGAAAAACGCATTGGACTTGTCTGTGTCTCGGAGTGCGATGCGTTTTTGATGCGTCTCCATAGACTTGTATGCTGCGTTTTTCACGCGCGTGACTTGCATAAGTAGAGCGTGCTGAGATTTAAACGCGCGTGCGTGCGTGAAGAAAAATGCAAGTCTGAAAAAACCCATTGATTATAATGGGTCAGAGTGCAATGCAAGTCCTGCGCCTCAAAAGCACGCGCAGAACACGCACACGAAAAACGCAAGTGTAGAAGGGGCCTTAGGCTTCACTCACACCAAATATACTGTTCAACTCAGACATGTATATATATATATATATACACACACTCAGTATTAAACTCTTCCTCTGTTATTCCTCCTGAAAATGTATGAATACGTTGACAAGTGTCTGTTATTATAGACATTTAGCCCTTAAACAGTCTAAAAGTATCACAAAAAACTTTATGTCCATTTATTTATGCATTTCCAGAAGCAAAAACAGAGGAAAATCTGTGTTACTATAAAGAGTTCCAGCAGAATATGCCCCAGCGCTGGGTCACCCTGCAATCTCTGCTGTCGTTGGGTAAATGGGTAAAAGATCCGAACCCACAAATTCTTGGCTCAATGGGGCACATTTACTAAGGACTTTGCACGTTATTTCCAGTGTAAACTGCTTGTCCACGTATATAAGAAGTGTCTGCGCCTCATATGTGGCACACGTGACCCCTTTGTGGCGCGGCTGCACTAGGCATCTTGCAACACAGATTTGGGGGCGTCCGGTGCACAGTCAGACCGTGCGACACATTTATCATGCAAAGTCTAAAAGAATTGTGTCGCACGACCCATGGTAAAGGTGCACCAGAAAAAAAGTGGTGCCCTCTGTCGGGGCAGTGTAGGGGGCGCCAGATTCATGAAGAAAGTGCACCAGAAATCCTGAAAATGGCGCCCCCTGCACACGACACAGGCAAACTGCATTTAGTGGAGTTTACCAGGGACTCTGCACCAGAACGACCACTTCAATGAAAAATTTGTGTTGCGTGAACGCGCCACAAAATGGTCACATGTGACACAAATGTGCAGACACTTCTTATATACGTACAAGCAGTTTACAAATAACAGAACGTGCAAGGTCCGACAGAAAACTGGCGCAAGGCCCTTAGTAAATGTGACCCATTCACTTTAATGCCACCGATGCTACGCCGTGTGCCTCTACCCCCTCACTGCGCCCACACCCAAACTGATAGCCATGTTTTATCAACTACTATATAGTCATCATCAGTCATCAGTACATGCTGGGAGTTGTAGTTTCCACTGGCTTAGAAATGAAACTAGTTACCTGAGGTCCTCACATGGACCTCTCCTGCCGGACCATGGACGGTGCAGTCGGTGCTGTACGATGAAGATCCGCTGAGACGTCTACCGATAGACTATAATTTCTGTCTAGATGGAGGACGCGGCCTGGTGGTGATGGGGCGGTACTGCACGCCACCTTATATACAGCTAATCCCATCATGTGTGGGGCTAAGGTTTACCTGTGGACCCCCATACCCCTTCCCCTTATGTCCATCTGATAGGACCCATAGATGCTCTACACAAGGTGGATGAAATTATCCGCTTGTGGACCTGGAACCAATGCTCTCTAAAAACCTTAAAGGGGTATTCCAGGAATCTGCATAATTCATATACAAGTGGGTACTCAAAATATAAGCTAATGTGTAATTAGTTGTTATTTAAAATTTTGCTCCCCTTAGCAGAAAATGCTGATGACATACCCTGTAATGAAGAATTAAAATGCTACTGGCCCTTTAATCAGTCCGTTAATTTCCTCCGCGCGGTCCGTGGCAGGACAGAAGATGGCCGCTGGTCACATGTCCACATCACATGTCCTGCACCTGCTTGGGCAGGGTCATGTGATCACCACTAAGTTTGGCTGTAGTCAGTTGGTTGCAGTGCATGCAGTATGGCCAGTGTTGTGGTGATGGCAGTTACACATCATTACTATGGTAACAGAGCAAGAAAACCTGTTAGATCATCACTGGGAGCAGAGCATAAGTGGTAGGAGGAGTTACTGAGAACTAAAGGATCATGGAACCTGTAGTTTCCAGTGGCGGCCATCTTAGTGATAACTCCACCTACTTTAGAGAGGCCATAAATTTTGTAAATCATAAAATCTAATTATTTAAGCTCCATTTTGTGACTAATGACATTGAGTATTGTTGTATTCATTTATTTATATCATCATGGGTTTTTGTGTCAGACGTTCATATTCCCGGAATACCCCTTTAAGACAGCTTAACATAAAAAAAAAATTATTTTTGACACGTTATAAATTCTTCCATCCCCTGCAATCCTGGCCTCCCCCTCTCCCCGTTTCCTCCCCTCCGCTTACGTCATCTTGTACATATTACACATAATCCAACATCACCTTCATTTCTAGGTGACGCCTCTTGATCCCACAATTCCTTACTCTGCCTCCCACTGTATTCAGAAACCTATGACACAATGTACTTGTGACTTCTGCACCACATACCCAACATGCCCCCCAATCCTGTTCTCCAGGGAGGCAACCTCCAGCCCCCATCATAGTCCTCATGCCCCCCAATCCTGTTCTCCAGGGAGGCGACCTCCAGCCCCCATCATGGTCCTCATGCCCCCCAATCCTGTTCTCCAGGGAGGCGACCTCCAGCCCCCATCATGGTCCTCATGCCCCCCAATCCTGTTCTCCAGGGAGGCGACCTCCAGCCCCCATCATGGTCCTCATGCCCCTTCAGACGTTCTAGATGACTGTACAACCTTCCAGAGTAATAGAGCCAACCCTGAGAGTGCGAGAACTAAAAAACATCAGGCCAACCTACAAACATGATAAAGACCCCTGTCCGAAGGGGTATGGTAGGAGCAATTTGCAGCAGCGATGATGGGCCATAGACGGCAGAAACCGGCAGACAAGCAGGGGGAGCGGAGCTCCCAAGATGGCACCCTCAGCCAACAGGGAGCCACGTATCCAAGCTCCTAAGAGCAGAGACAGAGACTAAGTTGGGAAGTTTCGTCTGGAACCTCTGCTACAGTAAGTGACAGGAGCCGGGCAACCACACTGCCATCCACAGAGATATCCAGCAGATCACTGGGCCCAACTTGGCAGATGTTCCTAGGGCTGAAAGAACAGAAGTGCAAGAGGTGGAGAGAGCACTTCCTCCCATGCGACAATAAATGGCAGAAGAGTCACGGGCAGTGCTGGCCTTACAAGCAGATGACCTGGAGAACGGTTACACCGAAACAATATCTGGCTGGTTGGGGTTCCGGAGAAGCCAAAAATTACTTTTAAAACTGGATGCTGAAGGTGTTTGGCCTTGATAACCTGACTCCTTTATTTATTGTACCATAAGTTGCCTACAGGACCCGGACCACCTGGTAAATCCCCTCGCCCTGTTCTTATCAAGTTGCTACATCATAAAGATCGGGACGGCGTCCTGAGGCAAGCACGATAATGGCGGGATATTACAGTCAATGGAGTGCGGGCGGCTTTCTTCCAGGACTTCTCGATGGAAGTTCAGAAAAAAAGGAAGAAGTTTCTGGACATTAAAAGACGAGTGAGGGCAGTGGCGGTGTCCTGTTCTATGATGTACCCGGCTTGTCTGCGTGTGGCGGTCCTGGGGACTACTCATTTCTTTGATAATCCTGCAGTGGTTGGATGCCTGGACGACTTCGAAGACTAGCTGCCGAGCCCGAGGGAGATTAAACAGGTTTTCCCACTTACAAAGTTATGGCCTATCCACAGGATTGGACCTTAATTGCTGATCGTGGGGATCTCAGTGATGAGAACCCCAGAGATCACGAGAACGAGTGGTCCAGTGGGGTCCCAGGTACCTCAGTCGGACCCCTCAACGCTCCCGGAAATTAATGGAGCAGACGACCAAAAAAGTTCTGGCTGGGATTACAATGATAAAATATACAGTTCCGACTTACATACAAATTCAACTTAAGAACAAACCTACAGACCCTATCTTGTATGTAACCCGGGGACTGCCTGTATGCAATTTGCACATTGTAATAGATGATGTGGAAAATCCCCATATACTGCCATACTGTAGTATGGCAGTATATGGTAGGATCAATCAGACAACCTAGGGTTAAAGTACACTAGGGAGTCTGAAAAACCAAAAAAAAAATTAAAAAAACACAAAAAATTCAAATCACACCCCTTTCCCTAGAACTGATATAAATATAAATAAACAATAAAAATCATGAACACGTTAGGTATCACCATGTCCCAAAATGTCCAATGTATCAAAAGGTTTAACTCTGTAACGGTAAATAGCGCCGAAAGTCGAAAATGCCACTTTTTTGCCATTTTGAAGAATATTAAAAAAAATTTATAAAAGTGATCAAATAGCTGTACAGTCCTAAAAATAGAAGCATTGAAAACTTTGTCAAAATTCACAAAAAATGACACCACCCACAGCTCCGTACACCAAAGTATGAAAGGATTATTGGCGCCAGAAGATTTTAAGAATTTATTTTTTTTGTATAGGAGGTTTTAATTTTTGTAAATGTATGAAAACATTATAAAACCCATATAAATGTGTTATCCCCGTGATCGTACCGACCGAAAGAATAAAGTAGACCTGTCATTTGGGGCGTAAAATCCAAGCCCACAAAGAAAATGGTGAAAAAATTTGTAATTTCACTACATTTGGAATTTTTTTTCCAGCTTCCCAGTACACGGCATGGAATACCGTCACTATGAAGCCCTCACACAGCTCTTTACATCAAAATATAAAAAAAAAGTTATGGATTTTTGAAGGTGGGGGAGTGAAAAATGAAAATGCAAAAACAAAAAAGGGCCTGGTCGTAAAGGGGTTAAGAGAGGCGCCGCCATTGGAGACTTTGCATGTTACTCCATGAGGGAGGCGCTGCCGGCCCAATAGCCCAGTTATGTTTCCTGCTCTTTTCCTTGGCACAGGTTGTTACTGGACTTCCATAATTCATGTGCCGGGGGAGGTAGCGCCACATACATTGCCGGGAGGCGGAGTCACGGGTTAATATCGTAGCTTTGTTAGCAAGTTGCGCGACTTATTAGGATATTGTTAGTGATCAAGTGGAAGGACTCGGGTGGTGATTACCGCAAGGGTTACTTTTGGCTTGGATGCTACTTGTTAGCCCGGACCCTCACCAGTTACTGTTCTGGGGTGATGGGCGTTACGGGAGGGCTTGGTTTTGGGGTCTTGTCTATGTTGTCCTCCTTGGTGTATGGGGAGCAGCCTTTCCTGGAGATACGAGGGGGATCCAGTCATTAGTGGAATGAATGTTCATCATGGGGGGTCCATGTAATTGTATGTCCTGGAAGGCTCGGGGGCCCAGTTTTGATACTCTGACAGACCCTGCGGTTTGAGTGCTGGGACTACAGGAGACACTTGTCAGGGCTCGGGGTCTTCTACTGCTCCTCATACTTCTTATTCCGGATAGATCACCGCCTTGTAGATGCTTCTCCTCTGACACGGACGGCCCGTACGTGCTCGGACATTGCAGAGGGTCAGAGACGCCACTAATTGTGGGGGTCTAGTAACCGTATCGGCAGCGAATAATCACCAGGCGCCGGGTGGTGACCAAGTATAGTACAGAACCTGGAAAATGGTGAAATGTGACCCTTTACTGAGCCCACAGACCCGGTCACGTCTCTAGAAAGATATAAGATGGGGCGCCCCGAAATGTTTTCCTGATCCCTCCTCATCATCCACCGTGACACTAAGAATGAGCTCTGCGGGGGGATCGGAGTGATACACACATATACACTCACTGGCCACTTTATTAGGTACACCTGTCCAACTGCTCGTTAACACTTAATTTCTAATCAGCCAATCACATGGCGGCAACTCAGTGCATTTAGGCATGTAGACATGGTCAGGACAATCTCCTGCAGTTCTCCCGAGCATCAGTATGGGGAAGAAAGGTGATTTGTGGCCTTTGAACGTGGCATGGTTGTTGGTGCCAGAAGGGCTGGTCTGAGGATTTCAGAAACTGCTGATCTACTGGGATTTTCACGCACAACCATCTCTAGGGTTTACAGAGCTGGTTCGAGCTGATAGAAAGGCAACAGTGACTCAAATCTCCACCCGTTACAACCAAGGTAGGCAGAAGAGCATCTCTGAACGCACAGTACGTCCAACTTTGAGGCAGATGGGCTACAGCAGCAGAAGACCACACCGGTGCCACTCCTTTCAGCTAAGAACAGGCAACTGAGGCTACAATTTGCACAAGCTCATAGAAATTGGACAGTAGAAGATTGGAAAAACGTTGCCTGGTCTGATGAGTCTCGATTTCTGCTGCGACATTCGGATGGTAGGGTCAGAATTTGGCATCATGGATCCATCCTGCCTTGTATCAGCGGGTCAGGCTGGTGGTGGTGGTGTCATGGATCCATCCTGCCTTGTATCAGCGGCTCAGGCTGGTGCTGGTGGTGTCATGGATCCATCCTGCCTTGTATCAGCGGCTCAGGCTGGTGGTGGTGGTGTCATGGATCCATCCTGCCTTGTATCAGCGGCTCAGGCTGGTGGTGGTGGTGTCATGGATCCATCCTGCCTTGTATCAGCGGGTCAGGCTGGTGGTGGTGGTGTCATGGATCCATCCTGCCTTGTATCAGCGGCTCAGGCTGGTGGTGGTGGTGTCATGGATCCATCCTGCCTTGTATCAGCGGCTCAGGCTGGTGGTGGTGGTGTCATGGATCCATCCTGCCTTGTATCAGCGGCTCAGGCTGGTGGTGGTGGTGTCATGGATCCATCCTGCCTTGTATCAGCGGCTCAGGCTGGTGCTGGTGGTGTCATGGATCCATCCTGCCTTGTATCAGCGGCTCAGGCTGGTGGTGCTGGTGTCATGGATCCATCCTGCCTTGTATCAGCGGCTCAGGCTGGTGGTGGTGGTGTCATGGATCCATCCTGCCTTGTATCAGCGGGTCAGGCTGGTGGTGGTGGTGTCATGGATCCATCCTGCCTTGTATCAGCGGGTCAGGCTGGTGGTGGTGGTGTCATGGATCCATCCTGCCTTGTATCAGCGGGTCAGGCTGGTGGTGGTGGTGTCATGGATCCATCCTGCCTTGTATCAGCGGCTCAGGCTGGTGGTGGTGGTGTCATGGATCCATCCTGCCTTGTATCAGCGGCTCAGGCTGGTGGTGGTGGTGTTATGGATCCATCCTGCCTTGTATCAGCGGGTCAGGCTGGTGGTGCTGGTGTCATGGATCCATCCTGCCTTGTATCAGCGGCTCAGGCTGGTGGTGGTGGTGTCATGGATCCATCCTGCCTTGTATCAGCGGCTCAGGCTGGTGGTGGTGGTGTCATGGATCCATCCTGCCTTATATCAGCGGCTCAGGCTGGTGGTGGTGGTGTCATGGATCCATCCTGCCTTGTATCAGCGGCTCAGGCTGGTGGTGGTGGTGTCATGGATCCATCCTGCCTTGTATCAGCGGCTCAGGCTGGTGGTGGTGGTGTCATGGATCCATCCTGCCTTGTATCAGCGGGTCAGGCTGGTGGTGGTGGTGTCATGGATCCATCCTGCCTTGTATCAGCGGCTCAGGCTGGTGGTGGTGGTGTCATGGATCCATCCTGCCTTGTATCAGCGGCTCAGGCTGGTGGTGGTGTCATGGATCCATCCTGCCTTGTATCAGCGGGTCAGGCTGGTGGTGGTGGTGTCATGGATCCATCCTGCCTTGTATCAGCGGCTCAGGCTGGTGGTGGTGGTGTCATGGATCCATCCTGCCTTGTATCAGCGGGTCAGGCTGGTGGTGGTGGTGTCATGGATCCATCCTGCCTTGTATCAGCGGCTCAGGCTGGTGGTGGTGGTGTCATGGATCCATCCTGCCTTGTATCAGCGGGTCAGGCTGGTGGTGGTGGTGTCATGGATCCATCCTGCCTTGTATCAGCGGCTCAGGCTGGTGGTGGTGGTGTCATGGATCCATCCTGCCTTGTATCAGCGGCTCAGGCTGGTGGTGGTGGTGTCATGGATCCATCCTGCCTTGTATCAGCAGGTCAGGCTGGTGGTGGTGGTGTCATGGATCCATCCTGCCTTGTATCAGCGGCTCAGGCTGGTGGTGGTGTCATGGATCCATCCTGCCTTGTATCAGCGGGTCAGGCTGCTGGTGGTGGTGTCATGGATCCATCCTGCCTTGTATCAGCGGCTCAGGCTGGTGGTGGTGGTGTCATGGATCCATCCTGCCTTGTATCAGCGGGTCAGGCTGGTGGTGGCGGTGTCATGGATCCATCCTGCCTTGTATCAGCGGCTCAGGCTGGTGGTGGTGGTGTCATGGATCCATCCTGCCTTGTATCAGCGGGTCAGGCTGGTGGTGGTGGTGTCATGGATCCATCCTGCCTTGTATCAGCGGGTCAGGCTGGTGGTGGTGGTGTCATGGATCCATCCTGCCTTGTATCAGCGGGTCAGGCTGGTGGTGGTGGTGTCATGGATCCATCCTGCCTTGTATCAGCGGGTCAGGCTGGTGGTGGTGGTGTCATGGATCCATCCTGCCTTGTATCAGCGGGTCAGGCTGGTGGTGGTGGTGTCATGGTGTCTTTGGGCCCCTTGGTAACGCCACAGCCTACCTGAGTATTGTTGCTGCCCATGTCCATCCCTTTATGAGCACAATGTACCCTGTAACATCTGATGGCTACTTTCAGCAGGATAATGCGCCATGTCATAAAGCTGGAATCATCTCAGACTGGTTTCTTGAACATGACAATGAGGTCACTGGACACAAATGGCCTCCACAGTCACCAGATCTCAATCCAATAGAGCATCTTTGGGATGTGGTGGAACGGGAGATTCGCATCATGGATGTGCAGCCGACAAATCTGCGGCAACTGTGTGATGCCATCATGTCACTATGGAGCAATATCTCTGAGGAGCTTCCAGCACCTTGTTGTATCTATGCCACGAAGAATTGAGGCAGTTCTGAAGGCAAAAGGGGGTCCAACCCGTTACTAGCATGGTGGACCTAATAAAGTGGCCGGTGAGTGTATATATATATAATCAGGGTCTGGCTCCGGCCTTTCTCCATTTTTTAGCTTGTTGTAAGCCGTCACCCTGATGACCTCATAGTCTTCTATATTTTTATGACGGCAGGGTGTTCTGCCTCTCACAGCTGCCCCCTGACCCATATTTCCTGCCCCCCCCCCCCCTCCTCCTCTTTGTCCTTCACTGGGGACCAGACCGGCCTGAGCCAGTACCGGGAGATACCATCTGCATAAAGCAGGGGGGGTTACAGCTGAAGTGATACACATTAGGATAAAGGGTCACAGCAGGAGATATCCAGACAAAGGGGCAGGAACAGGATGATCCTCCGGCCGCTCCGACACCTTCCACTGGGATAATCTAATCAGAGTCTGTTCACAAATCATTATTTACATCTACCATCATGGCGACTGCGAATAAACCAAGAAAATCACCTCACTAATGTATCTGACATTCTCCTCAGAAGATCAGTGTAGTAATAATAATCTGAGTATAGCGCCATCATATTCCGTAGCGTTACACATCATAGGGGACAGATACACATATATTACATTACACGGTACAGACAGTCATAGGAGGGAGGGCCCTGATCACAAGAGCTTACAGTCTATGAGGATGGGGGTGACACAAGAGCTTACAGTCTATGAGGATGAGAGGGTGACACAAGAGCTTACAGTCTATGAGGATGGGGGTGACACAAGAGCTTACAGTCTATGAGGATGAGGGGGTGACACAAGAGCTTACAGTCTATGAGGATGAGGGGGTGACACAAGAGCTTACAGTCTATGAGGATATGGGGTGACACAATAGCTTACAGTCTATGAGGATGAGGGGGTGACACAAGAGCTTACAGTCTATGACGATGAGGGGGACACAAGAGCTTACAGTCTATGAGGATGAGGAGGACACAAGAGCTTACAGTCTATGAGGATGAGGGGGGACACAAGAGCTTACAGTCTATGAGGATGAGGGAGTGAGACAAGAGCTTACAGTCTATGAGGATGAGGGGGTGACACAAGAGCTTACAGTCTATGAGGATATGGGGTGACACAAGAGCTTACAGTCTATGAGGATGAGGGAGGACACAAGAGCTTACAGTCTATGAGGATGAGGGGAGGACACAAGAGCTTACAGTCTATGAGGATGAGGAGGACACAAGAGCTTACAGTCTATGAGGATGAGGGGTGACACAAGAGCTTACAGTCTATGAGGATGAGGGGTGACACAAGAGCTTACAGGCTATGAGGATGAGGGGGTGACACAAGAGCTTACAGTCTATGAGGATGAGGGGGTGACACAAGAGCTTACAATCTATGAGGATGAGGGGGGACACAAGAGCTTACAGTCTATGAGGATGAGGGGGGACACAAGAGCTTACAGTCTATGCGGATGAGGGGTGACACAAGAGCTTACAGGCTATGAGGATGAGGGGTGACACAAGAGCTTACAGTCTATGATGATGAGGAGTGACACAAGAGCTTACAGTCTATGAGGATGAGGGGGGGACACAAGAGCTTACACTCTATGAGGATGAGGGGGGGACACAAGAGCTTACACTCTATGAGGATGAGGGGAGGACACAAAAGCTGACAGTCTATGAAGGAGATTTATCAGAAGTGTCTGAGAGCGTTCTAGTCTCCCATGGCAACCAATCACAGCTTAGCTTTCACTTTCCCACAACAGTTTATAAAATTACAGCTGATCTCCAATAGTTTTCCATGGGCAACTAGAATAGTTTTACCTCAGACACTTGATAAATCTCCCCCAGTGAGACTACAGTGTTGTGAGATCGGATGAGACGCTGTTCCTTGTGGCTTTCCTATTCGAGAATCACCCAGCTTTCCCAGATACAGATATGAGCTATAATAGATCAGATCACAGTTGCCTCCTTGCATTGTATACATGCAAATCCCTTGGTGCAAGTTACCGATCGCATATGTTTCCTCTGAAATGCAGATGTGATCAGTACTGCTCCCGCTCCGATTACATTGTGTTTTAAAACGCATCTCTGGCGGACTGGGTAACCGCACCCTCACCGGGACGTAATAAACGAGGTGATAACATTAAGAGGCAACTCCGATCTGATATAGATCATGTCTGTATCTGGGAAAGCTGAGTGACAAACGATATGGCCAAATCTGCCCAGTGTGGGAAAGCTGTGTGCATTGTTGGATGATGGGTCTTATTTGCCATTCAGGGCTATGAAAATGCTGGGTGACCTCCTTTCCAATCTTGGCAAGATTTTAATACACCTTATTTTCCATGAAGGGGAGGGGGGGCGGAGGAAAGTCATCACATGGTAGATTCAGAAGAAGGCGGCCATTTTCTGTGACCACCGTCCCCCCCCACCCCACACACACACACAATGATGGGATCACACCCTGCTGGTAGCCATTGTCCATCTCACTGATATGGAAATGAATGCAAACCACAGCCCGTCCCCGAGAGAGAGGACACAATGGCAGCAGCCTCCATCATCTACATATACACAAACATGGCCGCCATCGGCACGACGCCTCAGCTCATTCGAAATATCATGGATTAATAACGATGGTGCGTGAAGGGGCCCCTAAATGATCACCGTGAGGGGCCCCTGTGCAACCTGCAGCGGAATAATGATGGTCATTAGGTTTGTCGCTTGTTATAACGTAGATTCCTCAGCCGGAGAGCGGGTCGGAGCCGGAGATCCCTGTGGTGTCCACCGGCCGTGTTTACACTTGTTTCAAAGGCTTTTAAGAGGAGCTTGCCCCAATCGCATTTGCGTCTGCACTGACACCTTTGCGATCGGGAACAAACTTGACCTGTTTTTCTTGTGAACTATGGAAAACACGTGGAGCCTCATCCCGATCGTAAGCGCGTCACTATAAACACTAAGCTGCGGTCACACTTGGCATTTTGAACGCATTTTTTGCTCGTTTTTAAGCATTCCGGCAAAAAAACGCATGCGTTAAAAAGGTTTTTGACAGGTTTTACCTAAAAACGTGGTTTTACCTAAAAACCTAAAAGGACTGCTTAAGGACGGGCCAAAAACGTGTTCAAAACACCACGTGTGACTGCAGCCTAATACGATTGGGTCAAGCTGCTTTTTGCCGCCTTTGAAAGGTGTTTCGAAAGCGTGCGCAGCCAGGGGTACCGCGGGGGTCTCCAGGAGGGAGAATCGCTCCATAGGCACCCCCGATCTGCGCCAGTCTGAGGCCATTCACGTTTTACAGACGTGGGTCTGTTTTTCCCCATTAATCTCAATAACCTTACGATGCTGTCTGTTATTACCCATGTTTTGACCTTCCGTTTTATCCAGCGGATAGTTGGAATAAAAAAAATGGATGGCTATAAAATAACGATAAACAGTTCCGTTAGGAAGACCTGAATCGTTGCTATGGATTCGCCCGTTCATCTGTTTAAATTATAATCCGTTTTTTAAAAAACATGGAAACTGTAAAGCCGAAGCCAAAACTCAGATGATAAGTGTCTCAGAGCCGCACGGCTCACACCAGTGCAAAATACGTGTCCGCCATTCGCCTACGTGAAAGCGGCGTAGGGTCTCGTTTACACGGTTCGGTTACTGACGTACAGAAACACAATGGGTGGTTTTCGAAGAATCTACGGGAAGGCGCATGAGTGCGACAATTTTGCGAAAGTCTTGACAAAATGACGAAAATCGCATTGAGAAATCATCGCAAATCTGTGTGTGTTATATGATCACGTCAGTGAGGGATAAACACACACATATATATATATATATATATATATATATATATATATATATACGTAGGGAAAGTCCAAACAGCACATCCAAAAAAGGTGATGGTGGGTGCAGGCACTCAGAACCCGGCTCTAGGTTCTCCAAAATAAGTAGTAGAAAGCAGGCAGCACTCCAGAAAGGCCTTTGTACTTCATTGTACCTTAACATGGATTAAAGAATACCTGCTTTTTCACTCTATCTGGAGTGCTGCCTGCTTTCTACTACTTATATATATATATATATATATACATATACACACACCCACCAGCCCAGACCCTGCAGGGAGTCTCCCCCCGCCCGCACGGCGCAATGGTTCCTCCCGAGGACATATAAGAGGCTGCAGACCCCGCCCTGATCATTGCGGCGCCGAGAAGCTTAGGGGAAGGATCTTTTGTGTGTGAATCAGAGCATCAATCATGGCGACCAACGGTAAGTGGCCGGGGCTCTGTATGTGCGCTACCGAAATGAGGTGAATTGTGGCGTATTTTGTTATTAACCCCCGCGATGCCGGCGCCCGTCACATCTATGGCGGGTAATGCCGCACTGTACCGGGGGTTGTCCCTGCTCTGCTGCCGCGGCTCCGGCCTCTGCCGTCGGTTTCTCGGTAATCTTTGTTTCTCACACACTTCTTTTTGCGGTCGGCCGCCATTTTGTTTCGCGCTGTGAGGTGGCGCCATTTCAGGCGTCAGGGTGGGGGAGGGGCGCGTTACCGTGGTTACTGATCGCCCGGGCTGTGTGTGTGGAGCGGTGCTGATTGGCCGAGGCCGTTACTGGGCAGAGGGCAGACCACGTGACCGCGCGTGTGTGAGGAGTTCCCGCGCTTTGTTACAGGGAGAGTCTGAGCGGGAAAGGGGAATCCTCTGAAGTAGATGAGATTTACCTCACAAATCATCATCTGTGGAGTCTCTGCCTCTCACTGAACACTACAGACACTTGTCATGGGTCACAGTCTGGGCCCCTGCAGTCATTGTTGTATTATGTAGCACTGGGTCCCATGTATTACGAAGTCTCATACACACGGCTGTGGTTTTCATGGATCCACTTATGTGACTGCCAGAGACACGAAACTCTGGGCTGTTCCTTCCCAAGGACCTCACAAGCCGCAAACTGTGGGCCGGGGGCTGGTTGTGGCCTAAGGCCTACGGTACACGTGGCACTTTGAACCAGTTTTTGGGCCGTTTTGAACCAGTCCGTTATAAAAAGCATGCGTTTTTGACCTGTTTTAGTTTAAAATAATTGGTAAAACCGGTCAAAACGCATGGGTTTGTAATGGACTGCTTAAGAGCTGCCCACAAACGGGTCCAAAACGCTGAGTGTGCCGCTTGCCTTAAGGTTCATATGTAGATGGACTTGAGCCTCGGTCCCACGCGTGGGACGTTATACACTGTCCCATTACAATCACAAGGAGAACACGAGTGAAGCTCAGACTCCCCTGCAACAAATCACACGTGTATAAGGAGACACGTTGCACCCATAGGCTGCCACGTTTCGGTTTTAACACAAACCGTAACATGAGCGACGTGTAAATAAAAATGTTCTGGAAAATTCAGTAAAAAAAAAAACACAACGAAAAACCGACGTTCAACGCTCACACGTTGTGTTTTTGTTGCAAGGGAGGAGGTGATTTGCCTAATTACATTACTTTTGATAACATGTGTTAACATCATGTTTACTCTGTTTTGTAAACGCAAATGTTAACAGTAATGTAGTAAGGCCCCATAGAAATGAGGTCCGAACAAAGTGACCGAGAACTGCTTGAGGGCGCGTTCACACGCTGCGTCGCTTTGGCTTTCAGCCTGGATCACATACTGAGGTAACCCACTGCTGTAGATCTCATTGCTTTAGAAATGGTTTGTAGTCTGTGAGATCACTGGGACCAGCTCTATACCATATTGTTACACCCCAGGTTTCTACATTTAGAGGGCAATGCTCTTCCTCACTCCCGTCACTTACCTTACTGATGGTGAGCGTGGTCCCAGAGCCCCTTAGCTGTGAGGGGGCCGCCTATTTGGGTCATCCCTAAATGTATCCTGATGACGAGCCGAGGCTTCTGCTCTGGTGATTGCTGGGAAATCCAGTGCTTGGACTCGCAGCAGAGCCACTTACCTCCTCAGTCCTAACTCCCACGTGTACAATGCAGTCTTATCCTAAGACGTTCTAACGTCTGCTGGTCCATTGGATCCCTTCCATTGGGGGTTCTGGCTATAAGGGGAGTCCTCATGGCTCAGATGGAACAGGGATCAGATATATTATGTATGATGTGACCTGCAGCCCCTCCAGGTGACAGGACACACAGCTATTATATATTATATTATATATTATGTGATCTGCAGCCCCTCCAGGTGACAGGACACACAGCTATTATATATTATGTGATCTGCAGCCCCTCCAGGTGACAGGACACACAGTTATTATACAGATGGTCCCCTACTTAAGAACACTCGACTTACATACGACCCCTAGTTACAAACGGACCTCTGGATGTTGGTAATTTCCTGTACTTTAGCCCTAGGCTACAATAATCAGCTGTAACAGTTATCACAGGCGTCTGTAATGAAGCTTTAGTGTTAATCCTGATTCTTATGACAACCCAACACAGAGACCAAAAAAGTTCTGGCTGGGATTACAATGATAAAATATATAGTTCAGACTTGCATACAAATTCAACTTAAGAACAAACCTACAGACCCTATCTTGTATGTAACCTGGGGACTGCCTGTTATATATATTGTGATGTGACCTGCAGCACCTCCTGGTGACAGGACACACAGCTATTATATTATATATTGTGATGGCGCTTTGCATTTAATGTGACTAAACATTCTCCTTTCTCTTTTGTTTGCAGATTACACCCAACAAGCGAGCCAAGGGTAAGACTTCCAAATATATGTGGGGGGGGGGGGGGCATTTTCTCAGTTCCAGTACAAAAAACCCTGGACCTGCAGCAATGAATGGCGCGGGAGACCAACCTGAATGGCAATCGTCACCTGAAATCCTTTCTGCCTTGCAGTTTCTTGTCACTTGATGATGAGTTTTGTCTTTCCCCTGTAGGTATGGAGCTTACCCATCCCAGCCCGCACAGAGCTATTCTCAGCAGGGCAGCCAGTCCTACAGCCAGCAGGGTTACGGCAGCTACGGCCAGTCCGCCGGGTCCTCGTCCTATGGTCAGGGGGGAGGATACGGCTCATCCTATGGGCAGGAGCAGAGCTGTGAGTTTATATTGTGCAGTAATTTATTGCATTGCATGAGGTTTTTGTATTTTCTTTTAATGT
The DNA here is from genome assembly GCF_040894005.1 of Engystomops pustulosus. Lineage (NCBI taxonomy): Eukaryota > Metazoa > Chordata > Amphibia > Anura > Leptodactylidae > Engystomops > Engystomops pustulosus. The sequence continues at coordinate 6,649,775 of NC_092418.1, forward strand.
CCCGTGTTCTCTGTTCTGTATACAGCTGGATACAGCTCCCAGTCAGCACCACAAGGTTATGGGGCCGGTAACTATGGCAGCTCCCAGACCTCGCAGACTCCTTATGGCGGGGGCCAACAGCAGCAGCCGCCGTCATCCCAGTCATCATATTCTAGCTACCCCCAGCAGCCCCCGGCCAGCAGCAATACCGCCAGGTAAGTGACCGCTCTGCTTATTTGTGGACATTGTGTGGTCCTGTGATTTCATGGATGATGGTGATTGCTTATCCTCTTGTCTTTTAGCTATGGCAGCAACTCCCAGTCCTCCAGCACCCCCCCCTCCTCCTACCAGCAGCAGGGGAGCAGCTACGGGCAGCAGAGCGGGGGCAGCAGCTATGGCAGCCAGCAGGGCGGCTATGGAGGACAGCACCAGTCCAGCTATGGAGGGCAGCAGGGAAGCAACAGCAGCTATGGCGGGCAGCAGCAGCAGAGCTCCTATGGTCAGCAGTCCGGATACAACGCTCCTCAGGGCTATGGCCAGCAGCAATCTCAGTACAGCAGCGGATGTAAGCGCATTTGACTTTTTTTTTTCTTTCCTGAAGTTGTTATTTATCCATCTGGTTCTGATGGTTTTTATTCCTCTTTTAGCTGGTGGATACAACCAGGACTCCCCTTCCATGGGCGGAGGTGGAGGCTACGGCAGCTCTGATCAGGGAGGCTATGGTAGCGGACCTGAAGGTAGAGGCCGTGGGCGCGGAGGATTCGGCGGTGGCCGTGGAGGCGGCTTTGACAGAGGCGGTAGAGGAAGCCGTGGTGGAAGAGGAGGCGGCATGGGGTAGGTATCTGACCATGGGCAGTGTGTGTGGGCGGAGCCTGGATGACTGAATGATGATTGGCTGTTGCAGTGAGGTGTTAAAAAACGACTAGAAAGCAAAACACGGGTTTTATTCCAGGATGGCTGAGACATGTACATCAATTATAAGCTGGTTACTAAGCACTGTGGCTGCAAATAGAGGAATGGTAATAAGAAATCTGTAATAGCAAAGGGTGTAAACATACCAAAAAGTGCTGACAACCCTGTGGATATAAAAACTGCAATGGTTACAAGCCTATAATGACGGGAATAGTGTAAATGTACAACTGGTCAGTGCGTGCGCAGGCAGGATGACGGACTCTATGTGGAAGGATTGGTACAAAACAAACAAAAAATGGGTAAATGGATGGAAAAACCACAACAAAACTGAACCACAAATGAAATACTGGACAGATGTGGGGAGATGTACAAATACCTGGGTACTGGTTCCACTACCGACATGGTACAAGTGTTGTGTATTTAAGGGGTAAAGTCATAAGCGGATAAGATTTCTGAATTATTATCGGGTTCACAAACTTTGATGGAAATGTAGGGGTTAAAAAGTCTCATGGTCAAAAAAAACCTGCAAAATGCAAAAACAAATGAAGTTGCAATCTAGATAAGGTCTGTGTGTCTCTGTCTACGGCCGATGTGCTGGGGCTGTGTGATGTGGGGGGCACTGCCAATGGTGAGGGGGGGGTAGGTGGGCAAGCCGGATGGAGGGCGGCCGCAGGTGAGTACGGAGAAGGATGGTGTCCGCAGTCATAGGAATACAACTGCACAATCATGTTTGCTGTGTTGCTCTGCTTTAACAAATTCTGCATTTTATGTGCTACAGGTTTTCAAGGTGTCGTCAGCTTTCACTCTAGCTTTATATCACTATATACGTAGCCTCTATAAGCGTAGCATAACAGAACTGTAATCTATGGTATAAAACCGCAATGAAACCATAAATAAAGCAAAAAATATACATAATGGTATCTAAAGGTGATGACTATGAGTGCCGCAGAAGGCTTCATACGTGTAGAAACGACACAGCAGCGTGTTAGTAGTGCAGAGTGCGTGCGGGAAGCTCAGTACAAACACTTCAATGTCTCCTAATTGTCTTCTCAGCGGTGGTGAACGGGGAGGATTCAGTAAATTTGGTGGTAAGTGAAAGAGTTGTAAAATCTCAAACGCAAATTCTTGTTACTGTTCATTTTCTTTGGGTTCATTCATGAGGAGGAGATCTGGGGGGGCTCATTCCACTGTCGGTGCCAGTGCACTTTATGTTCAGTCTATTTTATGATTTTCGGTCTATTTGCACATATTTCAGGCTATTTGGTTGAAGACCTCAGTGGGGTCTGGTTATGGTTTTTGGGAGGCAGGAAATTGGTGAATGCATGTGCTCAGTCTCACGGGTCCATTAACCCTTATCAACCTGGTACAAAAAAAACCTCTCACAAGTGTCACGTGGAAAATCTTGTGTGTGACCAAATCCACGCTGGTTAAAAGGTACGACACAGACAGGGTGCTGCTGCTGGTAACAAGCCTGGTCTGTGGGTTATTGATAAAAAACAAAGGTGAAAACAAATGTAAAAAAAAAACCTCTGGTTCAGTGGAAGTGAAAACTATGAAAGAGACGAAAAATCTGAGGGTTTAATATACAGGGTGTAATAGAAATGTGTTCTTCATCTATGGTGGACCATGTCCAGAGCCTCGCATTGTACATTCCTAGTGTGGTGTATTAAGGGTACAGCACTCAGGGTTTGCTCTGACGCCGTATAAGGTTGGTTGTCTGCTCCCAATATGGCAGACTGGGGGTCCGGAAAAGACCCTAGGGTTTCTGTAACAGACTTGTGTGTAAGTCTCGTCACCCGGGTACTGACAATGGATAGTCTGAGCGCTCATTCAGCTGTTTGTGTGGGGGGGGAGGGGGAGATGTAGCCTGCATGTGCCGCCACACCCGTAACACTTCCTCTTCTCTGCTCTTCTCCAAAGGACCACGTGAAGGCGGACCCCCCAGACACGACATGCGTAAGTGCTCCTCATACTGTGCTCAATCAATTGTAGTGCTCATAAGTCATGAGAGCTAATCGTAGCTTTGTATTACAGCGGAGCAGGATAACTCCGACAACAACACAATCTTTGTGCAAGGTCTCGGTGAGAACGTGACAGTGGAGTCAGTCGCCGACTATTTCAAGCAGATTGGAATAATCAAGGTGAGTGCAGCGAGTCCTCCTGGGGGGTGGATTTCCACCGGAAGACTTTAAAATATCCTGTGTAGCTTTTCATATATATGCTGGGGCACATTTACTAAGGGCCGGCGCCAGTTTTCCGCCTGGACAGATATTAAAGTCTCGGCACCACATTTGTGTTGCATTTGACCGTATGACCCAATTTAGGGGGCATCCAATGCTCAGTTGGACCATGCGCCAGATTTACCATGCACAGTCCAGCAGAATTGTGTTGCACATACCATTTTTTGAAGGTGCACCAAAGAAAGTGGTGCCCTCTGTTGGGGCAGCTTCAGATTTATGAAGAGCAGATGCCTGAAATCCTGAATCTCACACCCTGCACACTACACGGAGCTGCGTTCAGTGCTCACTATGTCTTATAGCCTGATATTTAGGCAGATCCTCTTTGTAGATGCCCCATGATTATGGGTAGTAAATCTTTCAGAGATATAACTTTTTGTAGAGCAGAAAGCTGGTTCCTCAGGAGGCTTTGAGTGGCTTCTTGAAAGTGTCATTTTGCGCACCTTCCAGTAGGTGGCGCTAGAGTCAGTCTCATCTAGGAAAGACTTGTCTGTCCCTTCTGCAGAGATGCCCCCGTAGCTTTGCTTTATTACCCATAATGGGGCAGACTATTCATCTTGTGTTTTTCCTAAACAGACAAACAAAAAGACAGGGCAGCCCATGATCAACCTGTACACCGACCGTGAGACGGGCAAGCTGAAGGGAGAAGCCACCGTGTCCTTTGACGACCCTCCCTCTGCTAAGGCCGCCATTGACTGGTTTGATGGTGAGTGGTCGGCGTGTGATTATTTTGGCGAGTCGTCCTGTCTGATGTCTCCGATACTAAAATCTGTTCTTTTTCTTCAGGGAAAGAGTTTTCTGGGAACCAGATTAAGGTTTCCTTTGCCACGCGAAGGGCAGATTTCAACAGCCGAGGAGGTGGAAACGGACGCGGGAGAGGAGGGCGCGGAGGTGTGTAAGCGCTGGAGGCTCTCAGGCAGTTTAGTTGTAGATTTGGAAATTGCCCCTTCCTGCGCCTGCCTTGAGCACTGCCTGAGTTTTGTAGCCTCGCGTTCTGTTAGTTCCTCTATTTGGGGACATTGTTATGGATGTTGTTACTAATACACTAATCTTCCTTTCAGGCCCTGTGGGACGTGGAGGATTTGGTGGTCCTAGTGGCGGCGGCAACAGCCGTGGAGGTGGAGGATACCCCAGTGGTGGTGGGGGACAGCAGAGAGCGGGTGACTGGAAGTGTCCAAACCCGTAAGTTAGAGGCACATTCACACGCTGCACGGTGACTATGGTGGATGTTCTCTCATCTGTCGTCTTGGTTCCTCCTTACAGGACTTGTGAGAACATGAACTTCTCCTGGAGAAACGAGTGCAATCAGTGCAAGGCTCCAAAGCCCGATGGACCCGGAGGCCCGGGTGGTGCCCACATGGGTGAGGATTCTAGTTTAACCCTGTCCTGACCTGCAGCAGCGTGAATCTTTACATGACTTGACAACTTTTTTTTTTTGTTATCCAGGAGGCGGCGGAGGGGGAGGTTTTGGTGATGACAGGAGGGGCGGAGGCCGTGGTGGTTTTGATCGCGGAGGCTTCAGAGGGAGAGGTGGTGACAGAGGAGGATTCAGGGGCGGCCGAGGGGGAGACCGCGGTGGATTTGGACCAGGCAAAATGGATTCCAGGTGAGTTATAGATTAACATCCATAAATGACTAGTAGAAGCTCAATTACCTCTAGTTGCTGTCACCAGACAAGGAAATGAGCGTAAAATAGGAACTTTCTCCATTTGTGATCAGTAATGGTGATGTTGTTGTGTTACAGGGGAGATCACAGACAGGACAGACGTGAGCGGCCGTACTAGCGCTGGCCCGCCGCCCTTCCTACGTTACATACTGTTTTTATTTTATACGTATGATGTATCCTATGGATTCTCACAAAAACTGTTCTAAACTTCTGTACAATTTGTATGACCTCCGCCGTGCGCTGTGAATTTTATTGTCTTTGTAAAGTCCTTGCCCATTAAACAGATAAAGTTGTGTGTACATTTTCTACACGCTGCGTCTGGTCTCTTCCATAAACTCTCCCCCCCCATCTTGGATAATGTAGATGTATATATAGCCCTGACCTTTAGATACAAGGTGTGTACCGGGGCAGAGGTCACGCTGCAATGTTTACATATCCAGAAGTCTGTACAGTCCATTAGTCACAGGTTATCGTCACCTGCAGACAAGTGGCACAAAAACTGGTGCAGCAACATCTGAGCTGCGATGTCTGTGCAGCCGGTGCATGTCTAACTGAGGGGTTCACTGCACCCAACAACCTCGTATAAGGTTAGGAGATCATCCATCATGATAAACCAGAGGCACTCAGGCCAGTTACAAACGCACGTCGTCATCCTGTGTGAATGTGCTGTATGGTGGCCCGATCTGCGCTGCAGGGTGTGCAGCTCCTGGGAAGTCCCTCCATGTTCCTATATAATGCAAGGACATCTGAACAGCCGCGCTGCAATAGCTAGAAATGCATTCAGGTCTTATATTTGTCATCCATGGCCTCCACCTCCCTTCTAAAATAAACTTGTAATGTTAATGAGCCTGAATGGCTACTGGGGCAGTACCCAGAGCCCCTCTGGGCTGTAGCTTCACAGGTTGTTACATTGTCTTCCCTCTGCCTGATGTAATATCTCTGCAGCACAGGAAGTTTCAACACAATATGGGAGGGGTAAGTGCTCCTGCACATTGTAACAGCCTGTGAAACTGCTGCACAGAGGGGCTCTGAGAAGCCATTCAGACTTGTTATAATTGTAGCAGTTGCTTATAGAAGGAAGCATGCCATGGGTAACAAATATAAGATGGCACAGTCCTGCTGCCTCTGTCCCTGGGTTATCATGATGGATTGTGATGGGTGATAGAAAATCTTTCTATAGACAAAGTACTGGATGTGCCAAGTGGGTTTATAAAGGTCTGGTGTCTGAAATAAACTACGTGGCTCCCTCCAGCGAGTCCAAGAGGAAAATGCAAAGACAACTTCCTTGTGCTCTAATATATTCACTGCTCAGCTGCCCGCCCCCTGGAGTGGGCGGAGCCTCGGATGAGGTTGGAGGTCGGAGCAGAAGGAAGTTGTCATTGAATGTTACCTGGCTCCCTGCAAGCCAGTAGCAGAGGAAAGTTTCACAAACTTTTATTTCAGACGCCATATAAAGTTTTCACCACTTACTGACACGTGACGTAGTAGAATATCACGCGTCGGCTGCGGGTGAATGGAGAGAAGCTCACGGACTGAGCCCTCTCCATAGCCGCTTAGTGTTTGCTGCATATCGCCAGCACTGATCGTGGGTATTAACTTGTCCATCAGTGCTGGCGAAGCTGCAGAATCTTCAAAAAGATTGGCGGCGCATCGGGAAGTGGTCACATGACAGCCTCGGGTCATACGAAGAGGTCCGGTTACTTGCGCCTGTGTCAGCCTATGCATCAATGTCAGTATTGCAGGGGGGTCTGAATAAACATAGGGGGGACAAGTCATAAATTAACAAAAAATAAACTGATAAATTAATCAAAGAGCCCAGTTACACTTACATAGACCAAAAAAAAAATATTAAAATCTCCCTACAAACCCCACATCTTATAGCCACATCAGTAATGACCCATACAATGAAATAAAATCCTTATTATGAACGCTGTTAAAGAAAACAATAAAAACTAATAACAATTCAGATTTTTTTTTCCTCATTTGTCCCAAATAAAACGCGATTTAGCGATGCAATAAAAACTTTGATTAAAAAAATGTTGTAAAGGACTACGTGTCTCACAAAAAACAAGCGCTCATCCCGCTGCATAGATGAAAAATTACCATTGTGCTACTTGGAAAATGGTGCAAAAAGGTTTTATTGTGCAGAATTAGTAAATCGGAAGCAAAAATGAAGAAATCTGGTATCGCGGTAATCATACGGACCTACAGGAGCTCAGGACAGCAGAGTCACTACCCCCGGATCTGAGAAATCCCCTGCAGGTGCCCCGAAATAGAGCAGCAGCGTACACAATGTACACCTCGGGGATTACACAAAGGTGTTGCAAGTCTGATGACAATGGAATTCTGAAACTTAGAATGGTAACAGGAAGAGAAGAGTCGTCTAT